>NC_136004.1:3945739-4278953 GCF_048128805.1 Centroberyx gerrardi | reverse complement strand
AATGTGCATAAGATATGGATACAAAATCCTCACCAACCTAGATTTATACGAAAGTTAAAATATAAAGTATGTTTGTATAAGGAAGTGGAAATTCAGCTGTACATAATCTTATAAAACAAATCCATTAATTTCCTCTGTGGTCCTCTAACATACAAGACAGGCCAAAAATACAAGACAGTACGGATAAGACAAGCAAAAAAAACACTGGACATACTGTACATTCAAATACATAATTAAAGTCGAGGATAGAGATGCTTTTACTGAGTTTCTGTGTGTTTCTTCGGTTTTGGTTGCTGCTTTCAATGAAAAAGGAGTTCCCAGGCACTTTCCAAGTAAAAAAAAAAAATTGCATGACTGGCTCAGAGTTATTACCACTAGAAAGGCTAATGGTTTTTGGGGTCTAAGAGAAGTCGGGCAAGGAGGCAAATGTCCTTGCGTGATTTTGAACATTTGTATAGAAAGTGGGTCCAAGACAAGTCATGGAGGGACATTTTAAATCGGAGATAATTCAATCCTACAATTCAAAACAGCCGTCAACTGAAGGCAGCTTGGATCTCAGGGTTAAAAACCAACTGCATTGCGACTCAGCCATGCTGTGGCCTCCATCAAAGAGTCGCACACCAAACTGCAGCAAGAACTCCAGTTGGAGTATGGTTTTAATGTTCTTTTGAATTAGCCATGCAATAAAGGCTTTTTTAATTTCTTTTTTACTTGAAGAGTGACTTGGAACTTCTTCTTTCTCACGTACTTTCAGTTGAACGGGCTCAATTTGAGGTGGTGCTATTAGTAATAACAAGGTCTGTCTTTTGTATTTTTACCCAGTGTCCTCTGTGGGTTTGTCCGGAGCTGGATGAGTATGAGGCTGTAGCTGGTCCTGTGTGTCTGGGCCTGGCAGGAGAACACCAACGCTTGAACGCTTCGCTGGCCCTGCAGCTCAGCTCTAGCTGGCTACAACACCAGCAGGCGGAGGAGAAAGGTGGTGGGTACATTTGAATCATTGAATTTCAAAGTGCTGTATATCCAAAATCTGAAACAAAGGCATGGGCATCAGTTGGTTGGCGGCAAGGTGTGGCACTCGCTATACGTTTGCCGAAGCGAGTCTCAATTTGATCTTGTAGTTTTTATCATTATAATGGAGAGCAAAGATCATGCAAAAATCACCAGAAATCTATTTGGAATGTTGCTCTTTTGTCAATTAGGGACTTAAACACCCACTATCCTTCCCAAAGTACTGTAATATTTCTTTCATTTTCTGGTATCAATCATATCATGTATTCTCATTCTTTAGTGTGGAACATTGTCTGTGTATTGTGAAAACCTTACAGATGTGACTCCTTGCAAATGGCCTCCTCTCTGCAGCGGGGCACAGACTGGGCTCCCAGGCAGCAGCTTTCCAGCCCAGCACAGCAATGCTTAAAGGCGAGTTTAAATCCTTGCACATGCAGTCAGAGTTTACTATTTGCATCGGAAAATGCTTGACTCTGCTCTTACCCAGCAAACATTTTGACTTTGAATAGATTTGAGTCGATGGCTTGCAACAACATTGAAAATCAGTGTAAATACAGCTCCAAAATGAAAGTTACATAGTTGTCCATACCTGCTACATGCATTGTTTTGTGAAATTAGGACCTAAATATCTTTCTGATATCAGCTCAAAACAGTTTCCAAAACTGTTTTAATATGAATTTTAACCATACCATAATATCTGATGGTGAAAATGTTGTGCTTTTTGGGGTTTTCATTAACCTTCACCATCCATCAAATGCTTGCTGGGGTGGTGTTTTATTCTTTGTTTTTCTCTCCATGTGCAAATTTTCTGTTTTAAAACAGTAATGTGGATGCTGGAGTCCACTCAATTCCCATCTTAGCGATAAGATGGACTTGACACCTGACTTGAGACTTGAAGCAACTGTACATAAAAGTACTGAAATGTCTCTTTCTCCCTCTCCCCTCCTCCAGGTCTGCAGGAGACAGAGTGGTTGGGACGAAGCCAGACGGTGAGGCGGGGTCCTGTGACATATTACCTAGATGGAGCCCACACCGCGGCCAGCATGCAGGCCTGCATCCGCTGGTTCATACAGGAGACGCTACAGGGAAACCAGACTCGGTACGAGAGCACCAGCTTCAGTGGAGTTAGCCCAAACCGCCTTAAGATGGCACTGCAATTCTTTTGCATTTACTTGAGTCCAAACGTAACCCATTCAAAACCTTGGAGGAAAACTTGACCACATACTGTCTCGTCAAAAGACAGGATCTGATGTGATGGCTTCCTCCTTGAGTAGATACAAAACAAATAGATGTGGAAAATGCACACTGAAAAGTTTAGTTTTGTTGTTAAAATCTACTGATTCTGAATGTTCAGAATCACCATTTGTCTTTCAAAATAAGAGTGATACGCAGACCAAACATGCAAATCCTAATATGCAAGGCTACAATGCTGTACCTTACAAAGCTATTTATTGGGTTAACTGTATTTGTTCTGCTTTATATATACTGTATATCTAAACTGAGGTCCCATCAGGTTCAGGCATTGATGCCAAACTCAAGGCTGAACAGTTATTATAAGGACAGGCTGCCTGCGTTGTGCCCAAATTTGTATCCCCTAGAAAATTGTGTTTCATCTCGATTACATCCTAGGGAAGAAAATAAGAAAAATCACTTCAAGTTTGTGGATTGTTTTCCTAGTGCTGGCTTTTCAAACGGTAAAACAACATTTTAAAATAATTACAGAGATTATACACTGCAAAAACTGACTTATTAAGTTATTTTATCTTGTATCCAGACTTATCAAGCTTATTTTAGGATGTTTTTTAGTGAAATCATCTTACTGCACTAGCAGATAATTTTACCGATTTCAACAAATTTGACTTTTTGTCAGGAGAATGTAACTTGTTTCAGGACATTTCTTTGGTAAAAGTGAAATTGTCTTGGAGAAAGTTTCTTGTTTCAAGATTTTCTTCATTGTTTTATGATGATTTCTTGAAAGAAGTCATATTGGCATGAATCAAGTGAAATTTACTGAAACCAGAAAGATTATCTGGCAGTGCAGTGAGAGAATTTGACTAAAACTATCACAAAATAAGCTTAGTAGGTCTGGAAACAAGATAAAATCACTTGACAACTTGCCATTTTTTTGCAGTGTAAGGATTGAAAGTAGTCTACCGAAAGTAACCTACCTAATCCTAACAAGGATACACCGCCAGGGCAACACATTTTTAGGGGAAACATTTTGGCACAACACTTGACTAACAGAATAACAGAGTGCATTTTCTCCTCTGTCTCTCTAACAGTGGCCCTGGAGTCAAAATCCTGCTGTTCAACACAACAGGAGAGAGGGACTCTGTTGCCTTGCTCAAACTTCTAGTGGTGAGTACAACAGACTGTTGTTTTCATGATGTTTGTGTTCAAATACTGCCGTCATTGTAATGCAAATACTGTATGACAGCCTCTCTGTGTGACTTGCAGCCCTGCCAGTTTGACTATGCAGTGTTCTGCCCCAATATAACTGAAACACCTACAAACAATACAGGTGAGATAAGGTGACTTTGTCGTTGTCGATGTATGTCTATTTGAATTAATCTAATACTGAGAATAAACTTTACATCAACACCCCTTTTCAAAACAGCTTTATGAAATGTTGTACAGACTATAATAAAATGTAACAGTGGCCAGATCCACAGTCTTAGTTATGAAATTTCATAGTTGGCTACTCAAATATGCCTGATTTCATGTCATGGAATTGTGTGTGTCTGGATTTTTTAAGTAATTTAGCAGGCACTCCCATCTAAAGTGACTTGCAGTGAGTGAATAGGTAGGGATTCAGTGTCTTACACACTGCATTTGGACTCACTGGTTGATATAAGATGAACAATAGAAATGGCAGACATGAATGCAAATAAAAATAGAGAAGCTTGTGACCGGAAAGTCATCGGTTCACGTGTGGATGGGGAAAGTGAAACTCATTTTGTTCAGATAACTTTCCCTTGATAAATAAAAGATTCAAAAAATATTACACCAGGGATCAAGTGTTCTTTGCAGAGAAATGTCTCTCCCATGTCTTGTCTTCCTTTGCTTTGCTGCTGCTGGTCTCTCCCGCAGCCCACTGCAGCATCAGTGTGTCTGTGCAGCACATGTTGGCTCGCTGCATAGAAAACCAGAGCAGCTGGCAGAGCCTGAACGCCACAGAGACGCTACAGTACCGCCGCCGCCGCCTGGTGACCGACCCTAGAAGTCGCACCCTGGTTTTCCCCTGCATCCTCAGCGCCCTCCAGTGGATCAGCCAGGGAAAAGACCCCCGTATCACCGTCCCTGTTGCCTCGAGGAAGTCCAACATTGTCTCACTTGGGTCCACTGAGTCTGCTAAAACCCTGAGAGAGGCGGGCCGCATCTCTGTCCTGGTGGCTGGTAGTCTGTACCTGGTGGGAGGGGTGCTGAAACATCTGGAGCCTTCACTGGACTCATAGTGGATCATAAATAAGGATGAAAAATCACTAGAATAACCCTATAACACACTACAAACTCCTTACAGTGACTTACATTTCTGTTGGGACTTAGTATGTAATATGCAATATAAATTCCTATAGGGGTTTATGAATTTGTGGTATTCAACAATGAGTTTATAGTGATCTTATAATATTCCTTTAATATTCCTATAGGGACTTATAGTGTGTCTGTGGTACTCAGCAGTGAGTTTATAGTGACCTTATTCTTTATGGTTTTACAGTTGTGCTGTGATATGTGTACAGTATATTTGTGTAGTATCCTATTAGAGGATTACTAAAGCTCATTTTCAGGAAGTGACTATCAAAGGCTTTCTATATGTGAGTTTTGGATTTAAGGGTTTATTTATATGTTTGCAAAAAGCTGGAGGGATTCTCCCTACTCAGAGCCAGTAGTGACTGAGCACTTTCAATATGTTGTAAAACCACTTCAGGGATGTCTATAAAAACTGTCAATGCTTTCAAAGTCTCTGACCGTGTGACTGTTGATGCTTTGACTGTAAATTAAGATGTGTCAACGCCTCAATTTACCCAGCACAAAACACTCATTCATCATGATAATATGTATTAAAGTTTAGATGAATTTCTGTGAACAAGTCAAGTAACTCTTAAATGTTCTTTTTGAGCTTAAATGCTTTCTAATTTATGTGCTGTTGCAAATATCTAGGTATACAACGTGAGCATTTTACTTAACTTTCACAGATTATTTCCAGTTTTAAGAATTTTGAGTATTAGCCCTCCACTTAAAACAAATGCTATCCAATGACATCATCAAATTGCAGTGAAATGGTTGAAAGAAAAGGTTATGGACAGTAATGCTTCTTGTCCCTTAAGCATCTATGTTATATTTTCAGAATTCTTGATGTTTAACACAAGTACAAAGTAACTATTAATTTATTTTCAACAATCAGAACCTGTGCAATTTGAGGATGTCATAGCGTTGCATTTTCTGTGATGCTGGGAGCTCATAAATCAAAAAAACAAATGAAAAAATCTTATTTTTATGATGAAAATATCTACTTTTGTGAAATAACAACTTCAAAGACAATGAGTATAATTTCCCATCAACCAAACTAAAGTTATGGTAATGCCTCATGACAACATTTAAATGGCCAATCGGGATGGGAAGCGACAAATGGGGCAAAATCAATGTGGATCACATACTGGACAGTAAGGTACATGTTGTCAAAATATGGTTCATCATAATTGATGGCAAAAATAGAGAACAATTGTGTCGCTGTGTGGCGAAGCTGTTGGAAAGTCTGTGCTGTAACAGAAAAATCTTGGTTCCTTCTCCACAATTGACATGTTTTCTGTGCAGGGGTGCAGTGGAGGGTAAAACCACCTCAGTTTACCCACCTTTGTATTTGCAAGATTGTGTCCTTTTATGTACCTTAAGAAAGGTGCATAACAACTGCCATGAACTGTACAGCCACTGACCTATAATACTCTAACATTGCTGGACCAAAACAGAAAAACATGTCTGCCTTGTCTGTCTGCAGACCCCCTCTGTGAATTCCCTGTAATGTCACCGCTAAGCTTACAGACAGACACAATCTTAAGAGCTACATGGAATGCAATATTTTGCCATTAGATTTACCTTCAAAATATTACTGGAGGAAGTTCGCTCCAATCCCCTTAGCTCCGCTCAATCCCTTTCATTACTTGAGCATTTGAGCGGGCCTCCTTCAGGCCAGGTTTGGGCGATAAAGGGTTAACGGGGATGTTTTGGAGGGTTGCGGGGCCCACTGGGGGGCCACTGGGGGGACCGCTGTCTCTTTGGCTTATTAGCCCCTAATCAAGATTACTCCAGACAGGAGGCCAACAGATTGAGGCTTGACAATCTCTTTATACCATACAGAGAATATATCATTAGTGCTTGAGGTCAGTTGTTTTTCTAAACGGCGGACATTCTCATGTTGAGCTTAGAGATTTAGCCATACATCCTCCCAGTATATTGGAAACAAAAGTATGTTGTACACTACAGTGGGTTTCAGACCGGTGTGACGATGACATTTTAAGAACAACCAAAAGAGCAGAATAGCTAGAAACAGGTAGAGCCGTGGTTAGATGAAAAGGCCCCAGTTGGTCCGTAAGTCACATCTGATCGTGCTTAATCAGGTATTAGAGACAGCCAGAATAATTAGTGAAGTCACAACAGGGATTTGCTTTCGCGAGCCACTGTCAGGCAACCCCATTTCTCCTTCGGTGAGAAACTTTGGGGATTTGGTCAGGTATCTTACGCCGCTGCTCCTTAAGATGCTTGAACATCCTAGATTCCTCTTACGGGGACTCCCAGGATCGGGACTAATTCCCCTTGGAGGAGGCAAACTGCAGCTCTGTAGTTATCATCGTCGTTTATCGAGTCTCTACTTGTCAGGCTGCTGCAGTACAACTCTGCTTTTATTTAAAATGTATTTATGCAGGGATGTTTTGCTGAGTAATATGCTCTTATTCAGCGACGTCCTGACTGACATTCATACAGTTCCACATTCACCCTGGGTGGTGGTAATCTCGTAGAATCTCGTTTTGTCTCTATCTTTGGTGTTAAATGCTCATTGTTGTGGTGTTTTTTATTTTGTCTCCATCCTTGGTGCTCAGCACTCATTGCTGTGGTGTTGCTGCACTACACTTCCCAGAGATCACCTGCCAATGTGTCCAGTACTGTGACGTCTTGTTGGATTTTCTGTCGATGAAGTTTCTGTAGGTGGCGCTCTTTTCTCTGCTTGGGGGTTCGGACTGGCAACTTTCCAGCCACGAGACAGTTTAAAAAAATACAAAGAAAGAAAGAAAAATTTAAATGTTGTTTACGCCAGAGTTCAACAGTTGTGGATGCACATGGAGGTGAGAAAAATGAACGGTGGATTGGCTGCTAAATGGAGTTTGAATGCCTCCCCGTCTTAGTTCTAGCAGCATTCTTTGTTGACAGAGTTAAAAGGAGGGGGAGGGGGTGAATTTAGGGGTCACAAGGCAATTGGACCTCTTTGAGATGCCATTGTTGTTTAAGGTCAGACAGGAATGGATGTCAAGTTGTGGGGGAGAGGTTCTCTGTGAGTGCGGTGTGTGTGTGTGTGTGTGTGTGACCAGTACGAGATGGACTACCCACAGCAAATCTCCTGTCTGGAACTTTATAAGGAGCCTCATAAATTACAAAACTCCCCCATACCTCCCCATTCTGAGGATGTTGGGAAATGTTAGCTGGGACTTTTTCTGTTGAAAATACAGACAGAGGCCATCAACACCATCTCTTCAAAACCCAGTGCCACCTGCTATTCTGACTTTTGCATACAGTTGTGGTACAGGCAGTTGTGGTTTAAGTGTTAATAGATGCCCCCTCAGTGGGAAATGATGGACTGTCATAAACCTCAATTACCATTCAATGGCAGAATTAGCCTGGGCCGCCTATTACTAGCCCAATCCTGCTCTTCCCACCGCTTGTAAAATACCACCAACAGTGTTTCCTCTTTCCTCACTGTCATGTATCAGCGGTGGCTGGAGATACATTTTGGTTTTGATTCCACATCTGCAACCATTTTAATATTGAGATGCCTGATGCTGCTTTCTACTGTTAAAGTCAGGATGCTGGAGCTCATACTCTACACTTAGGTGCTTGGAATGCTGGTGATGTAGGAATTTTAAGTTCATCTTCCTGTTGCATTCACTGGAAGTCACTCTGGATAGGGGCATCAGCCAAGTGCTTAAATGTGAAAGTACATTTCCATACAGTGCTGCTGTAAAGGAGGAGGTACTGTAGTGTTGGCTTCCTGTTCAAGCTTCCAGGCATGAAGTGTATCACATCACTTGTGAGAGTGTATGTGTTTTAAGCATGTTTGTTTGCCCACAGATCACTTAGCAGATCCCTCACCAAAGCCTCTCCCATGCTGTAGATCATTTGGTCCGTATGGTAACGCCGGTAAACTGCAAACACGAACTTGGAGGGACAGATTGGTTGTCTTGTTAATGCTAATCTGGAGAGTATTTGTTTATATGGCGAGATGACGACCCCCTGTCATGGTTTGTCTGAGTCCTGGATGACGCTGGATTTATCAGTCTAACTGCTCTTAAAGGAATACACTGTGTTTTTGGGAGAATGTCCCACTGGTCAACTTCGCTGTTAGTGATGGGAACATTAACACCGAAATCATTCATATGTCCCCAGTAGATGATTATTTCCAGTGCTCCATGCAAACACTTTAGCATACACTGTGTTCAGTGATAGTATGTTCAGTGAGTAGGCTCCATGCTAACATGCTAATTTTGTAGAAACAAGTGTCAGTGTTTTGAAACAAGGCAGAATAAGCCACTAATGATGACTGCAATAGTATCAAGAAAATGATGAAGAAAAAAATATATCTTGAAACAAGTTGATTTGTTTTGGAAAGGAATTAAATGATCACCCCCTTGACAGATTTCTTTAGCCTACTTGTTTTAAGAAAAATAAGTGTTTAAGAATGTGAGATTTTGATTTGTCATGATGGCTGTTCAGGAAATAAAGAGTGTTAGTTTTTTAACCTTTTCCATTTAAATTCCTGTGTTTTTACTCACTCTAGAGGTGAATAGTTATGCATGGTGGTGTTTTGTCTGTGTGAGGTTCCCCACCATAAATCTCCTCTGCTCACACAGACAGCTTGGCCAGTTTTCACCTCCATAAACTGTACACTAATGGTGGTGTGGGGCCAAGACGAAGCCAGGGAAGATATAAACGTGGATGTGGTGGAGGGTAAACCACAGGAAACTCTCTTTTACCCTCCTTTTTAAGATGATATGAGCATCCATGACGCAAACATGTACTTTAATATGTACTGATGGAAGATACATGAAATTAAGGTCTTCCTGAGAGAATAAAACATAAAAAATACCATTATGAAAAGCTAACTGTTTTTTATTAATTGATTGCTTGCCTTTTTTTTTTTTACCACTATATCACAAGTGCCAAATCTGATGTCAACAACTGGATCCAGCTTGAGTACTACAGTACAGAACTACTGTAACAACTAGGCCTGGATATTGAAAACCGATAATTATGGGTAACCTACTGACACTGATACATATTTCAAGACATCAAAAAGTATTTAAATTCTTTAAAATGATAAAGATGCGGGTACTTGGAGGGTGTATATATATTTATATGTGTGTGTATGTATGTGTATGTATTTTATTTTATTTATTTATTCTTGTTGCTATCTTTACCTTGTTTTAATGTCACTGTGGTGTTTCACATTTTGAAAAAAATAAAGTTAAAAAAATAAATAAAATGAAAATAAAATTCTTTAATATATTAGATGCATATAGGATCTCAGGTCTTTCTACTATAGCCTAGGGGCATTTCTATTGAGAAAATCAATCATATATGGTGTGATTCTGTTTAGAAAAGCCAATGCTACACAAAATATAATTTACTCTATCTGGTAATGAAATGTGATTTCATACCTCAATCAAGGGTATCCATAGAGGGATTGTACTTGAATAGTAGAATTTGAGGAATCAGAACTGGTATTGAAAAATTTTCAGCAATAGCCAGACATAGGCCTAGTAATACCTGCCAAGTGGAACAAGGTTAGAAACTGCAGGTAACCACTGAGCAATATGCAAATAAACTTTAAATACAGCAACAAAAGACAATATCATAAAAATAAGGTTTATTTGTATAGAACAGATTTTACAAAGTGCTTTAACAATTACATAAATGCAAACACCTGGCCATAAAATTAATTTAAATAGGTAAGTAATAGGTTGAAAAACATCATACAGAAGCAAGTCAATAAAAAAAAGACTATATAGACTACACATCTTTTATACAACAACATCCTACAGTCAAGCAAGAACTTGTACATTCTGTACTTTCCCTGACAGACAGGCAGACCCTGGGCATCTTCAGGCCTGGTCTTTGTGTGTCCGACCTGGCTGAGACTCCATGTCAGCCCCCTCTGTCTATTTCTCTATTGTGTGGCGGCTTTAATGAAAGCAGCAGCCAGTCGCTGAGGAATGTGGAAGCTGCGGAGCTGCTGTCTGCTCTGGCACACTACGCTTATACAGATTTGCATGCTGTTTGAACGGGCTGAAGTGAGGAGTTCTGTCCCCCCCCTCCCTCCCCTCCCCCTCTGTCGAGTGTTTAATTAAACTTTTTTTTTGGTGGTTCTGATTGCTGCAGGTTGGAGTTAAGCCTGACGCGGGGTTGTGGTGTGTGCATGTGTATGTGGAGTGTGTGTGTGTGTGTGTGTGTGTGTGTGTGTGTGTGTGGAGGGGGTGCGTTTAAGGCTTCGGCCCAGCTGCCACAGGGGGCTCCGTCGACCGGCTAGGTGTTGGAGAGCGGTGGGAGTTGGGGTGGGGGTGGTGGGTGATGGGGGGGTGGCATTGATCCCGGGCCCCCACTGCACACATGACAATCCTGGACTGGACCCATTCTCTCCATGCCTGAGCCTAACTGAATTGAACTAAATTCAGTCGTTGTTCATGTACTGTAATGACAATTTGTAGCTAAAAAGTATAAAAAATCCTGTTGACGTAATCCATTTTCCCCATTAATGTAATAAAGGTTATTTACTGTTAATAACTTAAATCACTAAAGACCTCCTCCATACATATTCATCCCTTTTTCACCATCATTAATGAGCAAATTTGTGAATGAATGACACACAGCAAAATCATACGTGTTAAATCAACAGTATGCCAGTGTTTCTATCAGTCCACACCCATCAGAGTTAATTTAACTCTTATAGATAGTGGACAAACAACTCTGCAATCAACATTTGTCAACTTGTGTCCATCAGCAGCTATGTGTCCTCACCTGTTGAAGTGTCTGTGCTCTGGATTACAGTGTCATCTAAATGCCATCAAAAATGCCTAAAAATGTAAATGTAGAAATAATAGGTAGAGTGTGTTCAGTTCTATAGTCCAGTATAGTATAGCTGACTCATGAATATAAATAAAAGCTGTTTATGAATAAAAAGTTTTTTGTAGGCAGTGTCAAAAGAAGATAAACAGAGGCAGACAGAGAGAGAGAGAGAGAGAGAGAGAGAAAGAGAGAGAGAGAGAGGGGAGAGAGAGAGAGAGAGAGAAAGAGAGAGAGAGAGAGATACAGAGGACAGAGCGATGGAGCCACTGGTTGCATGAGTCCAATCCAGAGGCTCCGCCCCACGTTTTCCTCCCATCACTCTCTGCCGGGGTGATTACTCTGCTTTACTCTAGCCCAGCTTGGTCCCCAGAGGACTCATACACTCCAAAACACACACACACACACACACTCACACACGCTTTACGCACGCATACACCGTCCCACTACTACTGCTGCCCAGGCATGGAGCTGCTGCCGCTCACTTAACAGCTAACTTTGACCACACTGGATGGACCGCTACTAGAAAAGCCAGCATGCTGGATGGGGAACCTGTGGAGTAACGGCATCGTGCGACACTGACTGGAAACCCTCAGCAGCCGACTTGGCCATGGAGTTTGGAAGAGTTTGGTCCAAGTACCAGAGGACCGTGCTGATCACCGTGATGATGTTCAAACTGGGTAGGGCTGCTCATCTGCCTTCTACAAGTGCAGGGATGTAGTGGAGGAAATAGTTTACACAGCTTTTTTTAGGCTGGCATCAATCTATGGGTGATAAATTCATAGTATACATCATAGTAAGTGGCTTCAAGCTGATGTAAGCTATAAGAGGATAGGGTCTTTAAAGGGGGAAAAAGCATAATGTTTTTCTGAAAGTATAATCGATTTTTATTTCTATCAATGGATATTTGCCTTATAATAATCATCAACTGTAGGTCATGTAGTTTATCCATCTGTTTATTTACTACTACATCCCTGTGTAAGTGTGTGTATGTGTGTGTATGAGTGTGTGTGAATGTGCGTCTAGGCTTGTTTTGCTTGTTTATGTGTATGACTAAGTAAGTTGCACCTTGGAAATACATGTCTACATGCATGTGTGTGTGTGTGTGTGTGTGTGTGTGTGAAGCCACTCTAGGATGTTATATATTATTAATGTAGTAGTAAATGATAGTTGGACTTTCTCACAGCTAAGAAAAGAAGATAAAAGCCTCAAAGGTCAATATGTTCATTTCATTGAAATATACTAAATCCAACGTTGAAAAGTAGCTTTGACTATCATTTTATTTGTTTTTCATATATTTTATTTGGAATAATTTTGGAAGCAGGTAATTTGGTCAATAGAGTATTTGTTAATCTAATGATTGCTAATGATTTTTGGGTTATAATGTATAGGCTAATCGATAATCTGACATACCCAATACATTTCTATTGGCTTGAGTGCTTATCAATATCATCCTTAATTCATACTGTAGTGGATAATGAACTAATTTAGCAGGATCTAAGTGGCTGGTGGGATTGTGACTCACTATTGGGGTGTGGCTGGGTGAGGTGGGGGGGTTTGGGGGGTGGGTGGGGGGGTATTTTTTGACCCCACCACCTCCTGAAATCCTCTTGACCCATTTTTCCCGCGACCTTCGTTTTGTGGGAAGCGTCTGAACCTCGTTTAAAATGCAGGCGGACCCGGCGGCAGGGATTGGCTGGACTGGCATTGTTAGAGATCGCCATGGCGACGGGGCTGAGCGTCCGGCTGCACTGCTGCACCGCTTTTTGTCTCCAGTTTGAATGGGGGGAGCGACGGGTATTAAGGAGCGTGGCAAGAGACCTGGCACTTTGAGCTGCTATGGCTTTAAAGGGAAAAAAAACACAACAACCTAAATACAAAAGGGAACCGCAGTGTTCAGATGATTTTTTCAGGCTGATGATTCAAAAAGTTGAGTTAAGTCTACTGTATTCAAGAAAACACGCTACTTTTTAAGGAAAAAGTTCAAAAATAAGAACTGTGATTAATTTGGTGATTAATTTGTTCAAATCGTTTTTTCATAGCTGTAAAAGGAAGCAATCCAAAAAACTGAGCAAGATAGGGTTTGGTGTATTGCAGGGTAACAGTGTCTAATGATGTATGCCTATTAAATCTACTGTAATCAAGACTAAACAACCTCATTTTAAGGAAAACATAAGAAAAAACTGGGCAGATCCCCCTATCTATCAGCCCAGATATTCTTGATAGCACCAATAGACCTGCCAACCCCAGATGACACATACAGAGGAGACAAAGGGAAGTGCATCCCAGACTTTCAATGTCCCAACTGTGACTAATGTGGTGAGAATTTGTTCAAATGAGTGTCACAGCTATAAGTGCAGGCTGGTGACCCAAAAAGCTGAGGAATAGGGAGCTTGGTACAATGCATGGTAAAAGGTTCTAAAGATGCGTGCCTGTTGAGACTAAACTCAATCTACTTTTTGGCAAGGATCATCCCCCGTATATCCTCTATAGCCCAGCCTCCCCAGAGAGCTGTAATACGCTGCCAACCCCAGATGACTCATCACTCTTAATACAAGAAAAGCCAATGGATTTGGAGGCCAACAAGCTGCTAATTTAAGGGGGATAGATATAATTATAACTGCTATTTATGTGGGTGATCTAAATCTAACAACACTGGTTTGTACAGTAAGCAGGTTGGAAAAGTCATGGAGGGACATTTTGAAATCTGAGACATTACAACGCTAAAATTCAAAACAGCAGTCAGTCCTTTCCAGTGTTAAAAAAGACACATAATTTTTCACCCATCTGTGTGTCTTCTGTGGGACAATGCACACATGTTGCATACCTTACACAACATATATCGTGTCATACTAGTCCCAAACTAGACTCAAAGATGTGTTTGAAAGGGCTCACAAAGCAGACAAAGGGATGTGCATCACAGACTATCCGTGTACAACTGTGACTGATTCAGGGAGGATTTGCGCATTTTTTGGGGTACAAAGCAAGGCGGCCACCTGCTGTGCCGCCTTCAGAGCACAAAGCCGAAACCCAGGCGGGGCTGCCAGTCTCTCGCCGTGATTCAATAAAATTCCTCCAAGCTCCACTTGCGCGTTAGCCAGGGGCTTCCCTTCCCTGTGATTCATAGCGTTTGCTGCTTCCTCTGCCCTGCAGCATGACTTTCTGTTGCCGTCTGACTGGGGGCAAACTCTTTTTTTTCTCTCTCTCTCTCTAACTCCAGGCCCTTTGCACCCGCAAGGAGTCAAAAAACATATCCAATTTATTTTTAGAGCGTTTTGATCATTTAGTGTAGATGATATCAGGGTATCTGTCTGAAAGTGTGAAAAAGTCCAAATTAAAGGCCTTAAAAAGTATTAAAATGTCTTAAATCCACTTATTAATGTTAGTATTTTTTCACCATGTAATGAGTACAATATGCATCCTATCTGCTTTATCCTATTTCTCCTTTTTCTTATTTTTTTTCCCATTTAGAGTTTCCCAACTTTCATCAGCTATGTTCAATCAGAAATAGGCTAGTTTTGACCGCTTTGATGGTTTTTTAAATTGGTGTTAAATTGAATTCCAGGTAGCATTAAAAAGATCTTAAAAAAGCCTTAAATTTGGCGTTCTCAAACCTGCAGATTCCCCCGAAGATGAGATGCTCACTTCTTCGACAAATCAAACAATGATGAAACAACACTGCATGTTTATCTACTCCCTCCCTCCCTCCCTCCCTCCCTCCCTTCCGTCAGAGGGAGTAGTGATATGTCTTCCCTAAGCTAAACCCCCTCTGAGGAGCAGTGATGAGGTCTCTGGACAGCGTCGGCGGTTTGATCCTGACATCCTCTCTACCTGCTAATAGACGAGTATGACGAGTCGCTGGCCCCTGCTCAGTGTTATTGTTGGGTTTTTGCGAGGCTGGTACTACCAGGTGCCAGAGATCAGCCCCCCCCCCCCGTCTGGCCATAACCATGATCTATGAACTGCTCCGCGACATGACGGGTGATATCAGCCCGCTGGAATGTGTCAGGGGGTTGATTGGGTTTGGATGGAGCTGGAAGTGAAGACCAGGGGGTTACAGGTAGTGCGGGCTTCTGATTTATTTAACCTGGATTTATCTAGGTTAGTCCTGGGAAGATCTGGGATCAGCAGAGAACAAGACTGGTAAAAAAAAAAAAAAATCATAAGTAATAGATGATCTCAGAGAACGTGAGAGAGGGAGAGGGAGAGGGAGAGGGAGGTAAGAGGGAGATGGGAGGATATGATGCAAGACACAAGGAATGGCACAGTTAAAAGACAATTTGGCGCAGTTTAGGGATTTCTAACACTTTTCAGGGAGACAATAACATCACAGCTTGGAGCAGGAGAGTAGGCTGAGGAAAGGAGGGAGAAAGAGGCAAAGAAATACCATCAGACCTGGGTCAGTTAACTCTTGTGGTGGGATTCGCCGCATCAAGAATATCATCCATCACTGAAAAGTCTTGCAACCACTTTCTTGTCATTGTCTAAACTTTCTGGCGCTCATAGTATTGTCCTATGCTGCAGAACTCAGCTATCTGGCAGCTAAGTAGGCTAGTATTTGCAGATAGTATTTGAGCAAGTGAGAGATGTCTGCACTCTAAGGAAAAGTCCTATGATGCAGGAGGTTTGTTGCAGGACAAAAAGAATCCACCAAGAACTGATAAAAAGGCAAGAAATCCAAAAAAGGCCAACTAAAGCAACAAGAGGACCAACATTTATTTACATGAAAAAGTGTGCAGACACCCCAAAAGTGCACAACAGAATACATTTCAGTCATAGACCATCAGTTCAAGACCCAGACCTGATTCTAACAGGGTATATCATCAGCTTATGTGCCACCAGCATTCCGATTAAAACAGAGGAAGCACAAACAACAACATGCCGCTTCCCAGGATTCATCAGGCATCAAGGTGTCGGGAGAAGTGAGAGACTGAACGCTTGTGTGAGGAGGAAGGCTTGGTGTTAGAGCAGATAAGGAAGTGACAGCACAGTGTGCATGTGACAGGAACTGGGGGGTGTCAAAGTGGGTGCAGAGGTAGGTAGGTGTTATCTGGCACATACAAACAGATTATCGCTTGAATGTTGGAGATGGATTTGCTTGTAGAGGAAAACAACCAATGTAATTTTGTTGGATGCTTTTATCCAAAGCGCCCTCACAGTGCCTTGATTTCTGGCATGGGTTTTTGGCATTTGGCAGGACTTGATCCCTGACCGACAGGGGTTCATGTGGTTCCACTATCTCAGGGTACACAGAAAGGAATTTTAACCCTCTGTGACCCTTCCTGAAGAGAAAAGAAAACTTACTTAGC
Source organism: Centroberyx gerrardi (assembly GCF_048128805.1). Lineage (NCBI taxonomy): Eukaryota > Metazoa > Chordata > Actinopteri > Beryciformes > Berycidae > Centroberyx > Centroberyx gerrardi. The sequence continues at coordinate 4,262,313 of NC_136004.1, read as the reverse complement.
GTCTCTAGTAAAGTAGGTAGGGGATACAGGGGCATGTTGTCACACGTTTTACTCATTGGTGTATTTCAGTGCCTCACTACTGAGATACAATATATTTTTCTAGCTAGATTAAGGTCTTCTCTAAAAAATGTTATCATTTTGAATAATTTACTGGGAGCAAAAGTTATTACTGATGAAATGCCACTTGACAACGTGTGACAACTTACCCCTCATCAGGTCATGTTGTCACATAGACAAGTCCAGCAGAGAGGCCACTTTGCTACAATCATAAGGCAAAGGTTTGTGGGTTCAAGTACCAAAATAATATTTATATAGAAAAGAATGCATGTAAAGCTATTTCTAACCAAAAAAACAATTTGGATAGTTATGACAACATGCCCTGAAATCAATGTGACAACATGCCCCAACCAGGCATTCCTGACCAAGGTCCCTTCCCTGAGAACATAGCTTGACTAAACCATTCAGATTTATTATCGGGTTATAGTGGACCCTTGCTTTTGTGTGTTACAATGTACCATTATTTTGATTCCTTTATAAGAAAAAAAAGAAAAACATAAAAATTATTCTGTTTAGACTGTTGTAATCAACATATTAAGAAAGTAAACATTTATGTAATTGGACTTTTGGCTCTAAAATATTTAGTTTCAGAAATAAAGCCATTGAGACAACTGACCCATGTGACAACTAGCCCCACTCTCCCCTATATTGTAAATCTATAGCAAATTACTGAATTAGTTTGCTGGGAGTCCAGCATGGGTTCTGATTTTTGATAAGTTTACCATAAAGAGGTATGGGCGTTAATGGAGTCAACAGTGCAAGTCCTATTTAGCAGTAGTTTACTAGTAGCAGTAGTAGGATTAGTAGTAGTAGTAATAGTATTATCCTGGAACTGTAGGTCTGTATTGATTATGTGCTTCAGTATTCCAACCAACACAAATTCCTTAAATACACTCATACCTGCAGTATGAAAATGAATGTTATTCTCAGAAAATCAGTGCATCTTTTCAAGGGTTTAGTGCTATGTCACCACTGTACTTCTCTATACCCAACCCTATACCAGTCTGATGTAACACGCGTCAAGCTGTGTGTACATACAGAAGTGAGTGAAACTTTCATTGAGAATGCTGACAGCTGCTGACTTGGTGGTCTAATAAGTTTACTCCAAACGCCATCTGCTCTGACCTTAAGTCCAGAGGAAAGAGGGGCTTTTTACTCTTCATTACCAGATTGGTTTCTAAGCACCTCTAAAGGTCAACGTTACAGGTAACCCACTGTATAAGCCAGAGGGTAATACACTTCAAGCTCATACAGAGAACAAATTAAAGGTTCAGTAGTAGGTTACTCCGTCCTTAGTTAAGGTCATTCCATCTGTACACCCGGTAAAATGAGTATGAAATACTCACAATGCCATGAATTCATCACTTTTCACTTTTTATTCGGAGTATTTCTTTAGGCTATTGAGATTAATCGACTGATTTTAAAGTGGTAATCATTTAAAAAAAAAAAAAGTTGCTCAGCGCTCATTGCTTTGTTGTATCGGCACTTCTCTTCCCAGAGATCACCTGTCAATCAAACAGTGTGTCCAGTACTGTGACGTCTTTTTCCTTGGATTTTCCCTTAATGAAGTTTGAGTTTCTGTAGGTGGCGCTCTTTTCTTTGTCTGTTCAGCCATGGTGGCTATCACTGATACTAACTACCTAGTTCTTCTGTTTATTCCAAACAAACAAGAAACGTAAACACATCACTTCCTGTGCGCCAGAGGATTTTTCCCAGGAAACAACTACCAGACACCGGGTGTTTAGAACAGCAAATGTTAAAGCTTTCATGAACTGGATATAGGTTGGATCATTGTTGTGTTATATCAGTCGGTGAGAGAGAGTACCAAAAAGGACATTTATTTAAATAAAAATGTAAAAATATTACAGATCATTACTTTAAACATAACCAACAGCATTCAAAAGTATTGAGTGTAGAAATGAAAGCAGGAAAAAATATGAATTACAGCATAATGAGGGTGTACAAAATAATAGCAGTAGAAAATACGAGGCAAAGGAAAAATTCATGAAAAAATTTACGATCTGACAATATACCAAAGATGTGAAATATGTGCAGTATGAGATAAGTGAAGAATTTGAAAAATATAACTCAAAGTACCACTCAATTCAACTCAGTAAGACTATAATACTTCAACTTTAACACTATAAATGTTCTTCCTTTCCAGGGCTACTGTGCACAGTCTCAGCAGAGAAATGCCTTTCATCCCCCTGTAACAACGGCTCCACTTGTCTCGACCACATGGGCGACTACGTGTGCCTGTGCCCCAAAGGCCCGGTGTGGTACATGGGCAAGAACTGCGACGAGCTGTATGACGCCTGCATCCTGGCACCCTGCGCCAACTGCACCAGCACCCTTGGGACCGAAGAGTTCACCTGCCACTGCCCGGACGGCTTCACGGGAGCCAACTGCACCCAGGTCACGGACGGATGCGCGAGCAAGCCCTGCGAAGGCGTCCGGTCCCACTGCGTCAATGGAGTCAACGGCTTCTCCTGCCATTGTCCCTTTGGATTGGGAGGCGAGGACTGCCAGGATAACGTCACCCTTTGCTCTGAGGAGACATGCCAGAACGGCGTCACCTGTACCGATGTCCCTGACGTCGGGTACCAGTGCCAGTGTGCTGCTGGGTACCAGGGAAAGCACTGTGAGGAGAACATAGACGAATGCCGGTCTGAGCCCTGTCAGAACGGGGCCATCTGCAAAGACGGGGTCAACGCCTACCAGTGTTTCTGCGTGCCTGGTTTCCAAGGCTCCCACTGCGAGCTGGACATCAACGAGTGCGCCTCGCGACCCTGTCAGAACAACGCTACATGTGTGGATGAGGTGGATCACTACAGCTGTGACTGTGTGCCAGGCTTCAAAGGTGAGGAACTCTCTAGATCAGGGTTATTAACTAGAGTTTTCATGCCTGAAAACATTTAGACCATCATGGGACACTAAAACTCTCCATTGAAACCCAGACTAATGAAATAGTTTTAGGTGGGTTAGCAGCTCCTTAAGGCAGAGTGAGGCAGGTTTCATTGCAGACCCCTCTCTTTCCATACCTTCTGCTCGATGTCCTGGAATATCTTTCTTATCTGTTACAACAGTATTGCATACACATTTAACTCTTTACCCTTTAGGCATTTCACTGACACTCTCATCCTGAACAACTTAGAATGAGTGCAACAGTAAAAAAAAGAGCTGAAATCCCTCGATTGTCAACATTACAAGCAGCCAACAGTAAGCAGTGCAATGGTCAGAGCTACAGCGCCCTGAGATTAGAAGGTTTAGCTTTAGTTTATTTCCGCACAAACCCCAGAAACAAAAAAAAAAGGTAGAAGAAATCCAAACTGTGTGGGTGAGAAAAAGCACCCTTGGAGTTTTTCATGGCATTTCACCCAAAAGAAAAACAAATCAACGTGACAGACAGAGACAGAGAAGTGAATTGAGCAAAAGAAACCAAATTACATTAAAAACTTGCCAAGGAGGGGAATGGTTTAAAATGCATGAAAAATAAGTTAAGGAAAGAAGAGAAGAGAAGAGAAGAGAAGAAGATGAGATTAGATTAAATTTTATTGATCCCCATGGGGACGTTGGGCCATTTCAGCAGCAAACAGTAATAGGAAAGAAAAATTAAATATAAACAAGAATATAGCAAATTGTGGGTATTAAACATAACACAACTGACAGTTTTAGCACTAGGATGTGTTAAGTAGAAATGTGTGAGTGAGCTACAGCTTTATGAGAGTAGAATAGAATAGAATCAGATAGATAGCTTCCTTTTTACCACCTTTTTTCCACATTTTTGTTCTACCATGCACTTACCTAGTTGGACTCCCAGTGTATCAGTGCTGCCCTCTGCAGCTGAGGCTCTGGCTGCTGCCGTGTTATTGTGTGTGTCTGTTTGTGCGCTAAGATCATTACGTGCGTTGCCGATCTCATGGCTTGGCCCGTCGCCATTTCCCATACTGTTTTCCTGAAGGGATTAACTGCGAGGTGGAGATTGACGAGTGCGAGGTGCATCCCTGCCGGAACGGCGCCACCTGCCGAGACCACGTCGCCGCGTACACCTGTGAGTGTATGGCCGGCTTCCAGGGCCGAGACTGCGAGGTCAACATCGACGAATGTGCCAGCACGCCCTGTCTGAACGAGGGCAAGTGCGTAGACCTGGTCAACAGGTACGATGACACACACACCCACGCATCCATACTGTCCAAACCTCTATTAGGGTTAGACTGATATATATTTTTCCAAGAAATTCCAAGATGATTCAGACTTTCTCCTCCAGTTTTATTCTTGTCAGGGTGGAAAAGCCTCTGAAACAGCATTTAGACCATCATGGGACACTAAAACTCTCCATTGAAACCCATAATAATGAAATTCTTTTAGGGTTAGCGGCTCCTGAAGGCAGGGTGAGGCAGGTTTCACTGCAGGTTTTACAGACTGTTGAATAAAACCCTCCCACACCACATTGGAATGATTTCTCTGATCAGACATCTGCTATAAAATAATGCCTAGTTGTGTGGAATCTGATCAAAATGCCACATTATAATCAGAGTTAGACGTATATATTGAGTTTGACTCGCTAAGAGTTTTAATAAATGGCAAATTTCAAAAGCAAACTGGAATATTGGTCTAAGCCTAATTTCTATATCTCTTTGTCTCTGCCTGTCTCGTTCTATTTCCCACTTGTGTTGAGCCATCTAAGCTTAACCCCAATGTGTCACCCAGCAGTGTGTTGTGCCAGCCTGGGGCGTCATGGCAGACATTAAAGTTGACTAGGGATAAGAATTAATCGACTTACTGTTGGTGACGATGATGAGTCATTAGATGGCTGGCTGGATGTTGTGAATACCTGGTAGAAAAGCTGATGAGAGCAGGGGGGGATAATACAGGATTTTGGATTGAGGCTGAGGATAAGACAGCTGATGAAAGGGGACCAAAACAAAGTATGAAACAGTGTTATGCAGTATGTTAACTATGAAAAACAGCCTGGTTTTTACCTTGACCAGCACGCATTTTTGAGTTTTTCAATGGGTTTTAAAATAGTTTAATGAGCTGCAAGATTGTATAATAATATCAACCCATATAGGAATAATAATGTTTCAGTTGAAGTTAAATGAAAATCACCAAAATTGGAATTGCGCAGTTTGTCACATGACAAAAGTGATATTTTGAACATACAGTATGCAGTATTTTTATTGTGGAAATCTACAACAAATCTACCATACTATTATAAAATGCTCTTTAAATAATTTTGATTCAAAATATTTTTATTATCACTGAATTATAAAATCTTTGTTCACGTGTTGTCTTTTTTAGTTATTTTTCCTCCAGCTCCTCTTGACACCAGAAAGGCCGAGCCGCTATTGATTGACAGCTGTTTTGAATTTTAGATTGAAATATCTCAGCTTTCAAAATGTTCTTAGACCCAATTTCTGTTGGCCCTCTTTTCGATCCCCCAAATCCATTGGTCTTTGTAGTGTAAAACAGCCTTACCTCTGTCTCTACTGTTCCCTAGCTATGAGTGTGACTGTGATGGGACCGGCTTCGTAGGTGACCACTGTGAAGAGGATATTCCAGAATGTTCCTCTGACCCCTGTCAGCATGGAGCCACTTGCCTGGAGGGGATCAACCAGTACAGCTGCCTCTGCTGGCCAGGTGACACTCACACCATGGTTCGACTGATATGGGCTGTTGAAGGCCGATACTGATATTGATACTGATATTTTTGGATTGAAGCTGCTGATAGGCAATATTGTGTGCCAATATTTATCTTATATCTTTAAGACATAATTTTATTTCCTTAAACTTCATTAGGCCATCATCACAAATCACATTGGGGTTAATTCTCCAATGGACCTCCATGATGGAGCCATGTTGGAATTGGCTGTGTGCAAATAATTCCTAAATAAAACAACCAGACAAGAAAAAGAGAAATAGCTGAAAAAGATTGGTGTGAATATAGGCCAATTTAGTAATCTCTATTCCACAACAGTTGTAGCTTGATAAGTCAGTTTAGTTAACCTGAAGAAATTGTTGTTTTCTAGCTGTTAGCTGGCTAACTAGCTGGCAGGCTATTTTAGCAAAGCAGCCGATGTCACTGTTAACAGCAACTACTAGCCACTAGCTAGCTTAGATATGTTAGCTGTTGTGCAAATCATGTGCTTGCAAGAAGACAGTGATGGTTGGATACTATGGTTAGCTAGCTAACTAGCTGACATTATCTAAACACAAAATAAATCATATATATCAATGATGAAATGTTCAGTTCCCAGTTAAAAACATCACAGAAATTCTGTTGAGACGACCAAGCTGTTTGTTTAGAAATGTAATCACCTGTTCCCAGCCATTGTTGCCAAGACATGAGGGGCTCCAATATGGCCGCCAGAGAGTGCATTTTATCATCTGCAAAAAAGACCTCTATTGGAAAACTATGACTGTCTAACCCTGGTATAAACCAAATAGCTCAACCACTGACAACAAAACATGTAGCTGTCAGTCAAACATAGAGTTACTGTTTGCTATAGCTTATCATAACTTGTTCTAAATATGTTACACTATACACTATTATATACAAATAATTTACAGTCTGTACATTATGTAAATTTTCAATGAAAATGCAAAAGCCCCAGTGAACGAAGTGCTCAGCTTCTATACTAACCCTACTATCAAGCATATAATCAAAGCAAACAAAATGCTAGAGGCTCCAGGTATCATAAAAAGACTAGTAAGAAGCTGTGCACATAATGAGTCTCCTTTTGGGGTTTCCCTCACATAAATCAAACAGATAGAGTTGAATATTACGAGCCTGGAGGTTAGAGGACAAGAAGGGGGTGAAGAGCAGGGGTGTGCTTTTGCACCACAATGCCATTTAGGGCAGAACTGTATGGAAACAGCAGTGCGTCACTATTTAAATCTTTTAGGGCTGTGTTGAATTATGAAAAGTGTTGCATGAGCACATTGCGACAGGGAAAGATGCAGACGTGTGCAGTCTTGCTGTGATTTTTGCTGTCATAATCCTGCGTGTGTGTGTGTGTGTGAGTGTGTGTTAGATTGCAGGCCTAACAAAAAGGGCTAAACAGCTAGTAACAACTAGACAATGCTTTTTGTATCCTTAAATGTCCTTAAATAACTCTCATGTCAGAGCTTCAGCGCTTTTAAAGCGTTTGTGTGCATGTGCATATATTTATATTTGTGTGTGTGTGTGTGTGTGTGTGTGTGCATGTGTGTGTGTGTGTGTGTGTGTGTGTGCAGGTTATGAGGGGGAGAACTGCCAGGTGGATATAGATGAGTGTGAGCTGAGTCCCTGTGAGAACGAAGGGGAGTGTTTCCAGCGCTCAGATGTCCTGAACTATGGGACACTGCCTGAAGTCAGCACAGCCAATTTCAGCTATGAGGATGCAGCTGGCTTCATCTGCCACTGTCTGCCAGGATTCACCGGTAAGACCTTTCACTTGTCCCATTAGTCAACTTACCCGTTAGAGCATAGACACCAAAATCATCCAAGTGTCTCCAGAAGATCATTGTCTTCTGAGCAGAGAAGTGACACAACTTTCCTCTTGCAGGAGACAATTGCTCGGTGAATGTGGACGAGTGTGAGTCTAATCCATGCCGGCATGGAGGAAGCTGTGAGGATCTGGTCAACTCTTATCAATGTGTGTGTCCAGGCGGCTTCACAGGTAGGAGCACCTCCTTATCTCCTAACAAAACACCTCCGCTGACCCGCTCTTGCTCACTATCAGCCAGTTTAGACATGATAACCCCCCGTGCCAGGTCCCTGAATCTCCTCGGCCAAACAATAAAGCGCTAATCCTCCTCCTGCCGATCATTCCTCATGGCCTGCCAAGGTATTAATTCCTCATTAGAGGAGATTTGTCGCTGCATCACTCAAAACAGGGGGAAATCACACCAAAACCTGACCTTGAAACACACAATCTGGACTTAGAAGGGAGGAATTCCGCCAAAAATCTCTCATCAACAAAATGAGAACTTAATTGGCTAACAGTATTACGGCCGCACTGTGTGGCGGCCATAACAGAGCGGGGGATAGGAAGGGATGAGAGGGCATATGGTATGGGGGAACATAGCAGAAAACAACAAAGCCAATAGAAGCTGCCATATGTCAGCTGTCCAGCTTGGGCATTAAACGGGGGTCTCCCAAGAAATTTATCAGGGGGTGGGGAGATTATGGCAAAGCCGCTTATGAGCCTAATTAAGGCTGACTGAATAAAAGAAGATACGAGAAGTTCTTCTGAGAAAAACAAGGCCCTTTTTTTCCAAATGAGCTGCATTTCATCCCTCTGGTATGCTGCGGAGTAAACATACCGCTGTTGTGCAACAGCAACCGAATATAGAGGGAAACCCCCATATGGCACAAAAATATGATCCTATTGGCTTTCTATGGCACGTGTGCAAGAGGTTGACTTTCCACGTGCGTTAGGTGGTCGCCAGTTGCCATTGTAGCTGGCTGCTAAGCCAATTTAGATGACCCCTCTTATGCCCTACTCACTCTACTTGGGCCATGCTTAGGGTTAACAGCTAGGGTTAGATCGATATGGGTTTTTCAAGGCCGATATAGACCTGAATTTTTGGATATATTTTTTTTTACTTATATACAGTTTCTTTAAATTTGACCATTTTAATGCCAAAAAAATGTAGTAGTGTTTCGTGTAGTAGTGTTTCCTCCAGAATTTTATTCTTGTCAGGGTGGAAAACATAAGACACTAAATCTCTCCATTGAAACCCAGGATAAAAAATAAAAATAAAAAAATGATAATAATAATACTAGTGCTACTACTACAACTACTACTGCTATTACTGCTACTACTACTACTACTGCTGCTGCTGCTACTACTATTACTACTAAAAATAGAAAAACATATTCAAACATACTTGTTTGTTGAATCTGATTAAAATGTTATCAATCCAGGTTAAGGGCTTCCCATAGACAACCAGTGTAGTATTGATCAATATGTAATCAAACAAACTGGTGGATGACACTGATTGGCCGATATCCAAATTTTAATAAAAGATCAATATTGGCCTCATATATTGGTCTAACTTAGGCCTGGCCCGCCAGAGCCCCCCTACCTCCAGCACCTCCAGCACCTCCAGCACCTCCCGCCTGTTCATTATAATAGCTCCTGCCGCTAGTGGGCATCCACAGGCCAGCGCATCGATCAGGGAGGGACTGCAGCGCTGCATTCCTCTTGTCAACACTGACAGGAGCCAGCTGGAGGCTGGAGGCTTACTGCTCTGCTTGGGCTGGGCTGCAGACAGGAGGGAGGAGGAAAAGGAGGGGGCCGGGGCGAGGGAGGGGTGGGGTGGGGGGGGTGGATGGAGGGATGGAGGGAGGGGTAGACAGGGAGGAAAAGAAAAGGTGGGAAGGGCTGCCTGTAATCACTCCTGCCTGTCCGCCTAGTACAGAGTGGAGGAGTAGAGACAGTTCTGCTTTGTAAGCTAGAGAGAGAGAGAGAGAGAGAGAGAGAGAGAGACAGAGAGAGAGAGAGACAGAGAGAGAGGACCTGGTTGTGTCACTTCTGTCATCTACTAGTGTGAGGAGTGTGCTGGTTGTTGACTCAGTGCATCATGGGGGGAAGGAGGTTGCTGCTGCTGCTGCTGTGCTGCTGTGGGCCTTGGGGGCTAGCAGGTACAGTATGGTACTTTTAGTGCTACATTTAAAAAAGAAAGTTGTGCATTTGTGTGTGTTTGTGTGTGTGTGGGCGGAGTCTTGGCACAGAGAGGACGAACAGCTTTAGGGTTCCTCAAGTGTATTTTAAAGGACTATGTTAATGCAAGTTGACTGGTGCTGCCAGGGCTTAATGTTGAATGCGGCTTGATGAGGAGGCTCTGACTGCTGCTTGGTGTCTGAATCGATGACCTGCAGACAGCTGAACTGTATTTGTTTGTGCCGCATAAGTAACCAAGTTTATTTGACAATATTTCAAAGGTCCAGCTGATCCAATCAATGTCACAGACATTGCTTTAATTGTGTTAAGGAAGATTCCAAATCTAATTCACCACTCACTGTGCAATTATTGGCCATTTTCTGCAGTCATTTCCTCATCTGCAAATGATGATGACGGAAATCTTCTTACTTGTGTAACCAAACCTGTGTCTGTTTATTTGCATGCGTGCATGCTTAGCTCTGTATCTAATTAAGTTATTTAGTTTGGCTTTCCAGGCACTCAGTACAGTCTCTTATTGTTTGATTGATTAACTGGATTTATTTGATAGGTTAAAATGCAGCATGCCAACAAGTATAGAGCACTATTTTTCAAGATGGCACTGTGAAACTACCTAACTTTTTTCCATTGTGATCCAAGTTGGATGTGTTTAGGTAGCCAAGAGGGAGGTGGATCAGTATGGCTAAAATAAACAGCATAGTTCTTATGTTAACCACCCTCACATGAGAAATGCAGCACAGCACCCTTATCTGTAGTACTTTGTAAATGTCACTCTCTGAAACGCTGTATTATCCTCCACGCAGGCGTGCACTGTGAGGTGGACATCAACGAGTGCGAGAGCGATCCCTGCCAGAATGGCGCCACGTGCGAAGACGCTGCCAACTCCTATAGGTGTCACTGCCCTGAGCCGGAGCCTGGCCTGGAGCCCTGGGGTGGGCGCGACTGTGACGTCCGCCTGGTCGGCTGCCAAGGCCACCAATGTCAACACGAAGCGACCTGCGTCCCCCTGCTGACCGACGATGGAGAGCACAACTACACCTGCCTCTGTCCGCCTGGCTGGAGCGGGGAGCGCTGCAACACCTCCACCACTTTCTCGTTTAACTCCGAGGGCTACGTCCACATCCAGCTGCCCGTGTCCAGCGACAGGTCTCGGCGAGAGACCGACCACCACGACCACGACCAGGGGCTCCACATGCAGCTCCGATTCAAGAGCACTCTGCCCGACATGGTGCTGTACTACCGGGGCACCGTGGAGCGGTTTGTCTCCCTGGAGCTAGTGCAGGGCTTCCTCCAGGCTAGGGTGAAGTCAGGGAAGGTGCTGCAGGTTATCCACCCTCAGCCAGTCAATGACGGAGAATGGCACCAGGCCACTGTGACCATGGACGAGAGGCTGGTTCTGGTTGTGAAAGGACCTGGATGTGAGGACGGAAAAGGGTGCACAGTGAAGAATGAAGGCTACAACCATCTCATCTTCCTCCAGCCCAGCTCCTTCCAACAGTTGTTTGTTGGAGGGGCACCAGAGGAATATTTGGCCCGCACAGCCAGTGGGAGGGGGTTCATTGGCTGTATGGAGGACCTTCAAGTTGACCATAGGCTGCTGCTGCCTCAGGACCTCAGCAGAGAGGAGAACAGGGGTATGGAACTGGGATGCACCAAGAAAGACTGGTGCGAGGCGGACCCCTGCTCACAACGTGGGAAATGTGTGGACATGTGGGTTCGCGCAAGCTGTGAATGCCACCGGCCCTACTATGGGGAAAGCTGTGAGGAAGGTAAATGCACTCATATCTCATAGGGATGCAGCAATACACTAAACTTTTAGAGTAAAAACATTCTGTATGAAACGCTTTTCACCAGAGGTCTTTTACATCAGTGGTTCTCAAAGTGGGGTCCTTGAGGACCTCAAGGTTCAAGGTACATTTCAGGTGCCAGATGTATTTCCAAAGACTGGTGCAGGGATAGGATGGTAGAGAGATAAAATGGGTCACCAAATGAAGATACGATACAGCCATATTGTTATTCCTCAATGTCAGACTAGATGTAAGATTATGTAAGATTAATAACCTAAAAACTGCATTAGGTTACTCTACAGAATAGCCTGCAGCATCAGTTTTAAGTGGCAAACATTATTTTGAAAATGTAGGTATCCCATAGGGTACTCAATTATCTACTGTGCATATGGTTTTCTAGGTTCTTAGATGTAGATTTATTTTATTATTTAAATGCTAAAAACTGAAAAGAAGCACCAAGGCACTTCTAAAAACAGCTCACTCCAAAAGAAGAAAAGAGAAAAAATGAAAGAAAGATGAGGACAACATGACAGTCACAGGTGAACTGGGCACAGGAACCAAATGACATTAAAACAGGCAAGATTTGTATGCAAAAATCCACCCGTCTCTTCAGCCTAAGTGGGGCTGCAACAGAGAAGAGCGTCCCAGAGTGAAATCCAAAGGTGTCTTCTAAACAGCAGTGAGCGAGTGCTCCATTCATACTCACTATTAAAGATAGTCTGTTTTCCAGGAAGTAAAAGTAATGGGAGTTCATTTCATGGGGACTTTAATAAAGACCATGCCAATGTTTCTACCAGTCTACACCCATTTAACACTTCAGATAGCCAACCCAGAGCCATATCAGCTCTATGAGTGAACAAACAACTCAATTAACACTTGTCAATGCTAAGTTACTAACAACATTGTGCTTGCCTCTCTCAGAATACCCATCCTGGACCTTCAGTCACGAGAACACAACCAGCTTCGCCTCCTTCGACATCTTGGAAAACCACGGAGACAACTTCACCATCTCCTTCTTAATGCGCTCCCTCAAACACAACGGTCTGCTCCTGCAGCTCCGCCGAGAAGGAAAGCCCTACCTGACCATCTACCTGAAGGAGGGAACCGTCGCCATCTACAGCCCCCACACCACGCTGCTGTCCGAGGCCGAGCTCGTCACTGACGGCCGCAGCGAACTGGTGACGGTGAAGGTGCGCTACGGCCACGTGGTCTTCACCAAGGCGGGGAACCATCGCGCTTTAGGGAACGTGAGCGTGGAGGCGGGGGATGTGGTGTACCTAGGAGGGCTACCTCCGGACGAGAACACCACGTCCTGGGGGAACTTCAAGGGCTGCCTGCAGGACGTTCGCCTGGACCACAAGCATCTGACTGTTGGAGATCATCCAGAGGGAGTGGAGGTTTACCGTTCAGTCAAAGAGGAGGATGTGCTACAGGGATGCCACAGCGATGACACTTGCAAGGTAAAGTAGAAGTATATATGGTCATTAGTACAACTTCAGAGTTTGAGCACTCGTAATGTCTTTTCTCACCCCTCAAAATGATCTAAAATGTAGAGAGAAGGGCTCGATTGATGTAGGTGTTGAAGGCCGATAAGGATATATGATTGTTTGCTTTCATTTTATTATAGTGTCATACACCATACTGGTGCTCAGCCCACACAGGCTTACAAGACACTGTAAGTGAAACAAAGTGATCAAACAAAGGTACAATGATGAAAACATAGAATGCATGTTGTCCGTCTACATTTCACTTTTTTTTACTTTTTTACTTTTTTTATTACATTACAAACAATGAAGTTCAGTATCGTAGTATCCAATATCTCATTCAGAATTCAAAATAAATAAGGATTCCTTCTTCCTTTCCCACGCATTGGAGATATATTGGGCAGGGTCAAAGTCATAGTTTCTAAACTATGACTAGTTTCTTCTCCATCAGAAATAAATCACAATGAATTAGCTCTTAATTCTCAAATCATTATATAAAGGGCAATAAAACATTAAGTGAATTTCATTTTCAATCTCATTTAAGCCGCAGAGTGAACATAGTCGCTCTTCCTCCGGAGTGTTATTGTATTGTCCACTTTCAATAGCAAGGGGTAATGTACCTGATCTTAACTATGCACATGGTGATCTTTTACCTTCTTTTACCTTCAATAGCCAATATTTTTGACAATATTCAGTATCTCTAAACTTGATCATTTTAATGCCAAAAATCCCCCCCAAAGTAATCAAGGATTCAGTGTTTCCTCCAGAATGTAAATAATAATAATAACCGACTCTGATAACTGACTTTTAATAAAAGGCCAATACTGGCCCAGTGTTGTCTGATAGCATTTGCTGTGCAATGTACTGTATCGCTGCGTCCCGGCTAACGTTGAGCTGGCGCTGAACCCCTGTGATCTGTAAGTGAACGCTCAATCCTCTCTGCAGCTTGCACCTACGCGGTCGCATCAGGTGGGAGATTTTGCAAACGATCATCTAATCCATCCATCTGTGTGTGTGTGTGTCTCTCCACAGGATAAGCCGTGTTTGAATGGCGGATGGTGTCAAGTCACCTGGAATGACTTCAAGTGTGACTGTCCCATGAACTTCTCAGGCAGGAACTGTGAGACCCGTTTATGGTGCGTCGACAGCCCTTGTTTTGATGGAGTCCGCTGTGTCGAGCTACCGGATGGTTATGAGTGTGAGTGCACCTTTCAGCTGTTGTCACTTTATCATGCCAAGTCAGGTCAAGTTTATTTGTATCGCATACGGCTTCATAATGGCCATATTATGAAACAATACATGAAAACGAACCCCCCCCCAACCTTAGACCCTAAATGAGAACAAGCAAAAACTCCCATGAAAACCATGAAAAAAAATGTGAGAGGGATCCCTCTACCAGGACAGGCAGCGATTATCTTCATCCAGTACTATACTCACATAATATAAAATATTGTAATATATTATAACATAACAATATAAACAGAACATATGTATTTTGGTGGATGCTTTTATCCAGCACACCTTTTGATATTTAGCCTGGATTGAACCCGTTAGAACACTGTAAAACATGTCCATCTTCATCTCAGTCATTTAGTCTCATATTCAATCAGAAATTTTTTTTTTTTTTTTCTTAAAACAGAGATTTCCAGTTGTTGTCAAGTGTAAATATCTTGAAACAAGGCAGAATAAGGCAGATCACTTCACTAGTATCAATAAAATGATGAAGTGAATTTTTCTATCAGCCTTTCACTCCTTCCACTATCTGCCATTGGCAGAAACTCTGACAGCTTTAGCTCTGTTTATGCTGGAAGAATAGCACCCTATTCCTGCTATGTGCCATAAAGCAATATCCCTCGGTGCCGTAAAGCAATTCAGCAGTAACATATCCGACCCGGCGGCACACAATGTAAAATGCAGTGTAAAGGCTGGTAGAGGCTGCGAGTTCTCAGTGATGGTCTTGCTTGTTTGTAATTATACTAATGTCTCAAAATAAATATGCTAATGATTTATTAATGTTAAAATGATGCATGTAGCACCTTTACTTCACTTTCTAAGATGGTGTTTTTTGCAGTTATGTAACACACACAATGCTTAATTTCAATAACTCTGTTCCATATGGCTCACCTGATCATCTCCTCCCCCAGGCTTAACTGAAGCCACCTTTCAGGACAACGCCCTCCAGTATGTTGCCAACAGTTCCCTGGTGAGCCCTGTAACTAACATCACTATGGATGTACGAACACGGGACGAGAACGGCATCCTATTTCGGGCCGGCAACAGAGCTGAGGTCCTCTGCCTGGGCCTGCTCAACTCCACCCTGCTGGTCAAACTCCAAAGCGGGGAGAGTCCGGAGCTGTTGGCCTTCATCAGCGACATGACCGTCGCTGATGGGGCGTGGCACCGCATCCAGCTGGCCATGGCCGACCCCACGCAGCCAGTGTCCCGCTGGCGCCTCACCGTGGACGGGCAGAGGGCAGGCGGCAGCTTGGACGTTGGCGGCAATCTCAACTTCCTCAATGACACCAAAGTGTGGCTGGCTGAGAACTTCACCGGATGTTTAGGGGAGGTGAGGGTAGGCGGAGTCTACCTGCCGCTCATAAACCTACCGGACCCCCCACAGATGACCCGCTTCTCCAGGCGGGGTGGGCACGAGCCGATCGTAGGATGCCACGGCGCCCCGATTTGTGATTCCCAGCCCTGCCTCAACCAGGGTGTGTGTCAGGACCAGTTTAATGACTTCAACTGTAGCTGCAGTCCAGGATGGAAGGGGGATTTGTGCCAGTCAGAGATAAATGAGTGTTTGCCAGACCCCTGTGTCTATGGTACATGTAGTGACCTGCTGGCAGACTACCAGTGCGACTGCCAGCCTGGATACATGGGCAAGGATTGTCAGGACGAGGTGGACAACTGTCTGCAGTTCAGCTGTGTGAATGGGGGAACCTGCCTGGAAGCCATGGGAACCCACACTTGTTCATGTCCGCAAGGCTACAGCGGCAAGCGCTGCCAGTGAGTACAACAACATGTTAGAGGATTCATCAAGCTGCTGCTTTCTGTGTACATTTACATTTTTACGTTTTATGCATTTAGTTGAGACTCGTATCTAGATCGACTTACAGTGAGTGAGTAGGTTCAGTGTCTTACTCCCCATCTAAACTCATCTTTTCAGCATGTACCTCGTATCACCTTCTCTTGCATAGTTTTGTTGATCTAGGACTTTAAATTTAATCTACTGTTGCACTCACTGTAAGTCGCTCTGTATAAGAGTCAGGTAGATCCTAAAATGGAAATGTAACACTATAACACAACACATGGCTGTTAAGGGACATATTAAGTTTTGCTTGGATCAAACCTGTGACATTTCTGTTATGGGACAGTCTCTAACCACCAGGTCACCCTGTCACCTAATACACTGCTGAGGCCAGTGTACGTAGGGTTTGACCGATATGGGATTTTGAAGGCCAATAGCTGTGTAAATATTTTTGGTTTTAAGTTGCTGATTATATTTTATGCCTCACAGAATGTTATTCTTGTCAGGGTGGAAAAGCCTCTGAAACAGCATTTAGACCATCATGGGACAGTAAAACTCTTCAAATCCAGACCCCAAAAAATGTCTCATTAGAATCCGTTGAGGTTAGGGACTTCCCATAGACAACCAGTATAGCATTGATGAATTCTACAATAAATATGTAATCAATCCAGCTGCATCATATCCATCATGTCAGAGGTGGGAGACACTGACTGGTGATATCCAATTTATAAAATGCCAATATCAACAAACTTATATATCGGTCTAATTTTAAAACCATAGAATCATATATTAGATTGTAATAGAAAGTGTCTGTGTGTATCCAATAGGTGGCGTTTCCCTCCAGTGGCGTGCGATGCGAACACAGAGTGTCTCAACGGAGGGGTTTGCATGGGGGGCATCTTGGGGGGCAACTGCACCTGCAAGCCGGGATACACTGGTGCCAGGTGAGAGCAGCGCTATGCACAGTACACTCCATGTTCCTCACACTCCTGGTTGAGGGAAAGTGTGTCTTAGAGCAAGTCCAAGTGCAAAGGTTAGGAGTGCGTATGTGTGTGAGCTGCTGGTCTGTCAGTCAGCGTTGTGTTAAAGCCCCGGTGATGTGTTTCAGATGTGAGACGGAAATAGACGAGTGCGAGTCCAGCCCTTGCCTCAACGGTGCCACCTGTCTGGACAGACTCAACCACTTCCAGTGTATGTGTGTGCCCAGCTTCAGCGGCGCACTGTGTGAAAGCAATGTAAGTGACATGCAGATATTTACTGATACACTGTGGGTTAAATTCACCTTTACCTGTATGTATGCTGGTTATGACAATTTAGCTTATTTTAACTACATGAACAAAATTTTTCACGCATTAGAGAAGCATGTAATCCTTCAATTGAATAATCAAGATGAAGCTTAAAGATGACCAACAGAATTTTCAGAGAGCAAAGAAACAAAAAACATGATCGTGGAGAAAACTCACGGATAAAAGTAGACACTGTATTAATACTAGAGAAGCTTGGAGAAAAGTAAAGTTAGCATCCTTCTTACTCGACTGGTAAGTTAGCTTGCTAGCTGCCTATGTTGAGCTGGAAATTCTAGTAAATGATGTACTGATGGGTTAAGAAAGTTAGCTGGTATGGTTACCTGAAACGCCTGCAACTTAGGCTGTCAATCAAATGAAGGGGCGGAGCTTCCTCTGCAAGCTGCACTGAGATCCAGATGTAAACACTGTAGCCTTGTAAACATTCAAAACGAAGACTTTCCGAACGTCTTTGATGGTAATAAATGTATTCAACATAGTCACTAGGGTCTTAACAACATACAACACACTGAAATTATGAACGGAAACAAATCCACATTGTTTACATGAAAAACTGTTGTTCATCTTTAAATAATACCTGTGGGGTAACTGGGTTGTTACAGCAGCAAATGGTAATACAGCTTGACTATAGGTATCAGACTGATCACTACGTCTCCCTACTACTACTCTATTCTCCCCTTGTAGAAACAAGAGCATAAGGAGCGAGTCCCCTGGCTGGCGGTGGCCATCCCCCTGACCACCCTGTGCATGTTGCTGGCCATCCTGGCGGTGTTTTTCCTCATCCTGACGGCCCGTAAGAAGCGCCAGTCGGAGGGCACCTACAGCCCCAGCTCCCAGGAGGTTGCGGGGGCGAGGCTGGAGATGGGCAGCGTGCTCAAAGTGCCCCCCGAGGAGAGGCTGATCTGAGGCCTGCGGCCTGGGTCTCAGACGCTGACATCGACAGGAGGTATCTAAAGGGCGGAGAGGACATATGCTGTTACTGCAGTGCCATGCTGCTGGGGGCCTCCTGCCCAAGAGGACAGATGCTGGAGGATAAATCAATGGCTGATCCCTTCGCTTGGGAAAACTACTGACGTTTAAGCCTCAGAGATGGACGGGTAAAAGTGCAGAGGCTGGGAGAGACTGTCTTCTCTTGATTACTCAGGCATTCCTGCTGGGGAGAGTGTTTGAGGATTCTCTGACCCTGGTGGTACCCTTGAGGACAATCTCAAGCCCTATTCACACAGGACTAGTATTACAGTATGCGGGGACCTCATGTAGCCTAATTAAAGAATTGCCCACAACTTCTGGGTGTCATGAAATGGATTCACCAGCGATAATGAAATTAGCTGAAATCACCAGTGCCCCAGACGTAGTTGTACAAGGTTACGATTTTTTTTTTTACAATTCATCACTTTCTGATTTAGCAAAGCAAAACAAAAAATGCATTCAAAACTTTCCTCTGTAGATGCTACTACTGACTTTATTTTCCATGACAGGAGGAAGATAGAAATCATGTGTCTAGAAGAACAAAAATAAATCGTGTGCCAAAACAAATTATGGCTGACATTACAGAGACTTCGATTCGCATTGAAAAATCTTGACCTTATACAATTTATTAATTACATGAGGGGCCCACATAAAACTAGTCCCATGCGAATAGGGCATTGGTCTAAAGCAGTGTTCTTCAACTATGTGCCATGGACATGTATATTGTTTTTTTCATTCCAGCCAAAGACTTCAGCAGCTGATTTCACCGATTAGTTCCTCCTCTCTGGTTGAAGGTGTGCTAATCCATAAATTCACCTGCTGTAGTGTTTGGTTGGCATGAAAACCTGCAGACTCTCTGCCCTCCATGGTTCATGGTTAGAACACCACTAGTCTAAACGATACCGACGCCCAAACTCTATGAAAGTACGGACATCACTGCACCCTTTGCATCTGACTATGATGTTTAGAATCGTTGTATTATCCTATCGATGTGCACTGCGTAGCTCAATAGGGAAACCACTGTACCCATTCTTTGTCACTATGTAAATATGCTGTGAGTGTTTTGTCCATGTCTTTGTGTTGCGTAAAAAATGTGATGTGCTCCAAAAGTTAAAGTCGCTGTAATTTTTTATTTTTTTTTGTAATATCTTAAATGGGAATAGTAATTAATATAAGAAATTCTGTGTCATTCCTATGGTCCAGGACTGTTCAATCAGTATTTGTTGACAGGAACAACTCCAGGGAAACCAGAGAACTAGTTTTTACGAGTTTTTGACAGTTATAGTTCAGCTCAGCTCTGAATCAGAGAACATAGCCACATCTCCAGAAAATACCCAGTCACCATTACCATATTTCCCAGTCTATTTTGTTATGGAGCAGCTCCAGTCTGTTGAGTCTTCTCTGGTTTCTAGCTTCAGGAGAAAGTTTGTCATGATAACAAACATTGATTGAACTGTCCTCGACCAAAGGATTAACATATTCTTAAATTGAGTTGTTCCCCTTTAAACTCTGATGCCACTGTACTCACTTTGTACTCTAGGACGTCCCGCCACTCACTTGCCTTTCACTCTGTACTCACCGGTGCTGCTATAACAAAACCACTTAACCGGGACACTTGTACTGTCCGCTAAAGGTGCTGACACAATACTAACCTACTTCTGCAGACTGATGCGTTGTACCAGTTTAACGTTAACAGCAATGGCACACTATATTATATGCAAGTCACAGCGGAATACGAGACATCAGTCTATGATCACTATCGAATGTAATTATAAAACGATGGCAGGAAATGTGCGTGCATGATGAGTTGCTAGCGTGTGCCTTTATGTTCGGCTGCATCCATGAAACACAAGCAGAGCCACACCACCACTGATTATTTTGTATTTGTCCCTGTTGAGACAGATTAAGCCTTTGTGTAAAGTATCTCAAAGGATAGATCAATGAAGGAAAACTCGCTGTGAGGATTGTACTCATTACGCATACAGGGAAGCAGCTCTGTTCAAGTATTGTAGAAGCCATTACAGTATTATACAAATATAGCAGTATTATACCTTGCAGAGTACAACAGATCATACATATAGGAATGATAAATATTTCAGCTATGTACAGAATGGTAGTGATTTTACACTGGAGCTGTTTTTACTAAAACTGTACTGTGTACAGTACACCATAGGTCGGTACAATATATGAAGAGTTCTACTCCAAAACATTATATATCCATTTTAGTAAAAAAATCATCATTCAACGTCTCTAAAACATTGAGGATCCAGTTGGTAAATGTGTTTCAAGTCACTTACTGTCCTTCAAAAATCTTGCAGTTTGTTTTGATTTTGCTCTATCAATCATTTTCAAATGTAAATCGAGTAGTTGTCACTGTTTTCAAAAGGTGGATATCTCATTTTGGAATGAAACTCTTCATTTGTTCTGAGAACACTGGTCTATATATACGAGGAGTACTCTATGATTGCTCTATAAAAGGAGATGTATACTTTCAATCCAACTGGATAGCGGCACTGTAATTTTGTGTATATAGCGGGAAAACGGCGCCATGCCAAATGTTTCTGTTAGCATCAACATCATTGGGTATGAAACGTGTCTTACACTGTGTTGAAGGAAAAATAAAGTAAATAAAAAGGAGATCCATATTCTGCGTGGAAAGTGTTGAATTTCTATTGCTGTATCACACCTTTTAAACATGAATCATGCAGAGAAGGGTTTTGCTGAGCGTACAGTACATACTCATTCATGCAGATACATACATTCATACCATCTACTTTTGGCTACTGAGCATCAGTACTGTAGCGCTTTCCTCCATGGATTTGCAACTTACAATGAGCCAGCAGAGACTGACGGAAAGTTATTAAGTCGGACAGCGTTCCCACTGCTCATGGAATTGCTGGGATATCATTGGAATTTCGAGGGATGTATTCCATACGGGGAGAGTCTGGGAATTTGATAAATTCTGTAGGGGAAAGGCAGGGAATATCAGGGATCATAATGTTCTAAGCCCTTATACACTCTAAACTTTCAAAATTTGAATAGGCGCCTAACCAAAACACAATGTTTATTACAGATTTATGACTAGAAAAACTTGACACACAGTGCTGAGCTGCATCTCAAATTAACCTTCAACCCTGGTCCTTCAGAGCTTGTGTCGAAGAGTTGTGTCTTAGTTCTCACCAATCGATTAATGAAAATCCCAATTAACACAGTTATGTGTTTTGTAAACCATTGTGTAAGAGCCAAGTGTTGGAAATATTGTTGTTCCTTTTTTTATATGTAATTTCTACCTATCAATAACATTATGGGGAATTGTTACGTGGAGAGAGATTGGTAATATGTTTATGTAAGACACCTGTGTATTGCCCTTTAATTGAAACTCTCTGTTATACATAGGCTTATACTGTATGTTAGGTCACGTAATGTCCTCAGTTTAGAGTTTAGAGTTTAAAGAAGGGAATAATGTACCTCAAAGGGTTGTAGAATGCCTGGTGCCACTTTCCAGTTTTTGAGTAAAACTGAATCAACACACATCAATTCCATACAAACTTGAATGTCTCTTAAAACCCATAGTACTCACATCTGATTAGACTAAGGGCCTACACCTTCTGTAGTTTTTCAGGACCAGGGTTTGACACTACAGCACCACAGTAATGATAAAAAAGATGAAGCTTACTATTTAACACCATTTAATGTATTTTACAGATCTGGAACAATGAGAATACTGCAAACAATCTTTCTCCTGTCCTGTATCATTTGGGTATGTACAGGACATGGACAGAGAGCAATGTCAGATGAGACCTATGATGTGATCCTCAAGGCACTCAAGGGGGAATTTAATGTCCCTGTAGCACAGAGATCAAGGACCCAGCGTGCTGCTCTTGTTCGACTGTGGCGGAATAGGCAACTTTACGCCCTCAGTGAGGATGGCCAGGCAATTACATTTGCTGGAAAATTGGTATAAGAAGTCAACTATCCCTGCACTTGTGAACAGGGTTCTTGATGAAACAAAAGGCTCTGGTGCAAGAAAGGTGAACATACACCTTAAGGCCCTGACACACCAAACCGACTTCAAAGAACCAGCGACGACGAAGGCCGACTGTTGCGTCGCCTCACGTCGCCGGCGTCTGGTCCAAAAAGTTGCACTTGAACACACCGCAAAGACTACACCCGACGGCCAACTAGCACGTATGTGCTGCGCCTGCGTGAGGGGAAATAACTCTCCATACCTTATGTCTGATAAGAAGTTGCAAATGGCACTGGCGTTGTCAGCCCTTGGTCTTTTGGTTGTGGAAGAAGAAAGGAAGAGGCGGAGGCAAAAAATAAGGAGAAACCGCACTAAATGGGTGAAATCATGAATAACGTTACTCCAGCGACAGGCTCAAGGGGCTTTCCCGAACCTGTGTCGAGAGCTGGAGATAAATGAAACCTCCAATTTTAAAAATTTCGCTTGGCTCTTTCCTGTTCAGTTCCACATGTTGAAGGAATTTATCAGTCCAATCATCCAGAGGCAAAACACGAACTACCAATCAGAGTGATCTCTCTCACCGACGGCTCCGACGCCGATTCAACATGCTCAATCGGCCGAAAAGCCGCCAACAGGGTCCGACTAGTGCCGACGGTGCGGGACACACCGCAAAAACTAGGGACACCGACGCTTACCGACGGCCCGACATTGCCCGACGGCCGACCGACGGCCTGGTGTGTCAGGGCCTTTAGAGAAGAATACTCTGGCATCAGTCGAGCTAGTGTGCAAGACACATTAGACAGGTCAAGACACTACTATCTGCATAAGGCGACATTTGGAAACAAACCATTCCAAAATCCATTAAAGCCAAAGCAGTTCAAGATTGCCACCAGATTGACCTTCTTGGTCAATCTGGTGGTCAATAGCGGATGCATTTATGGGGTGGCTGTGGCTCAGGAGGTAGAGTGTGTTGTCCACTAATCAGAAGGTTGGTTGTTCGATCCCTGGCTGGTCCAGGGATCGAAGGAATTTGCTGCTATTGCTGACCAATTAGCCACCCTTGGAATATTCCGTTCTGAATCAGCAAAGAAATTGTGGCTGATCTAACATTTCATCCGCATGGAGTGGATGGGACATCACTTTCTGAGTATGTGGAGGGGACATGGGGGGATTATTTACAGAGGATGGCACAACATGGCACATATGGTGACCACATAACTCTTCAAAGAGCCTCCCAGATATTCAATGTTCAGTTTCTTGTTGTGTCAACTCTTGGTTTGGATGCAACCTCTGTTATCTCACCATCCGGTTGTTATTGTGAAAGCTTGCCTCTTTTGGTTCTTGGCCATATTGCTGAGGGACACGGGAAACATTATGTAAGTTTAGATGGACCAATTTCTCCTTACATTTAGGCCATTCAGGAGGCAGAGAGACAAAGCCTGTCTTTCAGAAAATCAGTTAGGACACCTACTGTAGTTGACCCCCAACCTGGCCCTCTGGCTGACCCTGAACTTGGCCTTCTGGCTGACCCTGAACCTGGACTTCGGGTTGACCTTGAACCTTGCCTTCTGGCTGACCCTGAACCTGGCCCTCTGCTCACCCTGAACCTGGACTTCTGGTTGACCCTGAACCTGGGCCTCTGGCTAACCCTGAAGTTCAGTCTATGGCTAACCCTTTGGTTGACATGGTAGTGGATCCTGGCAATGAGCCTGGAGCTCAATACCTACCATCAGAAATCTTATCAAAAATTATTGAGTTATCTCTCAATCTAGACATGTCAATGCTGGGGACATTCAATAGAGTCTCACTCTAATTCCGTGAACTATCTAGACCATATCATCCCAACCTGTAGATAAGAGAGGCACTTGCAGAGAGTTTGGAACTGGACAAAGAGAATGACTGCTCCATTAGTGTTAGAATAGAAACCGGACAAGCAAGCTTGTCTTTATTGTGTCACACAACACACCACAACACTTGCATGCAGCGACCAC
Source organism: Centroberyx gerrardi (assembly GCF_048128805.1). Lineage (NCBI taxonomy): Eukaryota > Metazoa > Chordata > Actinopteri > Beryciformes > Berycidae > Centroberyx > Centroberyx gerrardi. The sequence continues at coordinate 4,238,058 of NC_136004.1, read as the reverse complement.
ACACACATGCTGACGGTGGTCGGTGAAATTCAGTCTCATGTCCTTCCTCCAGGGGGCAGCCAGGAGCAGTGGGCAGCTTAGCTTAGTGCCCGGGGACCAACTTCAGTCTTCGTCATCGCTGGTCAGGCGATGATCTTCTGCATGTTTTTAGTGGGGGTCCTTAATGATGTTATATGGAGGAACCCCCCCAAGTGAGCACCGGGAGAACATGCAAACTCCACACAGAAAGGCCCCTTTTCACGAGATAGTCTACCTAGGCACTAGGCACTGAAGGCATGGGGAGAACATACCCCCAGTGCCAACAGCGACCCAGGCAGGAATCGAACCCAGGACCTTCTTGTTGTGAGGCGACAGCGCTACCACTGCACCACCGTGCCACCATTATGAAGCTATACAAGGTTGCTGGACGCAGCAGTGGTCTCAGCACACATAAAAGAGTTATTTAGTAAGGACAAACGATGGATGAAAGCCTGGATTCTGCTCAGTCACATAACCTTTGGACAGTACAAAGTTAAGGACATCTACTGGAAGAATTAATGACCATTTTTTTGTTGGTGTTTTGTTTTTGTTTTTTTCAGTCAGCAGATAATTTCATTTTGATTCTCTCGAGTTCTTTTTTATATTTGTATATGAGTGGAAGTTACTTTTCATTTGAAATTGAACTTTACCTCCAGCACCTTACAGTACAGTATCAAGAGAATGTTTAGTTCTTTAAAAAAGGGACCGTAAACCATCCTTTATTATCATTATAAAACTGAAAGATGTGTTACCAAAGTTATCTTTGTAGGTCATGTTATATACTATATTTTACAGTTTACAATTTTGCATTAAGAGGTTGAAAGTTGAGCACAAGGGATAATAGTGCCAGTTTGGTTGAAGAAGTTATTTAAATACATTACATTAAAGATTATATTTTTCATGGAAAGAAGTGGTGGTCTTTTTTATTTGAGAACACAGCATCTTCAAAGAGGTACAGATTTCATATTATACAACATAAGAGTAATTGTCTGTGTTTGCAAACATGTGTGCTCCCACTTCATTTGGTATTCAAATGGCTAAGGAGTAGAAGGCAGGGCCGGAGATAAGTCTAACCATCAAGTTACACAAACAAATAAATAGTCTTAATTCCTAGAGAGAGAGAGTAGGTGTGTGTGTGTGTGTGTTTTCTCAGAGTTAGGACTAAGATTCAGGGGTCAGGATTGGTCAGGTTTTTGAGCAGCTATTTGAAAGAAGCAACAGTAAGGGTAAGTGTTATGGTAGTCTGACACTTATATGATATGATAATAAATAAAACTTAAACATAGTGATATAAGTATATTATTACATTATCGGATACAATTATTACATTTTTTATTATTTTCTTTTTAACCCAGCTAATAATGTAATAACCAGTCAATAATCTAATAACTTATTACATTATGCGCAAAAAGTTATTACATTATTGGTTCAGAAATGTTATTACATTATTGGTAAGTTATTATATTATTGACTTTTATTACATTAAGAACGGAAAAATTATTACGTTATTGGCAGTTATTACATTAACGGTAGTTATTACATTATTGGTTGCAACAAACACTTGCTGCTTAGTGGAGTTATTTGCATCTGATGTGTTAGTACCTCCCCAGCTTTATTATTGTAATTATTATTGTTTTCATTATAGTAGTATAATAGTAGTAGTTATTGTCATCCTACTATAAATGAGGAAATCTCTGTCCGTCCATCCGCATCAATTTTGCTCCTCAATGGGTTGGCCAATCAATCTGAAACTGCACATGGCCATTGAGCATTGGCATAGGCAGGGACTGACGGAGCTCATTTTTCCATTTTCACAAATTTACGCTGTTTATACACTGTTTATGCACCTTTTTGGCAAGTCTGCGAGGAGTTGTGGCGCGCGCATCCCCGGGTAGGGACTAGTTATAACTAATATTAATATTGTTATAATAGTTGCATGCCCAACATTTTGGGAAAAGCCAGCAATTACATTGAAGTCGGATATTTGGAAGCCAGGTCAGAGGGGGGAAGGGACGTCCTGATGATTGGCCCTTGGTCAGAGGGTCCAACCCACCCTGGGAGCGACACGCATAAGGTGGTTATGGCAAGCCAGCCAGTGGAGAAACCCATCCTCAGACCCTCCTTGGCCAAGGGAGAGGTCTAGGACATGGTGCTGCTCTGATGCTCGCTTTGCATCTGAGAACCAGCAAGCAGTGCTGTGGGTAAGCTGGCAGGTAGGTTGTCTGTCAAACTCCCAGTGTCATCCACAGTTGACAATAATTGTAGCAGAAGGGGGGGTTGGCGTTAATTCAGTACACTATCAAAATATAAAGGTGGGGTGTAAAATCCGAAGATAAATCTCCAAGAGCAAGCATATGTTTCCCAAATGGTGTCATTGTGTGTGTGTGTGTGTGCACACGTGGGAGAGAGAGCTAGCTAGAGAAAGAGAGAGAAACAGAGAGAGAGAGAGAGAGAGACAGAGACAGAGAGAGAGAGAGGGAGACAGAGAGAGAGACAGAGCGAGAAAGAAGAAGAGGAAGAGATGGAGCGACAGAATAGAGCGAGAGAGCAGCAGTGGTGGCTTGGGTGTGATTGGTGGCTAATGACAATTACACTTTGCTGCTGAATGGGGGGGAAGGGAGAGGGATGTAAGAAGGAAAGATAGATGAATAAATAAATAACTAAGTATAATAGAATACCAAAAAGGTGTGAACAAAAAATCAATAAATCAATAATAATAATAATAATAGTAATAATAAATTATAATAATGGTAATAACCTTCTTCACTGGACACAGGGATAGAATATATTAATAGCAATTACTTTTTGAATTAGATATAATCATTATTATCTGTGACCTCTCCTTGTGTTTGACATCGGCTTAGTTCAGAAAAATGTACAATACTATGAAAAAAAAAATACTATGAACTATTTACATTGAGGCATTCAGAAACGTTCATATAGGTCTATGCTTTTTCATCGGTTGTTTCGACAAGGCCAATCATTTATACAACCAAGAAGTGAGACTAGGGTCTCTAAATAGGTTGCTATTGAACAGTTTGTCGCGGTTCAGACTCACCCGATTGTTCTTGGCCTTATTGGAGTGGAAAATGGGGAACAGCACTTTCCTTCTGTCCATTATCTCCCGAGGATACTGTTCATTTATTCCGAAGGGCTTGTTCTTTAGTCGCTTGGCCAGACTTCTCACCAATTCCCGCTGTTTAAAATGTTAGAATTTCGCAACGATGGGTCGACGTCTTCGTGGATCGCTGGTGGATGAGGTGAGTGTCTCCGTATATGATTTTTTGCTGCCCAGACGGTGAACTCTGGAAAAAGTAATGTTGGACACGGTCTCTTCGGGGAGGTTTAGTTCTGTTTTGAAAAAGTCCTTAAGTAGGTCCTCTGGGATTTCGTTGTGTGTCTCTTTGATTCCGTGGAATATTAAATTGTCTCTAATTGATCGAGTTTGTAGATCCAGTAACGTTTCCTTCATGGTGTCATTTTCTTTGGTCAGTTTTACAACGTCCGCACGTAGTGTAGTGACTGTTTGTTTTAGCTACTTTACTTTGGCTTGGTACATTTGGACAGAGTTTTTGAGCTCTGACACCTCAGCAAGTATAGTGTTTTGGTTTTGCTTGTAACGTTATATTGGGAGCGATGTAAGAGATTAATCCATAAGATTTTAACTGTTTTTCGTTTGTTTGACTGTTAGCCTACTCCATTGCCTGCCTTCGGTGCATTAGAGTGAAGTCAGCATGACGTCTCAGGGTGTCTCAGTCTCAGTCCCCTATGCAGCTGACCTAATGGGTCACTTTACAGTAATGTAGCAGAATGCGTCACACATTCATTGCATTAGATGGTAGATGGAGGGAATGAACATTTTTTATCATTAAAAAATTGGTCACAAAAATTTGTCTATCGGCAGCTTCAATCCCCCCAAAAGATGCCAATATCTGCCTTCAACACCTCCCATCCACATTTTTTTCTTCATCTCCTTTTCCCACTTTGCACTGCTCAACTGCCCCCCCCCTCCACCCACCCCACCCCCCCGCTCCCTCCCGGGTCCCTTTGAAGATCTAATGGTGAATTCCTTTGTGTCTTTGAGCAACTCCCACCCAGGGTGGGTGCTGGCTCGGTCAGTGCTTCTCCTCCTAATGAAGGGAGGTGAAGCAGGACACCCGGCCTCCTCCCTCATCCCACAGTGTGGGGGCGGAGGAGCCAGGAATGCTGGGATGGAATCCTGGCTGAGATGTTCCTGGTACTCCAAGCAGGTTAAAAAGAATGCTAATAATTATTTGCAAGTAGCATTGGACCCAGGTCTGACATACACACACACACACACACACACACACACACATAAACACACACACACACATAAACATACACTCAGTCTCCTCACCTCAACATGAAAGATTAATCAGCTTTCATTGAATTTCATCTGAGATTTGGAAACCCGAGAGATATAGACAACAAATTAGACTGATGCATGTGCACACACACACACACACACACACACACACACACATATGACCTCAAGTCGGTGATCATCATAAGGCAAACAACCACTAATAGAAGCAAGAATCAATTATATTTTATTTTTCCCTCAAAAAGATCCTATCTTTACTTCTATCTTTATGTTTTCAGTAAATTTGTCTTCATCAGGAGCCAAATCCAGGTTGGTCAGCCTCATATTGAGTGATGGACGCTCGCCCGGTGTTATTCGCGCATGGCTTTGCAACTGCAGTGGCTAATCTATGCATGACAAAAAAAAAATTGTTTGCTGTTAAATATTTTAGTCACAACTACACGAGTTAGCAAAGCAGTCTTTTGCATACTTAACATACTTGGTTTTTTCCATACAAACAAGCAGAGCAATTCAAAGTGATTCCTCTAATTTCGTGCCAAATCGTAGCCGAGGACTAGCCACATTCCGTCTGGCCCGAGCCACTGGATTGGCTTTCAGCACCGCTCAGACTATGAGCACTAGTTGATAACAAAGAAAGGAGAGCGCCGCTGAATTTCAAAAACAACAATGGCGGCTCTCAAGGAATGATGCAGCTTTGGAATCAGTCAGCTCTGAAGGCTTTTCTTCAAGGAGATGATGTTTTAGTCTTTCTTCCGACTGAATTCAGCAAGAGCTTAATTTATCAGTTAGCTCCGTTAGTGGCCAAGAAAATTTCCCTTGTCAAGAATCTTATTTTCATTGTTGTTTCACTGTTGATCACTCTCATGGAGGACCGGATCAGTGAAGCTACGAAGCTGGGGATCACAGCTCTGCAGATTGGTATCCGCAGCAATTCGGACATCCTTCATGGACGATGGCAGTTTGTATTTGGCAGTTCAGAGGCTTGGTTGCTGAATGAAAGGTGGTGGAATATGGTGGCAACCCCAAAACATCATGGGGATTGTGGTGCACGAGGTTCACGTCACATACAAATGGTAATATTACTGTGAATTTATCCGTGTTGAAATGCTAAATGTTATCTGTGATGGTAGCTAACCCAGAGAAAGCTGGACATTTCGTTTACTGACCTCACTGCTCAGGATTTCTGTGTAGTGAAGTCCTCACAATTCAAACAGTTGCCTCTCACTGCCATTAGGGGCCGCCAACGTGAAAAGTTGCCTAGTGCAGCTTTGAGACTAAAGGCGACAGAGCTTTTGGCTCTGCATCAGCCTAGGCTAGCAAAATCATTAAATCACATCTCTTAAATCACATCTTAAAACTTATTTTTATATACTTGCTTTAAATGGATGTTTTAAACCGAGCCTGAAATAAATAAATTGGAATTGACACATTGAGATTTCATTTTATTGTTGTCCTAAATAATGCGACCACATTAATGAAATTAAATTGCAAATGTGAACGTTCAATTTCATTTTAAATTTGGCATGGTTATGCTTTGGAGTGCATGGGAAACTACATGTCAATGGAGTTTTCATTTTAATTTTGGCAGTAATAATGCATTTTCCAACATGAAAATGAAAATTGGATTATTTCATTTTAATTTTGTCGTACATTACGCTCTCATATATGGGAATTGAAATTGCAATTCTATTTCATGATTTCAATTGAATTATGTCAGTTCTCAACTTCATTTTTTTTTTACTATTATGCAGTTTTTACCCTCTTCTTTTTTACCCTTTATTCTTTCCTTTATCTTGTGGTGCCTTGTTATTTTTGCTCGTTTTATGATGTTTGCTTTTGTTTGATTGCTAAAGGACATTGTAACTCTGGTGTAAATTCATATAACCTGCTGCCATCAGCCCAAAACCTCAGCCAGTGGCTACATGTCCTCTGTGTTCAGAAACGGCAACACTATGACATGTATTGGTAAATGTCTGTTTTAAAATCGTGCTATATAAATACATTTCATTATTAGCATCATCTCCTCCTCCCCGGCCCTCGTAGGGGTGCACCCCCAACCCCGCCCTCCCCCACCTCCCCCACCCATCTCCCTCCATCTCTCCCCGGCTGGATGGCTGGCTGGCGAGTGACAGGGCTGACAGACGAGGCCTGTTCCCGGGTTAGTATCGTGTCGGCGGGGAGCGAAGCCTCCCGGCGGTGTCAGCCATCATGGTGCCAAGCTCCGGGTCTAATGAGGGAGACGGCCGCCTCGGCACTCCCTCCTCGGTGTCAGGAATCGGCCGACAAATCAGCGGCGCGTCACGGGCCCACCACAAATGATATGTTGACAAATGCAGATATTTCACTTTTAATTGACACTAAGAGACGGAGATGATCCGGCTGCCAGGGCTTCTGAGGAGACAAGGCCGAGACGAGATGGGGAGAGAGATATGGAGAGGGGGAGAGAGAGAGGAAGGGGGGGGGTGGGGGGTTGGGGTAAAAGAGTGTTCGAGAAAAGAAGATGTTGGAATAGGCCTTGGAAGATGTTTAATATTTGCGCAGGGTGTCATTTTTTTTCCTGTGTGTTATGGCTGAGGGGGAGAAGAAAGGGGGGTTGAGATTAGAGGTGTGTGTTTCTGAGACTTGTCACCGCTGACAGCCACAGATATACCGCTGTATTGTGCGGCAGGCTCACAACCGACTGACTCTTCTAAACCCTGACAACATTGCCTATTCATTTAGCCAGGTGGGCTTTCTCTGTAAAGTCCCCTATCTCAACTCTGCCTGACAAAGGCTGGATTAGGGAACACTTGATATTCTACGATGTTTTTGCTCTTATTGTCTGGTAGCAAATTCAGTTTTTTGGGGCTACAAAGGCGCTACTTCAATAAGTAAGTCCCACCACTTCCCATAAGAAATTCTACCATGGTACCTACCCAGATAAATTATGATAAACTACAACAGCATATCATGGTAGTACCAGGTAGTAGGGTGAGTAATCATATCACCATACCACAGTATTAATAACATCACATAGTTGCTATGCTAATATGCCAGGAACAAATTTATGGTACTATTGTAAAAGTTTCAACCAGGTATTTTCATGACTTTCTAATGGTGACAAAATAGTTTTCCCCCTTTATAGTATAATACATACATATAATACAATACATAAAAAAAGTACGCAAGTAAGTAAAGTACATGTCTAACATACCTGACATGTTGAAAAACACCACAAAACACATTTAGATAGAGATTTACAACAATAGTACAAAATCATTTGATATTTTATCCAGATATTCATAAGTTATTTTGCAAAATAGTGTCCCAGGAATTTGGCGATAAAAAGACACCTGACAGTACATAAGTAGTAAGTAAATGAGTAAGCTGTTCGTTCAAATGTGCAGAGACATAAGATAATTTGCAGATATGCAAATTAAAGTAACATCTAAATAACTGATTGAACTCCCAAACAAAAACAAATCACTAGAATATCTTTATGATATTCCCTTAAGGACTTGCAATGTGTCTGTGCACACAATAGTGAGTTTGCAGCGATTGTATTGGATTTTATGGTATTTTGTTTTATAAACTATTGCATACCCATAATATTATATAATAGAATTCTATCATGCTAATATAATATTTTATTATTATTATATTATAATAATATAACATCTACACATGCATCAGTTATTGACTGCAGTAATTTTTGGCCATAATGTAAAAGGGCCAAACCATACTTTGTGTTATGGTGGATATGGTGGAAAATTAACATGATTGCATATCATGTCAACATAGATATCAGAAGACACAGGTTCCCTCAACATTAGGAGATGGGTGAACTTAAATGTATAGGCTAAATATATTGTTTTTATATTATCTCCCTTATAAGTATTTTAGAAAAACAAATCTCTCTTCACATTGAAGCTCTTATAACTTTTCCTATATTTTGCTGTTATTTTTGAGAAATAAACGCACGACTATTAAAATCCACTTGTGTTAAACCGCTAAAATGCTAACTGGCTAAAGTTCATCACATGGTGTGACCCATTGTGAGGGTTAGCATATATTTTCCCACACTGTTTTGGAGTTTGTGTATTGGTAGAGCAGAAATGTGCAGAGCAACTTCAACATAATTCCTGGCCTGTTAACAGTCTGTGACCCTGAATCAAGTCACTTTTTATGGTTGTGCAGTTGTTTGACAAGAGAAACAAAAAGATATGTTAATGACAACACGTGTGTTGTGTTATACGTTGTTTCAACCCCATTTACACCTTGCATTAACATGCATCCTGTATCCAGTGGGTCTAGATATGATTTGGTTATGACTGCCGCACACATCACTTCCTCTCTTAATATTTATGTTCTTTAAAAATGACAGTAAACACATCGCCCCGCTTGTCCCTCATCCACCAGTATCCTGACAATCCATCTTTGACTAAGTTTCTATCCAAGGTGCCTGATGCCTATTTGATTTCGTAAGCTTCCTGGTTCTGCTACAGCCCGATCACCCAGGATGCATGTTAATTCTAGGTGGAAAGGAGGGGTCGCTGGAACTGAAAATAAGTGATGACACACTGAGCGGCAGTGGGGCTTTTTAGCATAATGAGTGAGAAACCCCCTCCTGTACTGTCACTTCCCGGCTGGAGCTCCACTCTCAGCTTTTGAACTGCTCCTTCTCTCCTCCCCTCCCTCACTACCACTCCTCTCCTACCAGGAAGAATCCTGGAGGGACAAGGGGAAGAATGGAGTGGAGGAGAAGAGGGAGCAGGGGAAAGTCGAGTCCATCTAGGACAGTTTGGCCCCGAGATTGATTCGTAGAGGGCTGAGGGAACGATGTAGACTTCAGGAGCGCATCTTGCCCACAATGCATTGTAATCATTCGTCATTTCCTGTGCATGTCACCATGTCAGATCAAGTGATATATAAGTTTAAGTAAACAAACAATATTTAGAGGATTTCATCAATATTTTATTACTAATTTCTCTGTGTAGTTATTAGTATTATTAATTATTAGGCCTGCTTAAGGGCAGGTGCGTTCTGCTTCAAATATTCTGCTCCCCCTTTGACCCTGCCCTCTGCTCTGGCTCCACCCCCTGCTATGACCCCGCCCCCTGATTTGACTCCGCCCCCTGCCCTGGCTCTGCCCTCTGCAAGTGGCCACTCAGGTGACGTATGGTGCTATGTATCATCAAGTACCAAGGGGAAATCAAGGAGGGCATGTTACATGACTAATGAAATGAGGCTTTTATTTGCTACTCCATCATCAGAAATGACTGTCTGCTATTGAAGTGGCCTTATCATAACTGATGCAGCACAAGCCCACACTATGCCTCATTGCCAATAAAAGTTGCACACCCAGCACAAAATATATTAACCTGAAGCTGCTGATATTAACTAGTAAATAGTGCTGACTGTAACATTAACTGTAAGTTATATTAACTGTTGTATTCACATTTATGAGCTGGTAATTCCCCTGCCATGTTTGCTCAAGTTTTGTCAATGATGTCATATTCTGGCTGTGATCACAGTGAGGTGGATAAAGGTAGGAGGCAGTGGAGGAAAGGAGGAGGTAGTGGAGGAAAGGAGGAGGCAGTGGGGGAAAGAAGGAGATAGTGGAGGAAAGGAGGAGGTAGAGGAGGAAAGGAGGAGGTAGAAGCAGAGAGAAAGGGGTAGTAGAGGAAAGGAGAAGGGTAGTCGAGGAAAGGAAGAGGTAGTGGAGGAAAGGAGGAGGTAGTGGATGAAAGGGGGAGGCAGTGAAGAAAAGGAGGGGGAAGTGAAGGAAAGGAGGAGATAATGGAGGAAAGGAGGAGGCAGTGGAGGAAAGGAGGAAGTATAGTAAAGGAAATGAGGAGGTAGTAGAGGAGAGGAGGAGGCAGTGGAGGAAAGGAGGAGGCAGTGAAGGAAAGGAGGAGGCAGTAGAGGAAAGGAGGAGGTAGTGGAGGAAAGGAGGAAAGGTGGAGGTAGTGGAGGAAAGGGGGAGGCAGTGAAGGAAAGGAGGGGGAAGTGAAGGAAAGGAGGAGATAATGGAGGAAAGGAGGAGGCAGTGGAGGAAAGGAGGAAGTATAGTAGAGGAAATGAGGAGGTAGTAGAGGAGAGGAGGAGGCAGTGGAGGAAAGGAGGAGGTAGCTGAGGAAAGGAGGAGATAATGGAGGAAAGGAGGAGGCAGTGGAGGAAAGGAGGAGGTAGTAGAGGAAAGGAGGAAGTAGTAGAGGAAAGGAGGAGGTAGTGGAGGAATGGAAGACATAGTGGAGGAAAGGAGGAGGCAGTGAAGGAAAGGAGGGGGCAGTGGAGGAAAGGAGGAGACAGTGGAAGAAAGGAGGAAGTAGTGGAGGAAAGGAGAAGGTAGTGGAGGAAAGGTGTAGGTAGTGGAGGAAAGGAGGAGGCAGTGGAGGAAAGGAGGAGACAGTGGAGGAAAGGAGGAGGCAGTAGAGGAAAGGAGGAGACAGTGAAGGAAAGGGGGAGGCAGTGAAGGAAAGGAGGGGGCAGTGAAAGAAAGGAGGAGATAATGGAGGAAAGGAGGAGGCAGTGGAGGAAAGGAGGAGGTAATAGAGAAAAGAAGGAGGTAGTGGAGGAAAGGAGGAGGTAATAGAGGAAAGAAAGAAGGAGATAGTAGAGAAAAGGAGGAGCTAGTGGAGGAAAGAAGGAGATGGTAGAGAAAAGGAGGAGGTAGTGGAGGAAAGCAGGAGGCAGTGGAGGAAAGAAGGAGATGGTAGAGGAAAGGAGGAGGTAGTGGAGGAAAGGAGGAGGCAGTGAAGGAAAGAAGGAAATGGTAGAGGAAAGGAAGAGGTAGTGGAGGAAAGGAGGAGGCAGTGAAGGAAAGTAGGAAGGCATGAGGAAAGGAGGAGGCAGTGGAGGAAAGGAGACAGAAGCTGCTTGTCCTCAGAGTTGCAGTTCTCCTCTCTCACCACCAGAGTGCAGACACGAGCCGCGGCTCCGGCTCTCACAAGCAGAGGGAGAAGCTCCAAGTTTAAATGTGTTTATTTCCCATCCTTGGGTTTCTGCTCATCAGATCAATTTAAATAACTAACCCTCCCAGCTTCCATAGCTCTCTCATGAATAAAGCTATGGCCCTTAGTGGCGCCTGCACTGTCTCTTGGCAACGCAAGACTGCTCTGTGAAGCTTAATACACAGTTGCTCCCAAAGACACACACATAAAAACACACATAAACACACGCGCGGCGGGGCTAATAGTTGCGGGTCACAACGGAAACATCATTAGATATCCAGCTGTCAGCCGGCTTCTTGGATTCTAAATTGGACGAGTGGGTGAGAGTGATACAGCACAGCCGAATAATGACTCAATTGCATATTGTCTGATCTGTAAAAGAAAAAAAAATTCCCGGTGTCTTCTCACCTTTAAGTGTCTATTGGAAGTGAAAGAAAGACAGACTTAAAGTAGCAACTGAGTTGGGAGCTGAATCGCTTGACTTTGCAGGAAGAGGGGGGGTAGGTGGGGGTGGGGGTGGGGATGGAAAGCTCGGTTTCTCACGGAAGTAGGAGTTTAAAAAAAAAAAAGGGAGTAAATTTCACACGGAGGCGAGAGAGTATATTTACTCTGCTGATGAATATGTGGTTAATTGTGAGTGTTGGTGTGTATGACTATGTGGGGGGAATGTTAATGCGTACCCTTGGGTAGGGCTGATAGAGAGGGAGACATCCCTCATTAAAGTAATTAGACCTGCAGGAGAGGATCCCCCGGCCCAGGAATAGATATCCACATCCACATCCACACACACGGCTGTGAACACCTCTCACACGCTTCTTGCACGAACACACACACACACACACATACACGCACACAATACCTAATCCAGTACCCCTTTGCCTCACACCCTTACACATAACCTCCCATATACCTGAAGGCAATATAGCCGTTTTCTGCAAAAACCTATACAATATTCTATGTATTATATAAATTAGACAGAGATATTAATGACAAGGCCCAGTTGAAGCTGAGAAGAAGCCCCCTATACACAAGTCTAGTCCACTAGGATTCTGTACAATCTACTACTATTATATTTGACCGTACTATGAAAATGTGCTTTAAATCATTCCATTTTTGCCTGAAACGGCTGGAAGATAACTCTTTATTTCAAACCAAATCCAACTCATTCCTCTCATCATGCCAGAACTCTTCCCCGCGCTCTACTTCTACAAAGCTGTGCTACGTTACAATGAGCCCCGGATTAAACTCTGTACCAAATGAGGCCCACTCTTTGGAAGGAACTGGCACCCATAGGCTGCGTTCACACCGCAGGACTTCATGTTCAATTCTGAACTGCTGCTCATATCTGTTTGTTTTGGATGACTGTTCATGTCTATTCTAGAATGTAACCCATATCTGATACCAATAGGAAGTGACAGCGATGTTGAGTGACAATAACAAAAGACGTCACATCTGTTTTTGTTTTCACCATATCTCAGTTTCGGTATGAGCCTTTATGAATTGAAGCGTCTCTCCAAATACCAATCAAGTCCCTGTTAGCCTTTCTGTCCATTGTTGCAATTTATTGTCCTCCATGCTAATGCTGGCTTTATGCTGTTCACACTGACATCAGATCTGTGTTACAGGTGAAGGGAAAAAGTCAGAATGGGGACACTTGAAGCTGCAGTGTGAACGGAGCCTTACTTTTAACGTTCCAAATACCTGAAGGCAGTGTTGGGGTGTAACAGGTTATTTTATGCTGCGTTAAGCCCTGGACAGAAAGGAAGCATCAATGGGACAAATAGAAAATCAGTTGGTCAGTCCTGCAGTTCATGGATGCCAGAAAACACTTTGTTCCCCATGTTGATGGTCCGAAATTGAGTTCTGAGCTGAAGCTGGGAGCCGCATCAAACTTTGCCTCTATTGAGAACAATAGGTGTCGATGCTAGCGTCTGACGCCTCGCGTCTATCCAGAGTCTGATTTCTTTTTTGTGGTAACTAGTAACTTAACGTGTTCGGCGTCTTAATGTGTTAATTTTTAGCCCTGTGACAGCAGGGGCTCTATGGATGGCATTGTCGGTCGTTCGGTCGCTCTGTTCACCACTTTACAGGTCACGTGGCCCGCAGGGAGTTAGACTGCAAACTCTCAGGGAGTCTCACAGGAGACCCGAGTTGCTTCCAAAAAATTCAACGTTGCGGAGCTGTTAGACTCTTGTCTTGTTTCTCGGTCTGACATTGATGATGCTGCCTGCTAAAATGCTAATGCTGACTAAAAGAGCTAGTAAGAGAAGTAGCCTACTGTGTTTGATAAAGCTACGTTAGCCTCGTCGCTAACGTTAGCATTTAGTTGAGTTTGACAGTTTCATCAGTTTCATCAGTTCATCTGCACAGTTCTCAAGCAGGTGTGACAGACTTTACGGTCTTAATAACAAGACTTATGTTGTCACCATACCAAACACTTAAATTCCATAGGCTATAATCGCCATTTTATGCTGTAGGCCTAGGCCTAATGATAGAATAGCAATTTCACAGTTGGTAGAAAAAGTTTGTTTATTGCTGTATTAAACGTAGGCTATCTACTATATAATGGACCTGTTTCCAAAACAGCAGCGACCGACCCGCGTCAGACTCAACCCACCCGACCCTACCGCTGTATCCCGACCTGGGCATGGACCCAGATCTGCTGGTGGGACCTTATAATTTTTGCAAAGTGCCTCTTATTCTCCAGGGAGAACCAGCTATGGAGAGGAGCGTCCGAGTCGGCCGACCTGAACCTGACCGCCGCATCCCGACCTGCATGGACCCACATCGGCTGGTGGGACCTTTTGTCGAATTTCCTCTAGTCCTGCAGTAAGAACCACGGATGCCCCTATAATCACATGACATGGGAAAACCCCCATGTGAAGTAAAAAGCACATGTGCTTTTTGGTAACGTTAGAATTCATATATTAACATTTTATTTCGGTTTATATTCCGATATCAAATGACAGTCTTTATTTCAGATGTGAACATTTAAATTCAGAGCTGAAAAGTGTTTTTTCCTAGCCTACATGTTAAAATTTTTATTCACGTTTCCACCTGCCATCAAATAGGCCAATATTTGTTTCACGTGTGAAAATGTAATTCCCAAAATGTTGCCAAAGTGGCGGACCGCGTCGGCGGCGGACAATGCGCACCTGACTGCCCCATCCCGGCCCGCATGAACCAGCCAAACTAGCCAAATTACCATGACAAACAAGGACGGACCGTTGTATCCGTTCAAGTTCTGTGCTAGTTACTTCTTATGGTAAGTAATGAAGAAAAAGAGCTTCCGTCAGTCCCCAGTGCGGCCTCTAGGCAACATACCGTGTTTCCACAAAAATCTGTACAGTAGACAGAGATATTAATGCGGTGGCTTGGTTGAAGCTGACAACCTGTAACCCCCCCTTTAGTCTAGTCCACTGGAAAGAGTAGAGCACACACTCCCAGCACAGGGGTTGGTTCACGGCTCGGATTAAAGCCCGGTGCTGTTTGTCTGTACGTGAAGCAGAGGGAATCTGGGGAGGAGGAGAACAACACAGCTAATTAGGCAAGAGGAGCTGACAGAGCCCGGCCAAGTGGCTCAGTGCCAGGCGGGAGGGGTGGGGGGGGGGCATGGTAGTGGTATGGGCATGGACACCAAGGTTAGACCGATATATACCGGTTTGCCGATGTTTTTATGTTATTTTTATTAAATATCAGATATCGGCCAGTCAGTCGTCAGTTGTCCACCTCAGACATGATGGATATGATGTAGTTTGATTGGTTACATATTTATTGTAGAATTGATCAATTCTACACTGGTTGTCTATGGGAAGACCTTAACCTGAACTGATTCTAATGAGATATTTTGATCATATTCCACACAAGTATGCATGAATATTATTTTTTATTATTATTCTAATTATCCTGGGTTTCAGTGATCTAAATGCTGTTTCAGAGGAAGATGGAATAGAATAGAACACAACTTTATTGTCCAGCCAAGGCAGGAAAATCGTCTTTGGTCTCACCAATTAAAACACAACATCACACCCATGTGCATCACATCAATAAAACCAATCACATCACATCAATAAAACAAAAACATCACATCAATGTACGACAATCAGTGCGACAGTTTTTGGCATAATAGTGGTCAGTTTTTGGCATAAAAATGGTCATATTTAAAGATATTAAATATCAGCACAAATGATTCAGCTTCAGAAATATTGATATTGGTATCAGCCTTCAAAAACCTATATCGGTCGAACCCTAATGGACACGGGTGTAATAGATGGAGGAGATTGTTTCATTACAGCAGAGGCAAAGGATGGAGAGAGGGATGAGAGAGGAGGGGAGAAATGGAGAGAGAGAGAACAAAAGGAATGGACAGACAGGCTAGCAGGGAGGCAGGGAGTCAAAGGAGGAGAAATGAAAGTGTGTTTAATTAAGCTGAAGCTGGAGGGCCACAGAGCCGCTGTAGGCTACACCAACCTGCCAACTCAGCCCAGCCTTCTACTTCTAACCTTTATTTACCCCGGGAACATTTGCTCATGTACTGTTCTTAAGCAACATGCTGTTCCACACTCTTTCAGTTACAAGCGTTCATACCTGGCCCAGTACAACCAGTCAACTAGTCTTCTACTGCTGGACACTGAGCACATTGATTGGAGCATTTGGAGTTAAAGGGGCATTACGGGATTTATGACTTTTATTGCCCTCTATAGATAAGAATGGCGATGACGCGGCAAAAAGGCCACGCCTACAAAGTGCCGTACACGTGCGAAACCCTATTCAGTTTCTATGAGCAAAACAGTAATTCGACATTTTCTGTGGTTGCGTTTTCTGTGTTCGAATAGTTTATGTGAAATGTATTTGGTGTAAATAATTTGTCGTTACCTTTTCACGGTTGTCAAACAACAGCATTAAAGTGTGTCAAAATGCAAACACGACTCCTCTCTTGAACGGAAGTTTGCACGGACGGTTGCTAGCTTGTTAGCACTTTTTGACAAAAAATTATTTACGCCATATACATTTCACATAAATTGTGTGAAAAATCACCAATACCAACAGCAATCATTTCATGGAGAGTAATTTTCTTCAATAAATTGCAAAATGGATTCAGCCCTCATGTGTTTTTAATGGACATACCGTTGTGATACTGCCTGACCTGTCAGAACCAGCCAGATAAGAGTCAAATATTCTAGTGTGTGTATGTTTGTGTGTGTCTCTTTGTCTACAAGGCACAGCGGCTGAGTAAATCAGACAATTCACCAGCCACTTTCACTATTTCACTAGCCAACAGGATGTTTTACAACAGAATAAGTGATGCTCGAGTGGACAAACCTGTGCATAATCATGACTTTGTTGTCTTTTGCAGGGTTTGGTGTTAATTGGTAAAAAAAAAGAAAAGAAAAAAAAAGATAAGAAAAAGCCTTAGGGGGAAAACTGTTTTTCCAAAAATGGCAAATTGCAATCCAATTGGCAAAATTTGTAAAGCAAACACAGGAGAATATGTGCAGCACGTTTAGCATCAATCAGAGTTACGGTGGGGGAGTTACTGCTTTCCAAAGGTAAAATTTTTGCATGGTGGATTAGTGTAATATTTTTTGTGTAGTCAGCCACCACCAATATCTATAATTTTTGCCAAATGTAATGTGTCTGTCATATATAAGCTCACTGGAAATTGTTAAAACACAAACTGTAGGGTTGAAAATGTTCAACCCTACAGGCTTGAACTCCTAATTAAACCAAAAGCAATAAAGGCAAGTTAAGAAATATAACAAGGCTAGAACTTAAAGGGAGGTCAAAGACCATTGCATAGAAGCAAATCTATAAAAGTGAACATTAAAAATTGATTTTAAAGATGGATGGAAGATCTAAATAGGATCTGCAGATAAACCTGACCTTACTTGGACTACAGTCATATTTGAGAGTCAATTTAGTATATTTTTCTGTGATTGACAGCACAGTATATGAGTATCCTGCTTAAGCCCCGCCCATCTGGTACTCAGAAATTGATAGTAGCCTACAGTCAATAAAATAAGTTTATTCACTCCATTGAAAAGCATTGGCACCTCACCAAGCTTGCTGCCATACTTCTGGTAACACATTATAACAATATTATTACTTGCCCCAATAATGAGTAGTGTAGCGAATTACTATTTCAATTTCAGCAATAATAATACAATTACCCATAAAAGATAAGCCGTTACTTTTGTTCACTTCTTCTAAATATCAGACTGAAGTTGAATTATCCAAAGTCTATATCCCACCTCGTCCCTGATTTGTTTTCCTCATAATTAGCTGTCATCCTCTCACACTGAGCTCGTTAAGATGAGAAATGGCAGAAAAGTTGACTTTCTCTGTGTGGGAGTATTCACACCACTTTGATTTTTTCCGGTAGAAGACGACAAGAACGCCGGACACCAACGCCGTTTTCCTGATCTTTCGCAGGAGAGGAAAACGAAAGATGCTGGTTTCAGGAGGAAGAGAGGATCCTATCATTCATTTTGGGAGGGTTTTTAGTTGGTCCTAGCCCATGTAACTGCTGCAATTCACCAAAGCCAAAAGTGCTGCCTCTCTCCTTTCACCTGCTGGGTGAGATAAAGAGGTCGGCTCGGCGCACATGAAAAGCTTCATACATATTGAAGCCACAGTGGGTCTGATCCCACCCTCATTCATAATCCATATTCCTTAAGAGCCCCAAGAACAAAATACCTCTTAGTGCTGAGCTTTTGCTGTGCCACAACAATACGTTCTCTCGCCGCTGCTTAGTTTGGGGCGGTGAAAGGGTAGAGGAATAAAGCCGTGCAGCAGAAGTATAATGTGATTATGCATAAAGAGTCATAATGCATTTTGGTACCGGGGGAGGCTTTTCAGTGGCTGGATAGATAAGGTCATAGGACAAAGAGGAAGGATTGGAGGCGCCGTGGTTACATCCGGCTCCGTTGCACCATGCAAAGCGAGGCTGATGTCTATGCTCTCCCACGTGGCCTTATATGTAGGATTTTTTTTTTTTTTGAAGTGCACTCAACGCCAGTCATTTAGATTTCATCTCACGGAAAAAATAACAGAGTGACAAAGAGCGTTCCTATTCATAAATCGAATTTAAAAAACTGTGAAATTGTGTGTGTTTGCGGAATATAATAACTGCAAATAGTCTCCAAGTCTTAAAGTAATATCTTCATATCAATAAATAGCATAGTGATTCAACCTATATCCAGTTCATGAAAGCTTTTCCATTTGCTGTTCTGAACACCCAGTGTCTGGTGTCTGGTTCCAGGAGTTTATTATGTGATGAAGTGTTGTCATTTACTTTTTTGGTGTACCCACTTTCCCTCAACCTGCCTCATCTATTTATACTCATGTCAGTGATTTCCTACAATTCCCAGAATGCCTTTCAAAATGCCTTCCCCAGAGAAGGGGCGTGAACTTGTTGCTTTCAGCTGGTTTAGGTCGAGCGAGCAGCAGAGTGCAAGTTTTGCATTGCATTCTGGTCTATTGAGGCTCCTGTGGGTGGAGAAATTGGTCTCTCTCCTCTTCTACGATGGATTTCTCTCTGTATGATTGTTGAACGTCTCTTGGTGCAAAATGGTGGCTCTAGAAAGAAGCCCTCGTTCTTTGATTCTGAGGAACTGACACCAAAACCTGACGTTCACCGCTGACATTTTCTGCTCTCAAACTCCACTGTTGCTGCACTGGAAATACCTGGACGTGATGTCATGTTGTATATTTGGCCACCAAACAACAAAATGGACCCATAGCTGTTTTTTTTAACTGTATTGAAGTGTTTTAGGATGGATTTTCCCTTTAACTTGGTGGAGGGATATGTCTTATTTCAAGATACTGTCACTTGTTTCAAGAAAAATGTAGTTGTAAGACTCAGCGCTCAGACTCAGTCACTTGATAGATAGTTTTTTGCAATGTTGGACTGAACTGACTGAGATATGCCAGTGTTACCAACAGCATCCAGAGGAGAACAGCAGTCTATCTAGAGTGAATAATGCCATGAAGACAGGGGTTGGGTCATAGGGTTCGACCAATATGGGTTTTTGAAGGCTGATACCGATACTGATATTTTTGGATTGAAGCTGCTGATATTCAGTATCTTTAAATTTGACCATTTTTATTACCAAAAAATAACAAGGACTCAGTTTTCCCCTAGAATTGTAGTCTTGTCATGGTGGAAACAGCATTTAGACCATCATGGGACACTAAAACTCTCCATTGAAATTCTTTTAGGTGAGTTAGCAACTCACTGACAAGCTGATTTTGAATAAAAGGCCAATATCAGCCTGATGTATCGGTCTTGTTGGTCTGCATCTCTTTTTCCAACTCTCTCTCTCTCTCTCTCTATCTCTCTCTCTCCTGTCAGGTTGGGAAGTGACGACGATCCCGGACAGCTCCTTTTGCATGTGTGTGTGTGTGTGTGTGTGTGTGTGGGCGCACGCACGCACGTGAGGCTGTGTGTGTGTGTGTGTGCACTCGCTCATGTGAGTGATGGAGAGCTGATTAACAGAGTGGTGAGCGGGCCGAAAAAAAAAAAAAAACACACACGCCGAAAAACACACTCCATGCAAATGTGTTTGTCACTCTGACAGTATGTCTCAATTAAGGCCCCGAAAAGCCGAGCTGAGCCAGTCTGAGCTGCCTGCTTCACTGACCCCCCTTCTAACACACACACACACACACACATTAAGTCCACACACTTCCTTAAAGCGTGGCGAGGAACTGAAAAGAACAAAGCAGAGAGGGAGAGAGGAAGCCTTCAGCGGCGTGACAGCGGGGGAAATTCTTGAGCGGAGAGTCTGTACGGTAAATTGACAACTGGAGAGCCGCGGCGAGGCGGGACGGTAATGATAAGACTGGCGGGAGCAAGTGCGCCGGTGGTGCCAGCGCCAGCCGTAATGACAACAATGATGGCAAACAATAAACACGCAGACCCAACACTACCCCGCACCCCCCTCAATGTAACCCCCCACCCCTCCCCCCTCCCCCCCCCCACCGCTCCCGCCGTCACCGTCCGATCCAGCCGTTACCGCCGGGTTTGACGGCTACCGTGGCAGGACTCTCTACACCGGAGCGTGGTTTACCCCGGAGGACACACACACACACACACTCATAGAAAACACACTAGGCAAACTCTGCAAATACACACACACACACACATGGACATACACGCACAAAATACACAGGCAAACTCTGTACAGAGAGAAGCGCAAACAGACACACATGTATTGTACGCACACAAATACACAGGCAAACTCTGCAGACACACACACACACACACTTCACAAATTTGATTGCATGTGCAACTGTGCATGCCCACACACATACGTATATGCACATATAAACACAGACAAACTCTGCAAATAGACACACATAATTGGAGACACACACACACACACACAAAGTCTGTACAGAGTCGCAAATGATTGAACACATACCCATAAATACTGTACACAGGCAAACTCTGCAAACACACACACACATTTCACAAATTTGATTGCTTGTGCAACTGCACGTGCACACACACACACACACACACTCATGCACACATGTACACAGACAAACTGCAGAGAAACACACACACAAACACAGTGTTCAAAAATATCATTGAAGCTGTGCACACACACACACACACGCACACATATGCACACACTGAAATACACATACAAACTCTGTGAATAAACACACAATTGGACACACACACACAATACACAAACTGTAACGAGAGAGTTGCAAACAGAAACACATACACAAATACACAGGCAAACTCTGCAAATTTGATTGCGTGTGCTACTGGGGGCGCGCACACACTCACACACACACACACACTCACACACACACACACACACACTCACACCACTGTAGCAGGGAGCTGATGGTGAGGAGAGGCTGATGATGGCTGATGTGGCGGTGGCTGGCTGGGTAGCCGTTTAATTAATCTCCAGACAGACAGAGGCATCAGAGAGAGAGAGAGAGAGAGAGAAAGAAACAGAGACAGAGGGAGAGAGAGTAAGAGAGAGAGAAATACAGATAGAGACAGAAGCACCGACAGCCACACAGAGGCTCTGTCTGTCTTTCTGTCAGCCCTCAGGACACATCAGAAGACACACTGCAGGAATCTGAGAAAACGCTCCCAAGCCTCGGTTTATAGAAATACGGAGGGGACAACGGGACGGGTTGAAGTTTTGAAGGGTGGCTGGGTGGCTGTGTGCAGCGGGTGGGGGTGGGGGGATGGGGGTTCCTCGGAGTGGGCGGGAAGGGGATACTGTCAAGTTAGCGGCTTTTTTGTTCGTCATGACGCTGTCTGTCAGATAGAGTGACGCCGAATAGAGATATCACTTGTGTGGCCACCAGTCTGCCAAACAGCATCACCGGTACCCTTTGTTTTCTGCAGACAATCCTCACATACACAGGAGACACGTAGAAGCACACATGAGCGAAAGTGGAATCATATGAGGATGTCTTCCTATTAGGGATGGGAAGATATATCGCAATTCAATATATCGCGATACGACGATGTGACGATACGTATCGTGGGGCAGAAAAATGAATCGCGATGTTAGCTCCATTTTAATCTGCTGGCAAGCCAATGCCATCGCTAGAAAGATTTAGACTTTGTCAGACTTTGTTGTCACTGAACTTTTATTTATTACATTGTATCGTGGTTGTATTGAATCGTGAACCTCATATCGCGTATCGAATCGTATCGCGCGACAAGCGTATCGTCCCGTCCCTACTTCCTATGTACTGTATTTGGAAAGGAATGTGGCTATTGGTGGATCTAAAAGTCACTAGAAGATGGCAGATGTTGTCATACGGTATTTTACATATTAGCATATTTGCTACAGCTGATGCTTCGCCAAATGCTTTGGGAGTCAAGTCAGGTCAAGTTTATTTGTATAGCCCTTAGTCACAGTTACAGGCTCAAAGGGCTTTACAGTACAAACCCCCCTCCTCCCCGAGCCTCAATGAAAACCTCATTAGGGAAAAAAAAAATGTTTGGGTAGGGTTACTCAGAGAGGGATCCCCCTACCTAGATGGTCAGGTTGCAATGGCAAGAGTGGGTAGACAAAGATTAAATGTTGATAACAAAATGCAGCATGAGCAAAATATGCAGAATGAACACGGTAAAAATGCCTGGGTGAAACGGGGGATATCGACGCCATACCAACGGTTACCATCGTCATTGTCGTCATCATAGGAATGACTGGTGCAGCGAGGTCAGTGCAGTCTCTGTCGCCACGGACGACACTATGCTCCAAAACAGTAGCTAGGTTTGTTGTTGTTTGGGGTCTGAAAAGTCACTGAATCTAGAGACAAAGTTGCCAAGTTGCCAACAAAGTAAAGTAACATTCATGCAAAGCATGCATGCACAGCAAAGTCACATTCATGCAGTGCCATGCAGCCTTTACAACTGATCTCATAAAAAGTTGTGAAATGAGCACAAACTCTGAAATGCCGTGCCATGGACACGTGGAAAGTTACGTGAAAACTATGTTCCTCTGCAAAAAACTGAATTCTGTGACAATAACACAAATTGGATTCTGTGGCAACAGTAACAATTGGACACAGCATTTTCAGGTGATTGGCTAACGGTTAAGTTTACTAAAGTTAAGTAACTTTGGTTAAGGTTAGGATTAAGGTTATGGTTAAGATTAGGCAGCTAAAACAACTTGGTTATGGTTAGGGAAAGGCTTTGGTCATGGTTAAATAAGAAAAACTTTTGCAAAAACATGTAGAAGCTGGGAACTGAACTGGTGTTAAGTCGTGTTCATTTCACGTATTCGTATGAGATCAGGTTGAGCCTTTAGCTTGCTAGGTAGCCTAGCGATTATGAATTTACCCAGTATGTCCTCAGTATCTTGTATGTAAGCCACAACAGGCAGCATAGTTCCTGCCAAACCATTTTTTAAGCCATTTTTTCTTTGCCAATATAGTCTAATTTGAGTCTAAGAGGAGTTTGATCATATAGGGTTCCAGGGTTGACAGGGGAATTTGGTATCAAATTGAAGTATAGCATTTAGCAAGCATGTAACAAAGCAATTGTGAGCAATTGGAGCAACAAATGGTACAATTGGTTATAATAAAATACCTTCTAAAAGATGTTAATTTATATATTTTTGTGTCTGCAAATCTAGATAGTACGTTGCCTTAAACAGTGTTCACAACCTCAGAGAAAATCTGCCCTAAACTTTGTGATAAAAAAGGCGTTCAGCTAAAAGTTTATAATAATAAATAAATAAAAAAGTAAAAATATGTAAAATCTCATATGTAGTTTAAAGTCCTGTATTTTGTCTATGAATGTGCATGTACATACATTTACTGTGTTTACAGTAAGGTTTGACCGATATGGGTCTTTGAAGGCCAATACTGATACATTTGGATTGAAGCTGCCAATAACCAATATTTTAATTTTTATATTTTTAATTTTTACTATTTTCTTTCCAATTTCTTTTTTTTTTTTTTAATGCAAGGGATTCAGTATTTCCCAAGAATTGTATTCTTGTCAGGGTGGAGAAGCCTCTGAAACAGCATTTAGACACAAAAACCAAAACTATCCAAAACTCTCCACTGAAACCAATAATAATAGTAATAGTAGTAATAATAGTAATAGTAATAATAATAACAACAATAATAATAATAGCTGATCAATTAAATAAATATGTAATCAATCAAACTGCATCATATCCATCATATCAGAGGTGGATGATGCTGACTGGACCAGATCAGATTTTTAATAAAGGACCAATATCGGCCCTAGATATCTAACCCTAGTTTACATAACATGTTGTACATCCTGTTTGTGATGGCACTGTGCAGTGTGTGTGTGTGTGTGTGTGTGTGTGTGTGTTATTATGGTTTACATGTACAGACCTGCACATGCGTGAGGCTGTGCTTACCTGTATGGGGTGGGTGTGTCTCTGGTCCCCTGGCATGGAGGGCTTGGTAACGGGGCTAATTGGGTGTAAAGGGAGGGGGTTTGGCCAGTGTGTGTGTGTGTGTGGTGGGGGGTTGTGTGTGTGTGTGTGTGTGTGTGTGTGTGTGTGAGGCTATAGCATCAGCTGCACCTGATCTGGCAGCCTGATTAAGCTGTGTAATCTCCTGCATGAAACAACAGCTGACCAGCTCCCCGGGGAGGTGGCCACACACACACACACACACACACACACACACCTGTGCTGGTGGCCATGACAGCAGGCACCTTGCGCTCCCTGAGGAAGGCATTCTCTATCACACACCTGGTATCTACAGCTCCCCTGTCTCAAAGGTGAAACCTCACAACAGAAAAACAGTTGAACGAACCAACAGTGTTTTTTTTTTTGCAAAGGTCTGAAATCACAGCTGTGGTTGTGGGAAGATGAAAATGGGTTTCCAAATGATATATATATTTATAGATATATATATATATTTGATCTAGACTGGTAAGCTCTAATTTGGTGTGAAGCTGCGGGGCTGCGTCTCCTACTCTCTGCCTTCGTAAATAAGTCCACAATATCAATTTTCATCTCCAGCAGTGATGTAGTGGGAAATAAAAAGGTGGGCAAACTACTGCAGGCACTTGAGTCAGTGCAATGACATATTATAAGGGCAAAAACCATTGATATAAATACAAAAAGGGATGATAGTATCTGGAAAGAATTATGGTTTATTTCCTCCATGCAGCTTACTGTATATCAGTGCTACTCACCATAATGTAAAATCTGAATTTAAATCATAAAATATACATTTGAGGTTGGTAAACTGTTTCGAACCACTGCACTATGATAGGCCCTACCTGTGCCTGTAGTAATAAGAGAGCAGGTAAGTTTTCTTAGCTCCCATTGGTAAAACAACAGGAGTTTTTCCACTTTTTTCAGCATAAATTGAGGCGAAACGGTCAGGAACATGAATTTTAATACAAAAACACACCATCAGCACAGCGCACCCCCGATGAACGCTATCGTCCAGATGTCGGGCGTGTCGGTTATTGTGCTTTAGAATAAACTAATTTGAGCATTATTCTGCTTCCCCACTGGAGGTATCGGATACAGACACACACACACACACACACACACACACACACACGACTCCAATCATTTCCCTCCCCCGGCAGCGTGTTGTGGGAGCCGGTCAGCGGCGTCCGTCGATTGATTGAGTGAAGAGGTGGAGGAGGAGGAGGAGGAGGAAGGAGCCGCAGGCCATGAGCAACAGAGGAGGCGAAGACCTATCGGAAATCAGTGCACCATGAGCATTTCGGGCCCCATATGGGCAAACACGCGCTCGGGCGGACGCCGCAGCCCTCTGCAGCGCGGCCCCCGATCGCACACCGAGAGGGAGAATATTAACTCCATGCAGCGGCCGGAGTGTCAGCAGCCTAATTCCACATTATTCCCTTCATTTACAGTAGCATCGATTTCATCTGGTCGTCTCTTTGAGAGCCGGCTCTCTTTTTCAGGATGGTACGGAGGCAGAAACACATCCATAAATATGACACAGAAAATACACAGTAGGCTACAATGCAGTCACCAAGTCAGCAACATACAGGGAGGAACATTATTATTACTCAGTTATTGTTATTGCTTTTATGTGTAACAATGTATAATTATTTTGATTCCTTTATAAGAAAAAAACAGAAGAAAAACACTAAGATTTTCATTATTTACTTTCAGCTATACAAATTGCTTTTACGTTAGAGTGTTTTGACTTAGACTGTTGTATTCAACTCTTGTTAAGAAAGTAAACATTTTTGCAATTGGACTTTTGGCTCTAAAATATTTCGTTTCAGAAATAAAGCCACTGAGACAACTTACCCACGTGACAACATGCCTCGCTCTCCCCTACCAGAAACCAGTCTTACTAGTCCTGTGAACTGGTTCCAGTCGAAGAGTCGAGGTCTTCTAGATAAATATAATGCAATGTGTTATGTGCCAAAAAGCAATATTCCTACCATCATAGTCTGTGCATTCAACATCCCTGCATTCATTTTGTTGGCATGTAACAAAAATAATCATGACTATTATACTTTTTTTGCAGTTAATACTAGGATTTGACTGAAATGGGTTTTTTTTAAGGGCGATACCGATATCGGCTGCTGGCCGATATTCAATATCTTTAAATTTGACCTATTTTAAGTATAATTTGAAGTATTTTTTTATTCTTAAACTTCTTAAACAGCATTTAGGCCATCATGGGACACTAAAACTCTCAATCCAGACTAATGACATTCTTTTAGGTGGGTTAGCAGATCCAGGTTTCACTGCAGGTTTTACAGACTGTTGAGTAAAATCCTCCCACAGCACACTGGAATGATCTCTGATCAGACATCTGTGAAAATAATCATAATAAAAACATACTGACTAGCTGTGGTCAGGGAGGAACCTCCATCATATGAGAGGTGGACGACTTTGACTGGCTGAGATCTGATATTCTAACAAAAGGTCAATATTGGCAGACCGATATATTGGTCTAACCCTCCAATATGCATACAGCCTATTGAAACCACTTCGCGTCTCGGCTTAAATAACCACAACCCACCGAGTGTATTCCGCACCTGCGTGTCATTTTCACACACGCGGGGTAAAACGGAACACCGGTTTACATCTGCGTGTCAATATCAAGAAACGCAGCGAGACCTTCCGACCTTCTTCGGAGCAAATCCCAGAGAGGAGCGAGTCCTATAGATACAAGACAACAAACACACTCTCCCCACTCCAAACAACATCTCCAAAGGTACAGCCGCTGTGGTTAATTAGAGCCTATTTATAGACTGTGTGTGTGTGTGTGTGGGGGGGGGGTGTGGGGGGTGAAACCGTGCTGCAGTACTCGACGGGGCCTCTGGATGCCAGTGTGGTGTCAGTAACAACGCGCCTGGAGAGGAGGAGAAGAAAGAGAGAGAGAGGAGGGGGAGGGGGGGGGGGACGGGTGATGAAAGCGACACCGGAGCCAGCAAAAGGCGAGGAGGAGCTGATGTTCAGAGGCGAAAAAAAAAAAAAACGACTGGAATCTCTTCTTTTCTTCGTCTCTCTGTTGTCGGGGTCCAGCTGCACCTCCCGGTTTCCCCCTCTTCCTCACTCTGCGGCGCACGCTTCCCGTCTTCTCCCTGTGTTTTCCAGTGTGTGATGGAGGTAGACCATGGTGTGGCAGACTTGTAGGCTGCCTAATTAATGCTCCAGAGCCTAGTAGGTGTGTGTGTACGAGCGTGTGCGCGTGTGTGTATGTGCTTCCACTATCCCCGTGTATGCGTTTGTGATGATGCGTGGTGTGTGTGTGTGTGTGTGTGTGTGTGTGTGTTTATGTGTGTGTTGCCGCCCCCCCGGGGTGTGAAGCAGACTGCAGGGGCTGGTGCAGGAACAGAGCTGGGATCATGGAGGCAGCACTGCAGGCATCTGCCCCCAGGAAGCAGCACCAGCCCCGCACAGCTGGCACCAAGGCCTTCATGAGCCAGGAAATGGCACACCTCCCCGACGAAACCCCCAACCCCCCCCCCCCCACACACACACACACACACACACACACTCCTTCACACACACACACACATACACACACCTCACACCCCCTCCACACACTCCAGCATGTTCATCAAACAAGTAAACATCATCGATTCCTTAGGAGGAAAAAAAAAGAATAGGGAAACAAATAAGGTGCGTATTAGATTAGGAGGGGTTTTATTTAGTCCTGGTTGCTGTTGATCTGTCATTCATGCGGTTTCATTCTGTAAAACAATTGGGGAGACAGCTTACATGATGTAAAAATGTGTAGCATTTGAGAAATTGGCGTTATTTTTGAGTCGAAGGCGTATTTCTGACATTAATTCCAGCCCATTTATCATGTACCACGACTGAGAAAACATCGGAATTGCTTAAGAATCACGTTCAACATATTTACATACAAAAATTCTTTAGGGAATTCGACGATGGACAATTTGACAATTACAACCTCCCCCCCTCCCCCTTTTCCCCTATGCTGAAAGCCTTGGATTCCCTAAAGAATATGCCAAGCATGACATAAATGCATGTGTATCTATCTCCCTCTCGCTGGATTTCATGTAAATGCGCTTTGATTTATCGTATGTGTGTGTTATGAGTGGGTGTTTATGCATGTGCGCGCTCTTGCCCGCGTGCGAGAACGCTCCGCGAGAGTTCAGGACGCGTATCCGCGAGTTCCGCGGGGTGCCGTGTCCATCATCCTCCCCGGCCGGTAGACAACCAGCCGGCAGAGCGACAGGCCCTCACCTTGGATTACTCCCGTGCTGAGGAGGCTGCTCTGGGCCTGGCCGCCAGGGCGAGCGGGGCCCGGCTAACAGGCCCGGGCCTCAGCCATCCTCTCCGCACCCACACACAGGCAGGACTGCGGGGTACAATTAGGCGGACAGGACGCCATCCTACCGCTCACCTGTCAGCCAGACTGGCTACGTGCGTGGGGTGCAAATTGACGCGAGTGCCACAGCCGGGCCGACAGGAGATCCGCGGCGGGGACAAATCTCCCTAACAAACCCCGGTGTCCTGTCAGTCAGAGCAGGGGCCACCTCGCATTGACCCCCCGGACCAGGCGTCGGGCTCTGCCTGTTTCTCGGCGCTCCCCTGGCAGACGCCGGCCACCGCGGGCCCTGTCACTGAGCTGAGATGACATGGTCACACGCAGGCACAGCCAGCACCACCATCAGCCCTCTCAGTCATTACCTTCCATCAGCCGACCAGAAAATAGACTGGTAGAATCTGTAGGGGAAAATGACCTAAAGGCCTGACCTGAAAATGGCACAAAAAGCTGAGAGATGGTGCGACTCGCTCCCAAAATAATAGTCTGTGTCAGCGCACCTGGCCACTAGCCACCGGCCATATCGGTGCCTCCCAAACAAGACAGACGTGCACAATTGTCAGAGGTTGTGTTTAGAAATTGTCTCCAGCCTCAGCACTATACGGTTTGAAAAAGAAAAGAGAGGAGGAGAGGATTCAAAGTCGTTTTTTGTTGCGAGGCTTCGCAAACAAAAGTCGATTGTTAGCGACGGGAAAACGAAAGAAAACTTCTTTGGCGCGGTCAGCGGAAGAAACAAGAGAGAGGAGGAAAAAAACAAAAAAAAAAAACAATCCTTGGTTCCTGACAAAAGATTACGGTGGGCAGGGAGCAGGAACTCAGCTAATCCAGTTGTCTGACTGCGATCTGCCATTTGGAATGTTGCAGGGGTAATGCACCGCTAAATTTACTGACGTTTGCGCTAATCCATTTAATTCTCTTTTAAGGGGGAAAGTGTTCACATGAGTGAGCGGCGCGTTTTTTTTTTTTTTTTTTTTAATGTTGATGATTTAAAGATGGAGGGAGTTATGGAAGCGGACAGATCTGTGTGCACGCAGGCCCGGGCCCGGGCCTGGGCAAGGGGGATGAAGATGCTGAGGGTAGCGGTGGGGTTGGGAGGGTGGAGGGTGTGTGTATGGAGGGGGGTGGGGGGTGAGACAGGATGACTGCAGGTTATCACGGCTGGGAAGGCCATTTCTTTCTCTCTCTCTCTCCCTCTCCCTCTCTTTCTGTTTCCCTCTCAAAATAGAGATCGGAGCCGAGGAGGAAGGTAGCACTCAATTAGGCTTTCCATATCCTTTAACACAAGTAATGGTTCTCCATACCGGGGACTATATGGGAGCCAAATGCTGGGGCTGTATGCAGGGCCGGTCCCCCTGGCGAGGCGGGCTCATCCCAGCCCATTGTTCTCTATCAGTGGACAAGGCTGATTCCTGTAATTAGCTGTCAGCGCAGAGCCCTCAGCAGCTTAGCGCTGTCCGCTCAAATCAAACTAATGAAATGCAATCCGCTCAAATGTCCTGGATGCATATCTGTAACAGGCCCGCGCACACGAGAAGGGAGGCAGGGGGAGCCTGCGCCGCGGCAGGGAAACATCCCCCCTTTGCCAAACTTAGGATTCAAATCCACGCTCATTAATCCGTTAATTCAGCACATTTTTGACAGCCAATTAATGCGGATGAGGAGTGGGTGATCTGGGCAGGACAGGAGGTGCCTGAGCGCGGTAAGAGGACCAGGCGTGAGGGGGTGAAGGGCTAGCGTACCCCAGCATCACTCAACCATTTCATTCTCCACAGTGATCCTGGCAACCAACAACCCCTTAGTGTAGTGTAATAATTCCCTGTACGGCAGCAGCGCAGAGTTTTATTCTCTTAATCCGTGTTTGAGATGACAAAAAATATTGTGGATGTTCCTCAAGAGTAGCAGGCTGCATCGCTCCGCCGAGACGTTCCGTGCTGAATTTCACAATTTTACGTTAGACTTGTCGTATGGTAAAAAACTCCCATAAGACAAGTCTTCTATGTAGATCCACATAGAAGACTTCTTCTATGTCTTCTATGTACATCCTCACACTTTATCTCATGCCTCTCTGGCTACGTTTACATGTGCGCAATAATGCGTCTTTTGCGTACAGTCCATGTAAGACAACGCTGTGATTCGTTTGCATGATTCTTATTCGTCAAATAATCCAGTTTATTGCGAGTATATAAACGGAAATGACAAAAAACTGACAAAACAACTTGAGCTACATCACCAAGTAAACACCATGAAACTCCTCACATCACACTTAAAGAAATGTAATGAAGATCTATGCTAGGGTTAGACCGATATATCAGGAAACTGCTATATGGGATTGATATCAGCCTCTTATTGGATGTCGTTATCATTGGATATCACCTGCCGATATGACCTACATAACAGTCTATTAAACCTACAGTGAAGTTTTATTTCCATTTTATTTATTCATTTAACTGATCACTAATGATATATCCAAGAGTGTCCCTGCCATTGAATAGTCTAAATGCTGTTTCAGAGGCTTTCCACCCTGACAAGAATACAATCCTGTGGGGAAACACTGAATATTTGTATTTCTTTTGGAATGAAAATTGAAAAATTTGCACAAAATATCAACTATTGGGCAGCTTCAGTACAAAACATTTCATCATCGGCCTCCAATAACCCACATTGGTCGAACCTACATGTTCTAACCAGTCTCTATGAATTAGAGTGATTACGCTTAACTAAGTAAGAGCATAACTAACATCAGAGTGAGGTGTTTACATGGGTCCTGCCTTTCTCACATTATTGTTTTTACTTTGTCATTACACAAATTATTTTTTGTGTTCATGTTAGGGATGGGACGATACATCGAATTTCAATGTATCGCTATACAAAAATGTGACAATACGTATCGTGGGGCAGAAAGATGAATCGCGATATTAGCTACATTTAATTCTGCTGTAGTAATCACA
Source organism: Centroberyx gerrardi (assembly GCF_048128805.1). Lineage (NCBI taxonomy): Eukaryota > Metazoa > Chordata > Actinopteri > Beryciformes > Berycidae > Centroberyx > Centroberyx gerrardi. The sequence goes on along the minus strand of NC_136004.1, from coordinate 4,206,535 downwards.
AATTTCACAAGCTCTCCATCCAAATTATATTATTGTCACTTTGTAATGACATTTTTAAATTGTTGCTTAGATTCTAGCAAGGCAATGCCATCGCTAGAAATATTTGTGTCTCAGAAATAAACATAATTCTGCACAGTCAGAACTTTTATTTATTACATTGTATCGTGGTTGTATTGAATCGTGAACCTCGTATCGCGTATCGAATAGTATCATGAGATCAGCATATAGCGCATGTAAACGTGGCCTTGGCCTATAATTGCGCTGTCTTGCTCATTTCATTCATCTCTTCCCTTCGCTTCTCCCTCTTCCCCCCCCCCCCCCCCTCCTCCTCCGTCTTCTCCTCTTCCCTTCCTTCCTCTCCCTCTCCTCTGCCGTGTTGACGTGTCTGCGGTGTGATCTGGATGCGATGGAGGGCCTGGGGGCATTAAAAGCAGGCTGGCTCCGCTGTAGTGTTGGTGGGCTCGGCGCTCTCCGCTGAGCCGTGATCAGATGGGTCCGGGGCCGCTCGGGGGGGAAGTCGGCCCCGGGCGCTCCACAACACCGCCAGCCCCGCCATGTGTGAACACTTGTTCTCTTCAATTAAAACAGTCATCTGAATATTCAAATCGCATCGCTTAATGACAGCTCTCCGCCACGCATGCGTGAAATCGAACTAGGGGTCAGTCAAGCCCGACGAGGGGCCGAGACGGGCCGACCCAAACTGCTCTAAAAAATTATAATACATTTTTTTTTAAAGTCTAGAAAAATCTTGAAATATAGGTTTTTTTTATTGTTGTTTTGTTTTTACAGTAGTTCTATAGATACTGAGATTAATTGAGAGTGTAGAATCAATGTAGATCAATGGATAGAGCAAGGCACTAATACTAACACTGCCAGGGTTGAGGGTTTGATCCCCACCTATGCTAAAAATGTATGCATCCATTGTACAGTAAGGTTTATAGGTGCCACCAAATGACTTTTTGGGAGGAAATTATTTGGAAGCAGCTTTATGGTTTTCAAAAAATTTTCATTTTTATCCTTCTGGTATGCATTTTTTGTTATATTTGTGTTCATGATTCTTATTCTTTATTATTATTTTTATGTAGTTGTCTGTATTGCGCTGTCTGTAATATACAGTATTATTAATGTATAGCATTAAGACTATATGTAAGTTGTAATATTGTTTTAGGTTCTATTGGTCCCCAAGAAGAATAGCTGTTAATAGATAGATACATAAATAAATAAATAAATAGAGAACCACAAGAACCAGTAAATGGAAAAGAAGCACTTAAATAAAAATAAAAATTCTAAAACTTCTTGTTGATAAGAAATGTCTAATAGACCTAAGTGATTTTCTCAAATAACCCAAAAAACGAACCTAATTGCATTCCTACAGTGTAATATTCATCTTCTTTACACTGTATATCATTAAGCTCTCACCTCTCAAGGACTACATGACGTTGTCCATGTCAATATGGAAATAATGTGCACCTATGAAAAAGTGAAATATTATTTTTCTAGTTTTCTGCCTGAGAAATGCATCTGTAATCTGACATATTGGGAGCTTGCTTGCTTTTACATTAACAATGAGTGCATCTGTAGAATAAGCTTCAATTCCTAGATCACCAATTAAGTATACCAATCACCAGTAATCACCAATAATAATAATAATGATAAACATATTCATGCATACTTGTGTGGAATGTGCTCAAAATGTGGACTGCACTGACTGGACAAGACCTGATTTTTAATAGAAGGCCAATATAATAATTATAATAAATCTATCTATCTATCTAACTATTTATTTACACTCAACCTTGAGACATCTGAGGTTCAATAGTTGGAAGGCCTGGAGTCACTGTGTGTGTGTATGTGTGTGTGTGTGTGTGTGTGTGTGTGGCGTATGAATGTGATGTAAAATGGCAGGTTTCATGCATTCACCCCACGCTGTCACACAACACTGATGGAAGTGTGGCCAGCCGTCCCCGGCCACCACTCACTATGGGTGAAGTAGACCTCTCCATCAGTGTGTATGTGTGTGTGTGTGTCACTGAATTGTCCACTATATGCATTTCTGATTGAGCAGATACACACTTGAGTAGTTGGCATGCAATGCACATTATGTCTGTATGAGTTTGTGCATGCAAGCAATGTGCGCTCACCAGTGTTGGGGGTAACATACTTTACGTTACTTTGTGATGTGTTAGGTTACTTTTTTGTGGTAACTAGTAACTTAATGTGTTAGTTTTTCAATTCTTGTAATCCTAGTTCCTTTTTAAAAAATTTGAATGGTGTCACTTTCATTTTTCTTTCATATTTCCTTTTTTATTAGCACAAATTGAAAAAAAAGTAGAAAAAAAGTGAAAGTCCTGTGGTATCTGGTACAGAAAACATGCTGCTAATGGAAAAAAAAGTTTTAAAAACAGCAATAGCCTTTCATTGCTTTTTAAAACAATGACTGAGCACAAGCCATATTACTATGGCTTATTTGGAAGTGGGTAATGCAAAAGTATTAGTTACATTGTAAGGTAAGTGACAGAGCAAAGTAACTAACTAATAAAAAAAAATAACTTTCCCCAACACTGGTGCTCGCGAGTGAATCCATGTGTTTCTGCGCTTGTATATGCATGTGCTCGTACTGTATATATATATGTGTGCGTGTGTGTGTAGGTGTGTGTGTGTGTGTGTGTAGCTACAGTGTGCATGGTACTCGCAGCTCATCTGAGCATCTGGGGAATTGAAAAAGCAGTCAAGTTGTTCATTTGAACCTGGCCATATTGAGGCCTGGCCGACTGGGCTCAGGTATGGCAGCTTTTAAATACAGCTCATTACTCAAAGGCTGCGAAGCCCAGGCCCTTTAATTTGTGGAGCTTGGCAGCTGGACCACCTGGCCACACATTAAACACTAAAGGCTGCTCTCCCTAATGGCCGCAGATTAGATCATTACCTTAACAAATCAGAGAGGAGTCTGCCTGGGCCGAGCTGGCAGCCAGGAGAGAGAGAGAGAGAGAGAGAGAGAGAGAGAGAGAGAGACCGGGTAAGTTTACATGCAGCGACCCACATGTATAAATGTAAACATCATAACTTGGTTAGAATAACCCAGTAAGCTCATACTCTGATTATGAGAAACCTGGTTCAGATACCTGGCTTACTCCCATAATAAACAGTTAAACATCTTACCGCTTTCACTTTCGGTTTTAACATGCAAACGCAGACTCGCACAGCATTATGGGTACATTTTGATAGCAACACCGAACACACTTATATCGTTAAGTGTGTGATACCCCATCCTGGCTAATTGTCTAGTGTGACAATGTGCAGTTCCTTTTCACAATCATTTAGGATTTTAAACGTATTGTAGTGTGTCCCTCCCCTACCTCCTTCCTTCACCTGTGTTTCAACTGTCATGAGGGTGAGTAGATAATGACGGAATTTTCATTTTTGGGTGAACTAAGGTTTAGCGAATTGATGCCCCTTAGATTCATAACTGGGAATAGCTATAGCACTCATCATTGTACCTGATACAGAAGATGGCTTTCTCTTCATGTAAGAAGTGAGTTCCCATAGCTGATTATCAATAAACGTTGTTGTGCGTTCTTAAGATAAGATAAGATAAGATAAGATAGCACTTTATTAATCCCCTTGGGGAAATTCAGGTGCCACAGCAGCAACTGGCAGACATGGAAAACAAGTAGCCTACAGTAAGTACAATAAGTTAATAAAAAGAAGAGGTAGATAAAAACAATAGAGGTAATGTACATAATATAGAGACTATGGAGACAGTGCAAAAATGCAAATAATAATAATAATAATCATAAATGCGTATTCTTAAATATATATTCTGTATATATACATAATCAGGAGTTCGGTCATTAGTGCGGATGGGGGGGGGGGGGGGCTCTGAGGGGCTAGGGTCCAAGTCCAGGTCTGAGTCATGTGCAGGGTGTGGGGGTGTGTGTGTGGCGGGGGGGTCAGGAGTTATGACTGGCTGGCACCGGGGTCGCTGATGTTGTTGAACAGTCCAATGGCCGCCGGCACAAAGGAACGCTTGAGCCGCTCTGTCCTGCTTGTGTCCTTGACGCGTTTTACACATTTTACGTAATATCTAACCGCCGAAGCACGATTCCAAAACAAAAGAACGACAGGATGGAGGAAAGATAGAAAACCTGGAAGTTTCCTTGCCAACCTCAGAATATCGAGGATGCATCGGATGGAGACTTAACCGACGAGAGCGAATTGAAAGCCCCAAGGAAGCTTTTCTGTTCACTTTCATGAGATCGTTCTCCCCAAAACAACTTGGGAAGAATGTTCTCCACAAGGACACAAGTATCGACTTGGCATTCTTGGATTTGTTAACCAGCCCATCCTAAGCACACCTTCAACCAGACCAGAGTGGAGGTACTAATCAGTGAACTCAGCTGCTGTAGTGTTTGGTTGGAATGAAAACCTGCAGACTCTTCCATGGCACAGGACTGGACACCACCGGCTTAGAGGGAACATTGCTGCTAACTATTGGGACTTAGGGTTACTTTTCTTGAACGTACGTACTTTCCCCTGTATTAGAAGTAAGCTACTACGGCTAAGTCTAAGAGGAAAGGGGGATATTGTGGTAACTGGTTTCTTCAAGGCAACAGGGTGACTCAATCGCAGGATATCAAAGGTTCATAGGGTTAGGAAACAGATTAACCTGGATAAGACCTTTACTGGACTTTGGCATGTAAATGTAGCCAATGGCTACAGAGAGAGAGAGCAACTTAGAACTTATTACAAAACTGCTAAGGCTGTAGGTTATTAGGAGTCCTGCAAGCAACAATATAGAGTTAGGGTCATTACATGAAAAACAGTCTCATAAAATTTTGGGAAATGAGCATGAACTCTACAGATTATGTGTTGGAGCAGGAGTCCCTGGGCGTCAATTGGGTGTGGCAAGTTGTGGGCACTCTCATATCTTAACCAAAGTAAGTCTAAATTTGATCTCAAGCATAAATTGTCAGAAATCTATTCGGAAGCCATATCTAAAACAAAATCACATCAGGAAACATTCAGGACCGATGTTCGCTCTAAGCTGATAGTTTGATGACCTATGTTTAATAATTTATCATCTTGAGCAAATAATAATACCTTGTCAGTCATCAGTCGTTGCTCCACTTCTCCCCGGAAATATGCTGGATTTAACTAACTGGTGGCAAATGTAATTGCTGGGACATTGCCACTTTAGGAATAGTTCACCCAAAAATGAAAATTCTGTCATTATCTACTCACCCTCATGCCAGTTGAAACACAGGTGAAGGTGATGGTGATTCACATGAACTCACAAGGTCTGGGTGCGTGAATGTTTTTGAAAACAATGGCAATAGTGAAGAGCTGCACTAAATAATGGTGTAAATATCGGTCTTTTACACTCACTGTGTGATCGTTTGGCTTTAGAAGACTTGCAGAGACTGCACAAGCTGTTTGGAGTAATTTTATGGTCATTTTTTACTCTTTTTGGAACTCCAAAGAACCAGTCCCCACTGACTTCAGTTGTTTTGGAGAAGGCTGCTACAGAGTTGTGCTGGCAACTTCCTTTTGTGTTATGTGGACAAACAAACTTCACCTGTATTTCAACTGGCATGAGGGTGAGTCGATCATGACGGAATTTTCATTTTTGGGTGAACCATTCCTTTAAGGTTTAGGTGAATTGATGCCCCTTAGATTCATAAGTGGGAATAGCTATAGCACTCATCATTGTACCTGATACAGAAGATGGCTTTCTCTTCATGTAAGAAGAAGTCAGCATTAGTATTTATCTATAAAGCCGTTCTCCATCATTACATCACTATTTGACTGGACAGTTGGAACCTCGGACTTAGGAAAGACTGCTTTTAAGGGTATGATCACATCTACAGTTTGTTTTCTTGGGTCTGAACCACTGACTTTGTTGCATTTTTGTATTTGGTTGGTTTAGGTCCACACTGCCCAATTACAAGTAAACCACAGCTTGTAAACAAAAGTCACATGACTCACAAGTAGTTTGTTTATTGGACAGTTGTGGCAACCTGACATCCTGTCTGGTTAGAGATTTTGGTCAAAACAAATCCAATTCCAGTGCCTGTGAGGTCAACGTGTTCTCCCAGATTTAAATAAAGGCGTTAATCGTTCAAGAGACACCCCATCTGTCAAAAAGCACCTGATTACATACCAAAAATTCATGAATTGAGACGGAAAAAGAGCTAGAAACCAGAGATAAAGTGACAGGAAAAGGGTTGAGAGAGAAAGAGAGATCCGGCGATGTACGCTGCCGTACGAATGGAAACGATGCTCCATGTGCAAGCTCGCCTGAGTGCGAGTGTGTGTGTGTCAGTGTGAGGTTTCACTCTATGTGTGTGTGTGTGTGTGTGTGTGTGTGTGTGTGTGTGTGTCCGACCAAATCTGCTGAGCGGCCTGTGGATGGAGCGATGCCCGTCCCCGGTCTGCAGAGTATTCCTTCTGGGTCAAAACTAATTGGTGCGGCAGCGTTTGAGACTTTGCTCTGATAATGACCACAAGCACTCCGGCTGCTCTACGCATGACCGACCTCAGCGCTGCCGACCCGACTCCCGATCTACACCCCTACCGCACCCCCCGGTTACCCCTCCACCCATGAGCACACGTACACAGGCCAGTGACGGGGCAAGGGATGAGGAGGGGAGGGGGGCAGGAGAAGAAGTGGCCAGAACTAGGTTAGACAGAAGATGGGAAGATGGAAGATATATAGAGGTCGTAATGATATCCTATGAACTTCTTGAATGCATTGGGATATTATATGAAAGGCGCTTTCGTTTGCCATAGGGTTTGACCCATATAGGTTCTTGAAGGCCAACACTCAAGCTGACACTGTTGGATTGACGCTGCTGATAGAAGATATTTTGTGCCCAAGTATTTAAGAATGTTATTCTTGTCAGGGTGGAAAAACCTCTGAAACAGCATTTAGACCATCATGGGACACTAAAACTCTCCACTGAAAGTCATACTAAATTGTTTTAGGTGGGTGAGGCAGGTTTCACTGCAGGTTTTACAGACTGTTGAGTAAAATCCTCCCACACCACACTGAAATGATTCCTCTGGTCAGTCATCTGATATGAAAATAATAATAATCAAAACATATTTACATAAAAATATTTTAAATGTCGCACTTTGGTGAGAAGTTCAGTTATGTGTTGTAATCGTTGGCCTGGCTTTGCAGCGACAAAGAGAAACTTGACCTTGCAAAACTCCCATCCTCCCTTTCCTCTCCTCCCTCTGCTCTGTATCTATCAAGACCCCCCCCCCCCACTCCCTGACAGATACGGACTTCCTGCAGATCAGCTGCTCCCCCCCCCCTCACCCTCCACTAGCCTGACATGCAGTCCTCTCCCCTCCCAGCGCCCCGGCGCCGCCTGGCTCGCTGCTGTTTAACACGACAACAGCCCAGAAAGTAAACAGGGACATTATTCCACACCACTACACCGCGCACAGTCCCTCTTTAGCCCAGCGCCACTCCCCAGCATGCTGAAAGGGCTGAGGGGGTTGCCTCTCCTCCTCCTCCTCCTCCTGCTCCCCATCCTCCTCATTTCCCCCCTTGTTGTTTTTCTCCATCTTCTTCCAGTCATGCATGTTTTACTGTGGCTAAAACGTGCGAGAGGGGCTCAGGGTGTAATCCAGTCAGATCCTCCGAATGCCTGCCGGGGGTATCGGAGTAACTGTGCTCCCACGAGGCAGAGCAGCGAATACACATATGCACGCATCTACATACTCTCTCTCTCTCTCTCTCTCTCGCGCTTAACCACACCACATGCCCCCTTTTCCTCAACACCAGTCAGGCAGCGCTGGCTAAGTGTATGCACCTGGCGGAGGATGTATATCTCGACCTGCTGATTTACATGGGAGTTAAGCTGCCGTGATGCATGGCGCTGAAATGTGTGGGAGCAGGGAGGCATGTGAGACACGCCGGAGTTCAAAGCTATGCGGCGCGAGAGGAGAGGGGAGAGGAGGGGTTTTTTTTTGGGCCGGAGAGGAAGCGGGTCAGCAGGAAGCGAGGGATCAGCCTGCCGGGTCAGGAGGGTGGATGGATAGATGGATGGACGGGAAGATAGAAGCAGAAGGGGCAGAGATAGAGGGCGGCGAGGTCCGCTCGAGGGGCGACTTTACACCAGCGGGTCTCTGAAGTGTCAACATCACAGTTGACCACAGAAACACTCCCTTTATCTGTTCCATATGTGACACATGTAGAAGAGGAGCGGTGCCTCGCCTTGCTCCCATATGCCCGGCTCCATCACAGCCATCACATTCACCTCTTATCAAGCCTCTCTGACTGGGGAACATCCAACACTTCATCTGCCCAACACCGCCCCTTGCTAATCCATACCCCCCCCCCCCCCCCCCCCCGCACACACACACACACGCACACACACACACACACACACACACACACTCAACTGCTTCCATCCTCCCAAAGCGAAGGGCGACACCTCAGCAGCCACCTGAAAACATGACAACAAATGAAAACCAATCAATCAGGAGACGGGGCGGTGGAGTGGAAGGGGAGGCGGAAGTGAATAATGAAAGGGGGGGAAGTCTCTTAAAGCTTTATGACATTCCTGTGTGGGTGGAGGCGGGGGCCTGCCGGGGGTGGAGTGGCCTCTGATGTTCCACAGTGGTCCCAGAACCCCACTTTCATTAGTGGACTGGCCCATAAAAGGGCACCCAGAGCACCTGACTGCCGGGCCCAGCCAGCGCCGACCCCCCTCCGCCTCCCCGCTTACTGCCTGCCTCCGCCGTGCCGGCTGCCCTATAAAACATCTGGTGACACAAGACCTCGACTGTTTCAGCTAAGTCTGCCCGCCGCACTCGTAAACAGTCTCTGGGTCTAATGCAAGACAGAGGTGGTGTGCCGGTCCGGGCCAGACCAGACCAAGCCAGCGCTGAGCGTACAGGAGACGGCGTTCGGCGTCTGCGGCCCAGGAAGCGCTGATGAGGTCTGGTGTTTACTCTAACATCAGATAAATCAGCGCACAAATAATACATCAAACGGACCGGGGGGAGAAGCGCGCACAGAGTCTTATTATAGGCGACGCTTAACAGGCTGTTTGATTGGTCCGGCGAGAGCCGAGACCTTTCCAGGTAACGCAGCGGGAGCCGCCGGCCCTCGATTAGCCGGCCACTCCCTCTTAAGCACAGTGCTGTCCATTGTCGGACTCGCCAGCCACTCACATCAAACAGAATGCAACGGACAAAAAAAAATGCAACAGCCTATGAAGGGAAAAGGGCTGAATTCAAAGAGAGATCTCCGTCCATATTTAATTCAAGGCAGGCTGCTGTCGGGGAGGCTGGGGCCGACCGGATCAAAGGCCAGTAGCGTGCTGCTGCAGCTCCCAACCACTTAGCACCTTTTCACTGCCTTTGATCTGATAATTAAGAGGCTACTCCAGGAGCAGGTGGCACTGATAAGTGTACCGCTAAACCAACAGCAGAGTGCCTACGCCGCCAAGTCCCCCTGTATACCGGCGGACACACAACAGCACTCAGATACACAAAGAGTCCGGCTCGCCCCATTCGGAGTAAAGCTAAAACACTAGCTAGCTACGTGTAAATAGCTCCAGCCACTCCAGTAAATGACGAGGCGAAGATGAAAGTCATAATGGTCTCGGCCTGATGGAGGATGTTGACTGCTGAGAGCATGTAGAGGAAACAGAAAGCAGGGCAAGGGCTGAGGGGGATTGTGGGTAATGGGAGGAGGGGCGGGCATATCGAGGTGCCCTGTCCATTACTGGATGTGGCGAGCGACGAGGACTCTGCGGGCGGATGTGAAGAGAAGGATTCCTGTTGTTTTGTTGGCCGTGGAGGAACAGGATGCAGAGCAGAGAGGAGGGGGTACGCACCATGTCATTACACCGGCTTTGAAGATGTCCCTGAAAAGACACGGCGTTAAAACACACTGCAGGGGGATGCACCAAGCAGCCTATGGACAGAAACACATTGATAATGTAATAACTTCTCAAAATGTAATAAAATGTCCCTCTAAATGTGTTGAAAATATAATAAAACCTGATTTTGCAATATTATAATATAATTTTCCTTATAATACTTCAACTAGCAATGATTACAAGTGGTGGAAATCTCGTCTAGTCCACTGAAAACACACACACACACACGCACACACACACACACACACACACACACAATCACTTCTGTACAATCCACTACCATCAGACTATTTGATAAAAATGTTTCAAATCACTTCCGTTTTACCTCAAATAACTGGAAGATAACTCTTTATTTCAAAATGATACCAGACATCCCCTTGAAAAAAACCCTCTCCACAAGTCTACACACGCACGCACGCACGCACACACACACACACACACACACACACACACACACACACACACACACACTTCCTCTATTCTGCTGCTGAGTCATCCTTATGGTAACTCTTTGGTGTGTCCACTTTTACAACCAAAATGCATGGCCTTGCCACTCCAGTCAGCCAGTCCTCTGGAGATCAATGAGCCAGTGTGATTGGGATTATGGCTCCTATCTGAGTCCGTCGCTGGCCGCCGGGGCCGGAGAGGACGTGGGGGGAACACGATCCGCCCGACACCCTTTTGAAGTGGGTTTATGGGGGGGGACGATGTCGCGATGCGTCATGCCATGACAAATGAGGTAATGAGAGGCGAGATAGAGGAGCAGACATCAGCCACAGGTACTGAACCTGCATCCTCAGATGGCTTCCATAAATCACGGCTGTGGCCTTTCCCCTCTCGGCAGGAGAGCACCCAAACCGGGGAGAGGTGCCAACACGCTCTCTTCTCCTTGGTCATCAACGTCGTGCTGGGCATATAAGATAGACAGCAGCGTACAGCACAGAAATAGGCATCAGAAGCTTTAAAGCTGCACTAGGCAAGATTTTTATGTAAAGATTCTACTGTCTTTTCAGCCTAAATCAAGAATTTGGGCTGCAACAGAGAAGAGTGTCCCATCCCCACTAATGCAGATTGTAGATTTGCCCTATTTGCCAAAATGAACATTATTATTATTTGGATGTCAGGTACAGTCACTGGTGGGAAGTCCATACACAGGAAGTGACAAATCAAAACTTAAAGGTATTCACCAAGTTTGTGGCTGATTGTCCTGCTGGACAATTTCCCCTTCAAGTGATGAGAACACAGACACCAAAATCATCCATGTGTCCCCAGTAGATCATTGGCTCCAGTGCACCATGCTAACAGTTTAGCATACACTATGTTGAGTGATAGTAGACCACTAGCATTATCTCAAAAGTGAGTAAATGAGAACTTAGCTCTAAAGGTAAATGGTAAGCAATTTTAAATTATATGTGGCTGAGTACTTATATATATATATAGACTGATATGTTATATCAGTCTATATATATAATGTGCTGTTTGGAACTAGCAGGGACTGGCTTCCCTTTCATAGGGAATGAATGTGGTGAGTGATGGGAGACTGTGTACAGCTAAAAATCACTGCACAGTGGATAAATACATGGCTGCTCACCTGAAACAATTCCAAAAATAAACCTGGCTTCATCAGGTCCATTGACTTAATGATATTTCATTTATTAAATATATGAATATACAGGCCATAAAATAAAAAAAAACATTGTGTATACTAAAGTGTTAGCATGGAGCCTACTATCACTCAACATAGTGTATGCTAAAGTGTTAGCATGAAGCTACTATCACTCAACATAGTGTATGCTAAAGTGTTAGCATGGAGCCTACTATCACTCAACATAGTGCTAAAGTGTTAGCATGGAGTCTACTATCACTCAACATAGTGCTAAAGTGTTAGCATGGAGCCTACTATCACTCAACATATGTATGCTAAAGTGTTAGCATGGAGCACCAGAGTCAACAATCTACCAAGGACACATGGATGATCTTGTTGTGTTCTTGTTTAGTTTACTAACATTGCGTTGCAAGATTACAAAAGTATTAAAGTCCTCAAAATTCCTCTCACTCTTACCTCTCACTGCTATTTGGGGCCACCAACATGCAAAACTGCCTAGTGCAGCTTTAACTCAGCCAGCATGCAGGATGCCAGCTCCATCACCACCAACCAACGCTGATTTGTGGAGAATGAATTTATTTTTAGCAAAAAAAAAAAAAAAAAAAAGAGAACTTTTTGCATTCGCCTCACCAAGCCAGGAAGAATTTGCTTAAATTATTCCTCACATCACTGGGAAAATTATTTATCAGTTGAACTCATTGCTAGGTTGTTGCCGCATCAGAAATGGGTCAGGGTTCGTGTTTATGAAAAACCAAACGGTGAATTCCATCCGCACTCGGCAAATCAAGCTCCACCAACACAGAAATCCACTCTTCCCCCCGCCAGCGAGTAGCACATGGGTGAAAAAAGGTTTGGGGCAAAAAGAGAAAGAGAGAAATAATTGGACTCCCCTCCCCCCATTCTTCCCTCTCTTCTTCTCCCCCCCCCCATCCTCGGCCACGGACATAATTAACACTGGCCTAGTCAGGAGGCCTGGAGAGAAAATCTGCTGTTTGGACAAAAAAATGACCAGAAACATATTGTCTCCTTTATATACATGCATGCAAATAGTGCTGGTAGGCTCTGTCCAATGTAATGAAGCCCTGTAAAAAAAAACCTGCCAAAGTCATTCATTCATAAAATCCCAATGTGTGACTATTACTCTAATTACAGAGCATGTCGGCCCCAATTAGCCCACTGCCTCTCTTCTGTTTCATTCTTGATTAACGGAGCCCTGGTAATTACAGGTTTCATGAGAGGGGGGTTTTTAAGGCATTAGCCGGCCCACACAGCAAGCTGTTAACTCCATCCGAGTCCGTCCGTCCGTCCGTCCGCGCCGCCGCACCGCCGCACCTATCTGTCCCCGGCGTTTCCTGGGAGGGCTCGGCTCTTTCTCCGTCAAGGTGTTGCCTTTGTCTCCCGCGCCCGCTTTCGCCGCAGCGTGATCTCGCTCCAAAGCCATTATGTTTCGTAATGAAGAGGAAGAGGAAAGGGCGGAGGAAATAAATCGAGAAAGGGAAAGGGAAAGAGAGAGAGAGAGAGAGAGAGTCCTGACAGGAGCAGGGGCTAAGGCTGCGGCCGATGCAGGCGGCAGTGCCATGTGTTAATTACACATGTAAAGCCTATTATATCCGGAGAGGACACCTGCTGGCAGGGGAAATGAGGCCAGCGCCAACGCCTGCCGCATTGAGTCAACCGAGCGCTCTCCCTCTCTCTGCCGGGGAAAGATGATAGCTCTCTGATTGCATTTTCATACGGCCGGGGCCCCGGATTGGAGGACGCACTTAACATTCAAATCATTCTCCGGGGAGCCGTCGCAGGTCGAAATTGAAATGTTCCAGGTTGAGGGGTCGTCACTTAGAGCCCTCAGCGGCCGCCGCCGCATCGGGTCACTGCGACGGTTCAAGGCGTAGCGGGTGAAGAGGGGCCGAGATCAAATGGTGTCCTCTCGCACGTGCACTCACACACAAATGCATGTGCACACACATTTGTGTTATTATACTTGTGAGGAAGTTCATTTACTGCATTTGTTTGCTAACCCGTCACCCTAACCTTAACCCTCCTTACCACGACATGCAGAGCCTTAACCCTTTTTCTTCCCCTAATTCTAATCTAACTTTAACCTTAAAGTCGTAGTAAACCTACATTTTGAGAGCATCTTGCTTCCTTGATGTGATAATGTGATGTATTTCCTGTTGAAACAGGATATTGGGGCGGGACATAATTCAATGTAAACCTAGTGTAAACCAATGGGATATCAGTTAGGGAGAGAAAGGCAGCATTATTTGATGCGAAGGGTGGGATTGTTCAAAAATCTCCAATGGTTTTATTGGTTGGAATTTCTTTATGTACGCCCTCAGGTACGTGATGATGTCACCACTAAGATTTTCTGTTTTCCAGGAAGTAAAAGTAATGACATTTTGATATAAAAATACAATAAAATAAGTTTTTGACACTTTTTTTTGGCATAAATTGTGTATGGTATAATAAAATGAGCTAATAAGGCAAAGAGTTATTTTTCACTTCAGTGTGACTTTAACCCTTACCCTAAGCAATATTAATCCTAATTCTAATGTTGACACTAAAATGAAGCCTAACCCTAACCCTAACCCTAACCCAAAATAACCGAACACAATCCTAATTCTAATCTTAATCCTAAACTCAAATCCTAACCCCAACACACACCCATGTCAAAAACTTTATTAATAAGTTAGACAGAGATATTAATCACAAGGCCCTGTTGAAGCTGAGAAGCCAAAGCAACCCTCTACACAAGTCTAGTCCACTGGAAAAGCAGAGGAAACACACACACACACACACACACACACACAGACTCACTCCTCCACAATCCAGTTCTACCGCATCCGACTCCGCCATATAATGTTTTAAATCATTTTTACTGTACCTCAAACGGCTGGAAGAGAACTCTTTATTTCAAACAGCGCTACCAGAAATCAAATCCAGCGCGTTCCTCTCATCATGCCAGAACTCTTCCCCGCGCTCCACTTCTACAAAGCTGTGCTACGTTACAATGAGCCCCGGATTAAACTCTGCACCAAATGAGGCCTGCTCTTTGGAAGGAAATGATATGATCAACTTCACACCCATCAGGGGAGCTTGTGTACATCTTGCCTAGGGTCTCGCATCCTCATACATATTCAAAGAGCTTTCACAGTTCATTATAAACTCACAAAATCTCTGCTCCTTCCTCTCCTAGATGGCCATGTTACATTCATTAAAAGGAAGGAATACAAAGCCTCCCCAAATTATAATGATACAAATTCCTCATGCAATTAGAATTTAACTATTCACCGTCTCACATCTAGGTCTCGCATCAAAAAACATCAAACGCGAGCCTGCCTAATGGATGTCTCTCCACGTTGCGCAATTAACACTCAAGGACAAACAATAAAGGAGAGGGAATCATAGCTGTCTGATGTTTAGTTTTTTTTTTTTTTGTGTGTCCTTCAAGGCCATTTGATATGCAGGACTAAAAGTAAACACCTTTGTTTCCTTCTATCAAGAGTCATCCCAGGAGAAAAGAGAACTGAGGATACAATCCTTTCTCCCCGTCACGCTACAGACCTGCTGGACGGTTTAGTGAAGATATGCACCAGACTGAAAGAGTACAGGAGTGGAGACGGAGTGTGTGAAGTGACGAATCAGAATCGCAAAGTCACACACTCACACAAAATCACACACACACACACACACACACACACAGAAGAAGTAAGAGTACATTTTCCACATAACCCCCAGGCCAGAAGCCATTAAAACCTATAGTCGCCTATGTTTTTGAGAACAGACACACAGACAGACACACACACACACACACACACACACACACACACACAAACACACACACAGTGGTCACCACAATGTCCGATATGCCCTTACTGGTCTTTCTTTCTCAATGTTACAAGTGATTTACATTATAGATATTGACAATTATGTCCTATTGTAAAGTGCATGTTTTCAAATCAAACCAACCACTGTTATTATAGATATTGCTGATTATGCACTATTGTATAGTGCATGTTTTCAGGTCAAATAATGAACCCTCTCAATATGGTTTGACTGTTGTTTGTTGGTTTTTGTAAACTGCTTCGGCAACGTGGCTTCGGATAAGCGGTCATGTCGACAAAGCAAACCCGAATTGAAATTGAATTGAACTGCATACGTGTCCGTGTGCGAGCGAGACGACAGAACAAAATCGCACATACGTGTGTGTGTGCGTCCATGAACCCGCCGGGTGTCTGGGCGCGCGTATCAGTGTGTGTGGATGTTAGATCAAGCCAGATGATGATCTGGTTGACTGGTGTTAGCAGAGCTGATCTCAGAGTTCCCCGGGTTTTGGGGAGCTGAACGCCGATCGCCTCTCCTGCTGCTTCCCCAGACCAAGCTGGCTGTTTCTAATGAGACAGGCGGACAGGGAGCTGTCACGCCAACGGGGGCGCCTGACACATGAAAATGAGACCCCATCCGCACGCTGGGATGTTAGGGGGGGAAAGACCGGGGAGGGGACTGGGAGGGTGAAGGAGCGAAAACGGGGGATGGATGGAGGAGGAGGGGCACCTACCAGCTGTCAGAGGATTGAGTGACAGGTCAAGGAAGGTGGCTGAGCAGCAAAACTCCTCCAAGGGCCTTTGAGTGACAAGAGACGAAAGGCACATCTCTGCATACACAGCGGTGGCTGGAAACTCTCCTGTCTGCCTCGTCTCTGTCATCTGACAGGCCTACAAGGACCAATCCTGTTCTATTCAGGGACTATCCGCTATAGCCAAGTGCATCAGCAGAACGCAGCCCATTGATCTACATTTAGAACTTCTGACTGTCTCATTATGTCCGCCCAAATTCAAAGTGCCAGTTTTCCTTATCCAAACTCGGATTCCTACCAGCCTCTCTCGGTTTTGATTTCCGCCCGTGATAAATACAGCCGGCTTCACCGACATTTACCGTCTAAATGTTGCGAAGCAGATCTGGCTATTCCTCCAAGATGCCCTGCAGACATGCCTTTCTGAGTGATGACTGTGGGATTATCTCTCCATTACAGTGATTCTATCTGACAAGGCGTTCTGTCACATCTCAAACGGCTGCTTCCCTTGAAGAGCCAGGTGCTCTCTCCACGTCGCTCACATCTGCAGATTGCCGGAGATTTGAGACAGCCCCGCGTTACGTTTCATCTGCGGGGGGAAGAAGCGAGCGCTCGGGCTCGGCGACACTCCCATCCTTCAAGGTGTTCTTGTTCCATCTGCCGGAGGGTCCGGCGGGAATACTTCTCTCTGAGCTCCTTCCTCAGTCCCAGCGAGCAGCCTTTCATGTCAGACAGGATACCAGACAGGAATCCCAGCTAGCACTCGGCTTCACTTAAGACTTACATGTTGACAGAGAGAGAGGGAAGGAGTGTTCTCTTATCTCCAAGTGGTCCTTTTTTTTTTCTTTAAGACAGCCCAGAATCAGATGCCAAACACAAAACACATGCAGTAGAGGATGGATCGAGAGGTTTATAGTTACAGCTGTAGGTAGGCAGCTTCCCTATAGGCCTACTGTACAGCGCTGTGCCATAGGTCACAGCTGAATTTCCGTACGTTCAGACCAAGCGCGACCACTTCGCTCTGTGTCGCTTCGCTTTGTCAAATGTCATCGCATGTGGCTGTTTCATTGGGTGGGTTCTGGGGTCAAGCAAGTTTGTTTTACACAACTTTTTCATTTTGCCCAAATAAAATCCATAATGATATGTTTGGAAAATGTAATCTTGTAATTGCACTGCCCGTCAAAAGTTTGGACACACCACATTTTTCTTTATTTTTACTATTTTCCACATTTTAGAATAAAAGTAAAGACATCAAAACTATGAAGTAACACAAATGGAATTATGTAGTGTAGCCACACTTTGTCTTGATGGAAAGGCAAAGGCTTTGGAAAGAAATTCATACATAGGCATCAACTTCACTATTTATATTTGTCTAAGAAACACATTTCAAGCATTTAAGTATAAGCCTTCAGATCAAAATTAGCTGATGAAGACTGTGATGCACAGTTGGTTTCACTACTGTTGACAAAATGTACTATTGTAAGTCGCTTTGGACAAAAGCGTCTGCTAAATGACATAATGTAATGGCTTTAAGATAATGAAAAACATAGTACATTCAATCAGGTGTCCCCAAACTTTTGACGGGCAGTGTATGTTTTAGCCTACTTTAGCAAGCTAGCTAAGTGGCTACAGCTATTTGGATGTGATTGAATAAGTAAGCTAGAAAGCTAGCATTACTTGTTTTGTTTATCAGAGCTAAAGTTAGAAGCTACAATATTTCACAGTGTGTTTTTTGGGCATTTTTGATGATGGATCCCAACACCATCATAATTATTCTTTCTTCCATCTTCTGTTCAAAGATTAAGTGGAACTAGAAACAAAAGAGTAATGACTTGAGAGAATGAGAACCCGATTTTTGCCTTAATGTCATTGGTTCTCACACCGCAATTTGCTCATTTGCATAATATCGTTCAGCATTAACTTCATAAACTTCAACTGGCCTGGTCTAAGTCGCCACCTCCCATCATGCCTTACTCACTTCTCATAGACAATAAATGGAGGCAAACTGTTGGCGAACTTGTTGTGAAATCACATCTGATGTCCAACTAGCATTACAACTGTACACCAAACACTACATGCAGTCGTTCCACTGTAACTGTAAGACAGGCTCTGTAGAAAGAAAGTATAAATGGATTTCAGCAAGCTTAAATGCTTTGCAAAATCTACAATGGAGATGAAGCCATTTTTGCCCACAGTATGTAAACCCATTAATTCTGAAATTGCTTGTTTAACTGGGAAAGTCTACCAGACATCAGTGTGTGTTTTAACTAATGTCTCAACAGCAGGCTCTATTGTCAGATCGCAGGACACATGTTGCTACATCGGGTACGAGACACACTAATTTATGAATACTGGGAGGAGTGCTGTGTCAAAACAGGACCCCATACAGCAGTCGCCCATTTGGACTGCATCCAAGAGCAAAAATCAATACACATTAGCAGGTTAAAAGAGACTGCAAGGGGTATACTTTCTGCCCCGTATGGCAATATCACTGAAAAAGGTCTCCTTTTCCATTGGACCATGCAAAAATAGCACATCTTTGAGAGATCTAGTATATTTATTGATGGGTTTGCTCTCTTTAGAGATAGAAGGAATCACGCTCGAGCCCAGTGTCTTTTATATATGAGGATGTCTGACGGGACATCAGCTACCGCAAATAACAACAAGAAAGGAGATGGCATAGATTTTCCATCACAATACAACTAAAATGGGCAAATGTGAAGAGTGTGAGAGCAGAGGTGGGGAGGGGGGGTGGGGGGGAGAGTGGTGTCTGTAGTGAGTGCAGGAAATGGCCGCAGATGACAAAATGGCTGGGGGAAAAAAATGAACATGTTAGAGAAACATGGAAAAAGACAGTCAGTTAGAGCAGTACATGAAAGGCTGTAGTTGAATTGGCTGGAGCAGGAATCAATACAGGTGCTTCAGTTGAGGCTTGGCTAAAGAGACAGCCGGACTGCAGAGAAAGCACATTGATGTTCAAGGTTGTTAAAGCGCTGAAGAGATGGTGAGCAGTAGGGCTATCTGTCAATGAAGTGTGTGCGTGTGTGTGTGAGTGTGGGTGTGTGTGCATGTGTGTGGTGGGCAGGGAGAGGTGGCCTATGAGGCCTCACCTCTCCAGTGGAGTGGTAAATCAGCCATCAGCCATGTGACAGGCTCAGTGCCCCCCTGCTCAGCCCAATGAGACATGACCCCCACTCCCTCCCCCCACTCCCCCTCCTCGACGGAGCTTTGATATCCCTCCTCGCTCCACTGACCAACCGACGGGAGGGGGTACACCCGCAGCATTCCTCCAAACCACCCGAACGGAGCAGCTGAATATATCCCATCATGCAACAAAAGCCCAGAGGAGCCACATTGGCCTTTAGAAGAGTTGGGGTGGGGGGGGTGGGGGGGGGGCAGACAGGCATGCTGTTCATCCCCTCGGACCCCGCGGCCTCTCGGCCCGATAGAGCCGGGTCATCAGCTGAAACCACCGCTGACCTGGCAGGAGCCAACAACTGCTTCCTGTCTGCTAGCATTAGCGCAGCCAGCGGTGAGGATAAGCTGATCGCACTATGGGGCCACGGCACACTGACCTGGCCATGGCCGACTACCTACCTGAATGTCCAGCTGGAACCCTCTCAGACACAACACAGCCATCAGCAACAGCAACAGCAACATGGAGCAACAACTTAGGTCAGCAAAGTGGTCGGACGGGACTGGGTTCCAGAGATGTCTGAAAAGAAGGAAGTGGGAATTCTGACTTCTAGGAAAAATGCAATGAAACGGCCCTTCAAGTCTGAAATCCACGTCAGAAAGCTTTCTCAACCCCAAGGTTTCGAAGCTGCAGTTAACTGACATCACATCAATATGGCAGCATACACTCTAAATGCTACACACTCCCTAGTGACTCCCTAGTCAGTTGTCGGTTGGAAGGGCGAGCTCTGTTGCTAGGCCTCTTGTTGCTAACAATAAGTCCAAATGGGGAGACAAAATATACATATGTCCAAAATCACCAAACTTATCCCTTAAGTTCAATTTTCAGCATTAAGTCTACTTAATATCATGCATTTGAATGTAAAGTTGCACCTACAGTTGCTAACATTCTATGCTACCGAGCTAGCTAACGTTGCTAAATATCATTGACATAACATTAGCTTGCACGGGGAATTGTGTTTTACATTTGGTAAAGAAAATCTCGAGGGCGTCCATGTTTCTAACCTGTTTTATCAGAACTGGACCACTATGAGGTTATAATTACAACCTACCAGCTGGGAATTTCTCACTTCCAACTTTGAAGGGCCTGCAGCATTAATCTGAATACTGAAGATTCACCACCAATACAAGCATCAGGAGTGTCAATTTACTAAACCCTAAGCTATGGCAAAGGCCCTGCAGCTAATATTACCACCAAACCTTCCAAAGTTGCTTAATTAAACTAAACTTCTGGGGACAAAGTGGTGATATTATTATTTGGTCAATGTGATAAAGTATTAGACAGTCACCAAACTATCAGCTTTGAGGGAACATTGGCTCTAAATGCTTCCCTGGTTTTACCTTTTTTCAGAGATATAGCTTCAGCTTCTTTTTGGCTTTGGTCTGTGCTCTCCATCGTAATTATTAAAACTACCAGATCAAATTTGGATTAATCTAGATTAAGGTATGCCACACCTTGTGAGGCCCATGTTTACAGCAAGACATGTGCGCTTCGTAGTTCAGAATTATCTGCATTTGAGTCAGATTTATGTCATCGTAGACTAAGAGTTGACAATGTCACAGATAGCAGTACCAGAGTAAGGGCTTCCAGAATTATCTACACGATTTGGCAAATATTAGAAGGCAGCGTTAGTTAAGGTGGCACCTGCAATGTCAGCAATGTCAGTTCGCTGTGACAGAGCTGACAGAGCTGGTGGTGCGGGCGGTGTTGGCGTTTGCAGTATCTATGGCATCAGCACCGGTGTGAAGCCACTGGGGTGTAACTCTCTGGAGGCTCAGGAGCAGGCTGCATATGTAGCGCCTCCGACACCTAATGCCACCGGCTGCACAGAGCGCAAACACTGCCTCCGCCTCGGCGTGGTCCTCTGGGACACCGACACACTGTTGCACTCGCACACGCTCGGCTTGCATCACTTCAGAGCCGAAGTAAACCAAACCCAGCGTCAGAAGAAGAGACATGGATTAAGGAATTTACTCCCCCCAGCCAGGTGGAGATGAAACTGCTCGGAGGATTAAAAGCTCGCATTAAGCGCGCGGTGTTAGATCAAGATCTGCCTCTGTGCGAATTTGATCTGATTTCAGACAAGTTGCATTGCAATGCTGGAAATAGTTTTGTTCTTGTAAAGCTGTGGTATAATCACAGAACTGAGACTGAGTGAGAACTGCTTCATCTCTATGGGCGTAATAAAGAAATTCAGCCTAAAATACAAATCTCAGAGTCTAAAGACAGGTCAGTGGAAATGAACAGTTCTCTCCCAAAGCTACATTAAAAAGGAGAGATCCATCTGTTATATTATCAGCAAGGGACAAAACATGGTGCTGCTGCATTGAAAATGAATTGGAGATAGAATTTGAGGATTTATAGAATAACTGTTTGAGATTTTTCATCCAAGAGAGCTTTATTTCACTGTAATGCTAACAGCTATAAATCAGGAAATTATCCCAGTTATATCACTTTGAATACTGTCCAGTGATGTAGTGGCAAATAAAAAAGTGGGTAAACTATGACATCCAGTACCTGATCATCATAAGATGAGATAAAACAGACCAATATAATAATATAAGAATCAATGCTGCTTTTGCTGAATATTTCGTTATTCTAACCCACATGTGAAAATTCCCATCAAATCGGATACTACCTACTATGATGTACACCATGATTTTAGGTCATACAGATTTGTATTAGGATAAAATGCAAATAAACAGGTGGGTAAAGTGGTTTCAGGTGGGTTTACCTTGCACTACATCCCTGGTATAGTCACTGTATTCAGTTTACGATTATTCAGGATTGATGCAAGGAAGTAGGCTTGTAACTTGAAAGTAGCCGGTTCGAATCCCTGGATCTTCAGGGTAAATGAGATGTAAATATGTGCAAGTATATGAATGTGAAGCAAAAAAAACATGCCTGCTCATCAAACTCCTCCCTGGATAAATAACGGCAAAAGAAAAAATAGTTTTCTTAAATACTCAGCAAGAACAGATCGCTATGTGCCTACTGGCATATATGTATCATTGTCCTGCCCATAAAGGAATGGACCCGGTAGCACCCATTTAGCTAATGCATGTCAAAAGTGACCCCTTAAATGGTGGTAATTGGATGAGATTCTGTGGCAATGCAAATAAAGGCTAATTGGCACTTCCACTCCGGGCCATCGAGAAATCCTCCACCGATTGGAAATGGAGAAAATGCCCCATCTCCGTGCCGCGAGGCTCCCCTCCAACATGCAACCATCTTCATTCCTATTCATACTGCACTTGCATATCTTAAACAGCTCATTTGAATTGGTCCGCCGCCAAGCGAGTCTCTCTCCCTCTTAACAAACAAACAAGACGACAATATTGCGAGTCAAGCTGTTGTTTGTTACTGGGCAGCGAGATGATGGCGGCTCTGTGACTCCCGCATCACAACCAGTGTGTAGTGACCTGACCCGCCGCTAAAGGAGTGTGTGAGGATGCTGAGGATGGGGAAGGAGACATCAAACCGAGGCAGATGGGATGAAACAACGGCACAGTGCAACACGTCTGTGACAGTCTGGACCAGCTGATCAAGGCAACAGCAATTTACTGGCGATAAGAGGAGATCTTGCAAACACCAAATGTTACCAAATAGCAAAGCTTTGCTTTTAAAATTACTATAATTTGCTTCCTGACAGGATATATATGAACAGTCTCTTTGTCTTATTATTTCCTCTGTGGATGTAGCAGCAGTGACTGTCTTTTATTTTCTCAAGTATTGTTCTTTATTAGCTCGTACACAGAACATTACTCGGTGACATGTCGACTCCTGCAATTTACTATGTAGGATATGTTGTCTACATCCACTTAGCTAATTAAGACAGTCACAGCAGTGTAGATTTCAGGGCAGATCAAACAGTACTGTGTTGATATGGGAAACAGAGGAAGACTAGTCTCCACCAACTCTGTTATATCATAATCCCTGTTCCTTCAGCCTGATTAAAACATTTCAACAAGAGCCCCGGCTGCCTGCCGTGGTATTGCCGCAGAGAGGCTTCATGTAGAAATATCACAGCTCCCTCATTAGTGAGGGGGGATTTCATTTGGAATATCTCACCGAATACTTTGAGAGAAGCGGCTGTATTTACATTTAAAAGATCCAAAGTGGCCGTCTAAAGCTAGCTACCTCTTTCCTTAATTGCTGGCTTCAGTTGTCCATGAATACATCCACTTTATTACTGGCTCTCATTACTGGACGGCACCGAGCAAAGTCTCTTTCTCTTCTCTCTCTCTCTCTCTCTCTCTCTCTCTCTCTCTCTCCCCCCCCCTCTCTCTCCAGCAGGGCAGGACTACATCAGAGTTCTCCCAGTGGCCAAAAAGACACAAACAATCGAGAGGGATTAGACTGTAATCCTGTTTTTACTTTCATCTGCCACATATTCAAAGGAGAAGCTCTGCGAAGCGTGGAAATTCTTAAAGGATGTGCTCCATGAAAAATATGGGCAAGCACTGTAAACAATGCAATAGGACGGGGATTACAAGTTTTAAATGACAAGAAGACAAGGAGCTTGACAACAGATTTAGAGTTAGTCGATACTGCATAAATCCTTGCTTGCCAGTGGATTTATACGCTGGGAGATAATGTGGAAAGTACACTTGAGAACAATATGAGGACACTTTACTGAATCTGCTGAAGGTGCGTATTGTCAAGTTCTACAGTAAATCTCATCATCTCCCTACCTGGCAAGGTTGTGCTTACAAGACAATAAATACCATTTGGAGCTTTCCTGCAAAATGTAGCAACCACAGGCGTCACAAGCCAACTGTGGAGATGCGTACGAGCAGTTGGCGTGGTCCTTGTAAGAGATATGGCCCCGAAGAGTTCAGTGCTGAGTAATCCAAGCTGGTGTGTATCACTGCTCTACCGCCTCCAGGTCCCAGAGGGGAGATTCAGACTGCCATATCAACACAGGAATGACCTTGTTTCCCTCAGGGTTCCCCCTGCATCACACAAACACATTACAGCCAGGACAACCCACACCTGACCTGTGTCACTCAACAGCTGCAACACATGCGCACACTCAACCACGCACACTGTATGCACTGCAGAACAAAAGCCAATATCGCAATGTCAAGGATGGGAGTTTTGCAGTTTTGTGATGTGAAAGTACAAATTTGTGACATTTTCATTCAGATAAATGTCTGTTTTGCAGCTCTCTATGGCCGATTGACACAACACAACAGTGATTCAACCTGTAGCCAGTTCATAAAAGCTTCAAAATTTGCTGTTCTAAACACCTGGTGTCTGGTAAGTCTTTCCTTTGAAAAGTCCTCTGGCGCACAGGATGTGATGCGTTTTCCATTTCTGGGTTGTGTGGAATAAATAGAAGAAGAACTGGGTAGTTAGCATGAGCAGTGATAGCCACCATGGCCGAACTGACAAAGAAAAGAGAATCTCAAACTGCATCAACAGAAAACCCAAGGAAAAAGACGTCACCGTAAAAAACGAGAATCTCACGGATTAACACATAAAGCATAAAGCAAATCAATTGTGAGTCTAACTTGGAAGGCATCTGCTGAATTAAACCATCATGAGACTGAAAAAAACAATTGGATTAAAGGGAAGCGTGAAAACAGTGGCTATGAGAATGAGTTACATCTGGCAAATGTGTGTGGAAATTACATCTGGATCACTTATCACATTCTTCAGAGGGTGGTGCAGGCTGTGTTGTCTAGCTGTCAACGCCTTTGCCCGGCACAAAGCCCTGAGATTACCGAGGAGCTGATGCCTATCTGTCAGAAACAGAGAAAACCTGAACATACCCAGCAGAGAGACGGATTCTCATTTACATGTTGTGTTTTAGACTTTAGCCAACTCTCATATCCAGAGTGACCTGAGTGAGCAGCTAAGTGTTCAGTGTGTTGGTTAAGGACACTCTGACAGGATATATGGCTGTTGATGGACACATATTAGCTGTTGCAGGGATTGAATTCTTCAGTTTTTGGTTACAGGATGTTACCACTAGGCCACCCTACCCCCCATTGTATGGGTCAGTCTCTATGGGACACTTTCATTAGCTTTTACACCTTGGACCGTACCTTCTAGAGCAAAGCATTGTCTCTTTGCTTCAAACCATCTGAACAATGATTTCTTTTTAAAAAGATTATTTTCCAGGCTTTTTTTTTTTGCCTTTATTAGATAGATAGTAAATGGAGAGAAGACAGGAAAGATTGGGGAGGGAGGGGAATGACAAGGGTCCCAGGTTGGATTCAAACCCAGGACGCAATGCAAACCATCTTCTCCTCACTCTAGACCATCAAAGTGATATTCTCTTCACTCCAAATCATCTTTTCTTCACTCCAAATCATCTTAACCATCTTCTCTTAACTCTGAACCATCTTCTCTTCACTCCAAACCATCTTCCCTCCACTCCAAACCATTTCTCCTTCACTCCAAACCATTTCTCCTTCACTCCAAACCATCTTCCCTTCACTCCAAACAATCTTCTCTTCACACCATCCGAACCTCACTTCACTCCAAACCATCTTCTCTTCCCTCCAAACCATCTTCTCTTCCCTCCAAACCATCTAAACAATTTTTTCTTCACTCCAAACCATCTTAACGATCTTCTCTTCACTCCGAACCACCTAAACAATCTTCTCTTCACTCCAAACCATCCAAACATTCTCTTCACTCCAAACTTCTTCTCTTCACTCTCTAAATCTTCTCTTCACTCCAAACCATCTTCTCCTCACGCCAAACCATCTTCTCTCTACTCCACACCGTCTTCTCTTCACTCCAAACCATGTTGTCTTCACTCTAAACCATCCGAACCATCTTCTCATCATTCTTCTACTCTCTTTCCCTTTCCTTTCCTCTCCTCCTGACACCTGGGATCCATCTTGCCTTGGGTCCAGCCGTCATCCAGATCCCCTTTGAAAGGCGGTGATGGAAGTGAGGCTTTAAAACTTTATGGTGAGAGCCCTGGTACCACATGCCGTTTCAGTAGCACCGCTGCTAGCAGGACCGCCGATTTATGGCTCATGACACGCATATATTTAATTTGTAACCAAACACTTCCCCTTCCCCTCAGTTTCCTCAGAACTCCGGGACACGTCTTGTTTTCTCAGGTCAGGGGTTAAACAAAGGAAACATAGCGCTGGCTAGCTGAAGGGCCAGAGCCGGAGGGGGGGGTGGGGGGTGTCATGGCAGCCTCCACCTCCTAGGCCAGGCCAGAGCAGACTGTGGAACACGTCAGGGTTAAAGGTTTAGCTGCGATATCCGGCAGGAGTGCTAGACCACTGCGAAGGCCTGTAAACTGGACTGGGAGCAGATAGGAGCCTTTTTCATACGATGACAGCTGAACATAACAGGCTGGATCCTCTTACGCCTTCCCCTCCGCGAGAAGCCCTCTCGGTTGTTGGCCGTGACATCTTTACTGCCCCGTTGGCCATAAGCCTCCCGAGGGGCGGTCCCAAACGCCGTTACACGCCCCACTAGCT
This sequence comes from Centroberyx gerrardi, assembly GCF_048128805.1. Lineage (NCBI taxonomy): Eukaryota > Metazoa > Chordata > Actinopteri > Beryciformes > Berycidae > Centroberyx > Centroberyx gerrardi. The sequence continues at coordinate 4,179,801 of NC_136004.1, read as the reverse complement.
CTCCAACTCTGTGCGGCGGTGTATAAACATATAAGTTTATTTAGTGTGAATGTCCTGCGGCGCTCGCTGCTCGTCCCCTTCATAAAGCTCATATCATCGCGAGCGAGGAGCCATTGCAGACATCATAGCTGGATTTACAGGCCATCATAAAGCGCTGCTCCTCAGTGCTCACTCGCAGCATGGAGCACCGGCCAGGGGATTGTATCCAGAGCAGAGCTGCAACCAGGCGGAGCAAGACTGGAGTTAACGCTCATCTGCATCTGATCAGCTATTTCCAATAACAGCACAATAACTGGCAGGTACTTGGGCGTTCTGGTGGCTCCAAGTGCTACGCCAAGTACCATGTACTTGTGGAATCATAAGATAAGATAGCACTTTATTGATCCCATTGGGGAAATACAGTGTGTTGGTTGAATTCATCATGGGTTCATCATGGGTTTGAATCCTTCGTCAACTCCTCTGTCTCTATTCAATCTTTCAAATATAATCTTAAAAAAAAATACAGTTGGCACACAAGGCAGAATGCCAAATAATTTATCCTCACGGTAGAGTTAATTCAATTTATAAAGCGCTTCTGACTGGTTTATCACCATGTGCTTTAAAGAAAACAAAGAATGCTACTACAGATAAAAATATGAGATGATAAACACCAAAGAACAGCGCTTTATAGCAGAGGGGCTGCTCTAATCTCTCGATCTGAATCTCAGATCACGTGGTCAGATATCATGCTTAAATCCCTATACGTGGTTATTAATAAGTGGAAATTTGATTAGCCAAATTCATTCACCAGACATCCTTTCGGCATCGACTCATTTTGTCTAGACACAATGGAAGAGTAAATCCGGCTATGAGAGAAACCATATCTTTATATCACATGGAGGGCTGCAGCCAGAATCCCTCTCTACTCCATCTGCTAGGCAGAGAGAGCTGCCAACTACAGCTCAGCATCGCCACATACAGATCCCCGCTCATTAAATCGATACTATGCCACACTTCCATAGCCACATATAGGAATTTAAGCGTGTTACCTGACCACATAAACTGGATGAATTCCCTGAGCTACACTTCAATAGCAACACACAGGGATTTAAATTTGTCGCTCGGCCGCATCATCTGAATAAAATAAAATAAAAAGCTGAAATTAATGTGATCTACTGGCAGTCGAAGGGCTGTGTAGTCCAAATACTGAAGCCCTCTCTGCTATAAACAGAGCCGGGGCTGAGGTCTGGGCTGCCCTTATAACTCCTGTCTCGTTTAGGGGTGTCTTTATGGGCCATTGTTCACCATATGGGGCGCGTTAAAGCCAGGGAGAGCAGGTAAATCATAGACCTGGGCCCAACACGCCACAAACAGCCCCTCACACACTAACCAGCAGCAGATTGGAGGAAGCACACACACTGGTACGTGGGCACCAGCCTGTGTGTGTGTGTGTGCGAGAGAGAGAGAGAGAGAGAGAGAGAAAGAGAGAGAGAGGGTGGGGTAGTGGGTTAAGGGTTGGGGTAGACTGTGTGTGTGTGTGTGTGTGTGTGTGTGTGTGTGTGTGTGTGTGAGTGTGTGTGTGTGCGTGTATGTGTGCATGCGTGCGTGTGTTGGTTCGGGGTGAGATGTTGAAGTAGTTTATTTACATTTTGTTTTGTTTTATTTTTGTAATTAAAAAAGAAAAATAAAGTATATGTATTTCCTTATTATTATTAATAATAATCGTATTATTAGTAGTAATTATTGTTAGTTATTAGTGTTATTATTATTGTTGTTATCTACGTATATATATAAATATTTCTTGTTTATTTGTTTGTTTGTTTGTTTATTTGTTTGTTTGTTTATTTTAAGAGTAGATTGTTTTAAAGGGGTGGGGTGATTAATTTGGGGTGAGGATAGAGATGGGGGGTGGGGGTGTGGGGGTGTGGGGGGGTGTTAAGTGGGTGGGCGGGGCTAGATCAAGACCGGATCGATGAGTGGTTAGAGAGACTGTCCCGTACCCAAAACAGTCACCTGTTTGATACCTGCAATCCCATCAAAGCGTCCCCTCCTCCTGTCCCTGCTCTCCCATTGTTAACCTGCTGCTGGATGAGGTAAAAACATCAATCCCGGGTCGGAGGGTGTGTTTGGGGCGGCCCTAAGCGCGGAGGACAGGGGGTGGAGTTTGGATAGGCTGCGGCTGCTGTGTCAAACAGACTGTATCTGTTCCCCCCCCCCCCCCCCCCCACCCCCCCTCTCCCCCCCCTCTCTCCCCCCACCGGGCTGCTCACCAGCGGGGGGGCCCTGTAATCCCAGCAGCACCATTGTGTGGGCCGGCAGGTATTTCCCCCGCCGCCGCTGAGCAGCAGACTCAGCTGACTGGCAGCGCTGTGGGAGCGGGGAGGAGTTTTCCTGACTTCCTTACTTCCCGTCTACCAGTCGGGCTCTGTTCTCCTTGAAAAAAACGGCGAATAATAAAGGCAGGAGCTTTAGCGCATATATTTGTCACACTGATCCAGCGAGCGCGATTCAGATGTCAAAGTCGGGAGTGTGAGAGCGAGAGAGAAAGAATGTGTACACAAGTCTGCATTCATAAGTGTGTGTGTGTGTGTGTGCTTAGGTTTTCTGCTGTTTCATTCCTACCCTTCCACCAGCCCTATAGAGAGATTACCATTTAGTCTCCAGCAGTTTCCCCATTCGGACCAACGGAGGGGTGAACTAATTTAATCTCGACTGATCTGGCCTAACCAGTGAGTGGTTAATGTCCTGTGAGGGGGGATGGGGGGTGGAGGGCGGTGGGGTGATGGGGGTCCCCTGATCCCCACAGCTGCACCCTTTAGAACGGCGGTGCTCCAAGCGGGGTCGGAGGACCCCCGGGGAATCCTTGAGGGGGGTTCCGGGAGGTCCCTCAGTATAATTTCATTCACTGAAATGATCCCAATGACAGAATAATATAAGAATGACTACTGTAATCCTAGGTTTCACTCTCACCACTGTTACCTCCCCACATACAGTGTAGACAGTTGTACAGTTCAATACTAAATCAACAGCTAAAATCTTCCCATATGGGACTAAATCTGATCAATTGGAGGTCCATGGCCTAATGTGGGTCTATTTGGGGGTCCATGAAAACGTTTGAGAACCCATGCTTAGGTGGTAGGTGGTAGCGGGGTGGAGGTTCTGCAGAAAGGTTAGGCAATGATCATCTCTCATACATGCCTGTTTTGTTGTGTTTGTGCAACCGAAACTGATGCATCTCCTCGAAGGTTTTGATCTCATGAAGGTGAACATAAGGCTGGTTGTGGGGGTTTGAGAAGGCGCTCTTTGGGTCCCGGTGTTGCCGAGTGCAGCGAGCGTTCCTCGGCCTCTCCGGACAACCCCGACAGCGGCTGACTACTGTAGCGGTGTGTTAGAAGTGCAGTCCTGCGGTCCGTGGCCTTTGCAGCCCTGGCGGGGTGCATTCGTCCCCCCCCGCGCCGCTGCCCTGCCAGTTGGCAAGCCCAAGCCAGGAAACTGTCAGTGTCGATTGAGCTGAGTGGAGGAGGTCCCGCTAAAGGAGCCTTGCTAGTTCCACGGCCCACCTCTGTTTCCAAAGCATGGGAATAAAGAGCTCTGCATTCCACAGGTCTGAGCTGCCAGCTTTCCCCCTTGCCCGCAGTTCACAGGGAGCCCTGAATGAGATTAACAAAAGCGTTCTGTTGGACCCCTCTTGGCCGGCTTCCACGTCAACAGCTCGCGGGGTCAGGGGTCACACTAACTACATTCATTCCCAGCAGACCCCTTGCTCCAAACACAGGCTGCCAGTCGCACAAACTCCCAGCTTCCCCCCCCCCCCTCTAATCCCCCGAGATATGTCTGATCTCTCCACATGTTTCTGCTCAATTAAAGCAATATCACACCTTGCAAATGGAACAGAGAGAAAGAGAGAGGGAGAGAGAGTGCAGCTGCGGGGACGGACGGAGAGGAGAGAAAGTGTGAAAAAGCGAGTGAATGGAACGCAGAGAGGGTGAAAGAGGGAGAGGATAAGGGAAATATTAATCTGCTCATGTGTGAGGCACTAACGCGGGCCCTCTAACACATGAGGCTGCGCACCTGATGAAACACCTAGGCAAAAGCTCAATACTTGATGGCGGACACATTACTGACATAGTAGGGAACAGTTTGCTGAGATATCATGTGCTTTGCCAGTACTCAATACCACCCAGCTACCATCCTTTCTCCCCTCTCCTCACCAGCTGCCCACAATCCCAGTATGGGATGTCTACAAAAGCCTCCAGGCTGTCAAAGTCAGCAAAGCACCTGGCCCCGATTTAATCCCCCAGAAAATCTTGAAGGAGTTTGCTTGTGAGATCAGTGTTCCTCTTTGTCATGTTCTAAACTCCTCCTTTAAGGAGGGCTGCGTCCCTAAACAGTGGAAAGAGGCGGGGGTTATTCCCATCCCCAAAGCTTCCCCCGCACTGTTAGAGCAGTTAAGACCTATTTCCCTGACCTCCCAGTTTGCAAAAATTGCTGAAAGCTTTGCTCTCCAGTGGGTTCTCAAGGACATCTCATTCGACCCCAGACAGTTCGGGAGTTTGAAGGGCAAATCCACCATCCATGCCCTTGTCAGCCTAGTTGACTAGTCTCTCTTTAAAATCACAGACAAACCTGGCTCTGTCTGTTCACTGGTAGCTACTGATTTTAGTAAGGCCTTCGACCGGGTTAACCATAAGATTATAATCAACAAGATCCTGACCATGGGAGTGAGGCCTGAACTAGGCCCTTGGATTTGTAACTTTATCTCCAATCGGAGACAAAGGGTACGCTATCGTGGTGCCTTATCGGAATGGGAGTACCTCACATGTGGGGTGGCCCAAGGAACTCTCCTTGGATCCATCCTCTTCCTTGCCCTGATTGACGACGCTGCCCTTGGTGCCCCCAACCCAGTGTGGAAGTACGTTGATGACATCAATTTACTGGAGTCTAGACAGTGGCAGCAGCCCTCTTCCATGCAGAATCAGCTCAATGAGCTAAATATCTGGTCTGCCCAAAACAACATGCTCTTTAATGAAAAAAAATGTGTCGCTATGCACATATCATTCAGTAAAAATCCACCACCAGCACCACCTCTTTCCATTAACAACATCCCCCTGTCTGTCCTGCCTAAAATCAAAGTGCTGGGACTTCCCATCCAGCACAACCTCAGGTGGAGTGACCAGGTAAACATCATGACGGCAAGCGCTAGCAGGAAGCTTTTCCCCCTCAAGCACATCAAGCGTTTCTCCGTCACTCACGCTGACCTATGAGCCATTTATATCGGCTACATTAGACCAGTGCTGGAGTATGCAGTCCCTGCTTGGCATCCTGGTCTCACCCAAGCCTTATCCACCCAGTTGGAGCATGTGCAAAAGAGGGCATGTCGCATTATCCTGGGAGCATCTTACATCAGCTACCAGCAAGCCCTAAACACCCTAGGCATCCCCCTTCTTGAGAAGAGGAGGGAGCAGATCTGCCTGAAATTTGCTCTTTCACTGCAATCCTCCCACTCCTTTGACTGGCTCCCCCCATCTAGAGAACAAATATCTGGACGTACCACTCGCAATGGTCACAAACTTAACACACCCGGTGGCAAGAACAGGTTGTTACTACAATTCTCCAATCCCCTACCTCACAAGACTCATCAACAACCATACATCATAGTTTTCACTCTTCTCACTTTCCCCTTCTTTTCCCCCAGATTACTGATATTACTACAGGATTCCAGAATCCCTTCTTCATAGGATTTGCACTAGATCTGGCCTGACTACCCTGTTTACATTTCATTGTAGATTGTATATGCTACTACTTTCACAATTATTGAAAATGTATTTTTATCTCCCTGCTGTTTTGATATACTATATGTATGTAAATTGGTGTGTAATTTCAGTCTGTAAATGACTGCGAAGCACTAATAAAAAGCTACTACTACATAGTAGCGGACCGAGTACACACAGCAAACACACCTCACACACCTGCTCTATTGTTTTGGCTGACCTGCGAGGCGTTATGCGAAGCTGCACAGATAAATCCAGAACATGCACTCATCCCATTTGTTTCCCAATAAATCCTCAACGAGGGGGATTTCACTCACTACTTGTCCATTCAAAATGATATTTTAGAGTTACATCTGCCCAATGTATGGCGAGAACCATGCTCTAACCCATTGAGACACACAGGACCGTTCCTGGCTGAATTCTTTTATTTTCTGTTATAATATAGGCTTTCTCTATGAGCATTAGCTGCCACTGGGTTGCAATTAGCTAAATGAAACTCTCCTATGACTTCTTGACTGTACAACAAATTGTTTTCATGACTGTCATGTTCATTATTGTTTTGTATAGGCCTATTTGTATGTTTTTTGTACAGATAATACATATGTTTTATGTTGAAGTGACACTTAAATACTTTAAATGGAATCTAGCTCTAATGCTAATGCTAGTAATCATGTCTGGTTTTGGAAATGTACTGAGAAATATTGATGAACCGGAATGAAATGCCTTTCTGTCTCTCTCTTTCTCGCTCTTGTTCTATAGATCCTGCTATCGTCACAGGAATACTGTAAGGTCACCTAGGCCCTGACCTTTGACCTCCTTATGTTTGGCTGCTTGTAATTTTTTTGTTGCAGTCCCGGAATTTAAGTTTAATCCGCTGCTGCACTCGATGTGAATCGCTCAATCAAACGCCTAAATGCCAAAATGAATTGAATTTGCCCACAGGACTCTGTCCTCTACAACATGATAAAGTCACTTCGCATTTCTTCTCAGAGAGCTACCGGCTTCTCTCTGCATCTGAAACCAGTTAGCCCCAAACAGTTGCTAGCAAGCTGCAGCGGTAAACCGACGGGGCAGGGGGAGAGGACTCGGAGGGGGAGAAATGTTCGTGGAGTGAGAAAGAGAGAGAGAAAAGAGAGATATATAGAAAAGGGGATGAGGGGCGAGAGCGGAGGTGGTGGTGGTGGCGAGGGGTGGAGGGTCGGGGATGGTTGTGGGGGTGGGGGTGGGGGGATGTTGTTCACAGAGAGGATCATACATTACTTTTTTCTCCCCCAGTATTTCTTGTCCTTGATCTGCCTGCTTTTCTTTAAGCTGGATCCAGAGCCCCGCCCCCCCGCCGAGCCTTTAGCCCAGAGGAGGGGAGGCCTCGGCCAGCTGCGGGCTTGACTGGAGCCCCCTGCGCACAGAGGTGGAGGGGTGTGTGGAGGGGACGGGTGGGGGTGTGGGGGGTGAAACAGAGAGAGAGAGAGAAAGAGAGAGAGAGAGAGAGAGAGAGCTAGCCAATGACAGCGTGAGTGCAGGAGGGGGAAGGGGGGGGGGGGGGGGGGGGTACTGCACTCAGAGACACAACACGGGACCCCAAGAGAGATTGAGTTTCAAAGTGGTACGAACACGGAGGCCGATGGACTTCCGCAAAGCTAAGACCGTCCAAACATGGTCAACAGTGTGCAACCGGCCATGTGACTTTACTAATCTAGCCCAAAAACCACAAGGTAGCAACGCTGTGCGCCGGTCCTGCTAGACCCCGACGGACTTTAGGCCTGCACTAAGGCCTTACTAAGCCGTTAAACCCTATAGAAGAGCATGAGGTATTACCGTGACACATGCACGCATCAAATGATATAGTGTGTAGCGGGGTGGGTGTCAATGTATTTTAAGTGAATGTTCTTAAAAATTCAAAAACTGGAAAACCGTTTACCGTTAAGAGCCTCTTCTATTAAATCTATAAAGAAATGATTAAGAGTGAAGACACTGGTGTTATTATGTGATTATGTGAAGTGCACTTTGTGTTTTGAATTGACTGAGCTGAAAGTGAATTACCCCCAGTGTTAATTAATGTCTGTGTTCTTATGCATTTCAAACAGTGATAATCTAATAATAATTACCATCAGTCCACTCTGCGTGAGCCCTTGGATGTCAAATGTTGCTAAATTGAATTGAATTCATGCGATTCTAGAAGTGGTACAGATGCACCCCCACACACACACACACACACACACACACACACACACACACACACACACACACATCACCCAGTACGGCTGGCCTACTGTTTCTTTTGGGAACCCTGAGGAGGAGTAATCTGTTTCAGGACACTGTCCCCCTCTCATCAACAGAGGGCGCTAGTACTCAATATGTGGCTTCCCCTCAATTTGAGTCAGAAAGGATGTTTTTGTGGATTCATATTTTATCTGAAAAGTTACATCAAGACTGAAAAGGGTGGCCTTCGTGTCGGTGGAGCAGCTAGGATTGATTTAATGTGACGAATCAGAGATGGTACAAAGAAAAATTCAAGATTAACTAAGAGTGTGTAACTAAGGGGGAAAGTCCACTTTTATGACATGAACAGTGCAACAGCATCATCTCTATGGGTTCAATTAAGGTGCATTGAGATCCACTTGATGCAGTCAAATCAGACCTGTGAAAAAAAAAACAAAAAAACATACAAGAACACAGACGTCCACCACTGCAAACACACATCCCACCGTAACCATAACTCCAACATGTGTAACCAAAACCGCCAAAATCCCCGAGTTGACGTTTCCACGGTCCGTTTGATAACTCGTGTGAAATAGCGCTCCCCGTTCGTTTATAAATCCCCGGTAATCCCCGAGAGGTAGTGACAGCTGATTTAGAGGCGCTCGGGGCTCCGTTGGTGAAGATAAACTGAGGTGCTTTCTGTGGCGGGCCGAGGGTTTCCGCCGAGGGCCCGGGGAGTCTAAATCACTCTTTAAAGAGACAGGGGGAGAACCTCGGCGTCGCCGGCCGCGGGCCCCCGGGTGCCAGCGGGGGCCGATGTTCCCCCGTCGTCACATACCTCGTCGGACGGGACGGGACGGGACGGAGGGGTGGTGGGAGGTGAGGAAGGGAGGAGGGGGGGGGATGCATCGCGCCGCACGTCTAAAAAGTTTCCTGCGAGGAAAAAAAAAGAAGAAGAAGAAGAGCAGTGGGGAGAGGGAGAGATCATTCATACATCTAATGGGAGCCATAAATCCCCGTATTAACTTTGGGCCCCGCACCGCATCGGAGGGCACGGCCTGGAGAAACAAGAGACAGATGAGGGCAGGGGAGGAAAAGACACATCAATTAAAAAGGTAAAGAGGAAGAGAGAAAGGTGGGGAGGGTGTGTGTGTGTGTGTGTGTGGGGGGGGAGAAGGAGAGGACAGATCTGGGGTCCACAATTCCGGTAGAATCAAACAGAAGGAAGGGAGAGGAGGTGTGTGTGTGTGTGTGGGGGGAGTCGGGGGTGACGGCGGTGCCCCGGCACTAGGGGTTGAGACGGGGGGGGGGGGGGGGGGGGGGGGGGGTCGGGGGGGCGAGAGAGGGGGCCGGGTGGCAGGGCCGGGGCCTGGGTGGTGCGGCGCTAACAGGCCCCCGGGGACCCGGCGCTGCAGGACCATATGGGGAGCAGTGAAAGGGAGAGGAGCAGCGGGAGCCCCGGGCTGACAAGCCACCGCTGCCCCTGCTTCAGCTGTTCCCTGGAGCCCCGGGGACCTGGGGATTAGAGGCACACAACAAAGACAACACACACACACACACACACACACACACACGGGACAATACACACACACACACACACACACACGATGGACGCAGTGCCAATGGAAAAGCAGCGAGTCCATCCACTTATGGTCGAAAACAAAGACAACACACAGGATGGTACACACACACACTGCAGGTACACACACACTCTCACTCTCTCTCTCTGTCTCTCTCTCTCTCACACACACTCTCTCTCTCTCACACACACACGATGGACACAGTGCCAATGGTAAAGCAGCAAGCTCAGAGTCCAGCCACTTATGGTCGACAACAAAGACAACACACAGGACAATACACACACACCGCAGGTACACACACACACACACACACACTCTCACTCTCTCTCTCACTCACACACACACACACACACGATGGACGCAGTGCCAATGGAAAGCAGCGAGGCCCAAAATCAATCCACTTATGGCCTAAGCGATGGGTGCCACACAAAGCCAACACACAGGACAATGCACACAGCCAGCAGGTACAGACACTGTCGCACATGCACACTCACACGCACTCACACACACACACACACGCACACACTCTCAATGGACACAGTGCCAATGAAAAGCAGCCAGCCCAAAATCAATCCACTTACAGTCTAAAGGATGGATGCCACAAAACAAACACACGGGATAATACACACACCATACGCACATGCACATACACTCACATGCACGCACACTGACACACACACACGCACACACACTCAATGGACACAGTGCCAACGGAAAAGCAGCAAGCCCAAAATCAATCCACTTACGGTTTGAAGGATGGATGCTACACACGACAAAACACAAACATACACTCTCTCTCACACACACACATGCACAGACACACACACACACACACACACTCACAGATGCACCTACACACACACACACACACACCATTGACACAGTGCCATTGGGTAGCAGCAAGCCCAGCATCCATTCACTTATTCCCATAAGGATAAATGGGCAAATGAACAGTATGTAACTTTATTAAGGTAAAAAGTAGAGATGGGATAATATGCTTATCTCAGGATATGATTCAATACGCGATATGAGGTTCACGATTCAATACAACCACAATACGATGTAATAAATAAAAGTTCAATGACGACAAAATCTGACTGTGCAGAATTATGTTTATTTCTGAGCCACAAATCTTTCTAGCAATGTCATTGGTGCGCTAGAATGTAAACAACAATTTAAAAATAATAAAAAAAATAATATAATTTGGATGGAGAGCTTGTGAAACTATGATGGTCAAGTGTCTCATTTGTGATTACTACAGCAGAATAACATGGAGCTAATATCGCGATACGTATCGTCACATTATTGTATCGCGATATATTGAATTCCGATATATCGTCCCATCCTTAGTAAAAATCAGGGAAAAGATGGCAGATACTTTCCTATCAACCTAACCTGATGAGCTGCCAACTGATCGGCTCTTCCCTGCGATCGTTCCCCACCTCGATCAAACAGAACGACCCGATCGTAAGCTCCGCAACACACATCCCCCCCGCCCCCCGCCCCATGGCGAGCCAATACCTGCTGCCTGCTACCTCCGTCCCTCCCGCACCCCCGGGCCACAAGGAAGCAGCCTTGGCTATATAACGTTCGGCTGCGTTTCCTAGGGCTCGACGAAACAAGAGTACCACCTGTCTTCCTCTAATAACACCAAAAAAAGTAGGTTTTCCCCTTCCCACTCCGTCTTCATGAAGACAATGAGCCGCTGCCTTTTTGAGCCGGCCAGCTTGCGTCGAGGTCGGGGCCCGCCGGGCAAGGAGGAAGAGGAGGAGGAGGAGGAAGAGGAGGAGGAGGTAGCACCTGCAGTGTTTGAGCCCGGCCCTGCCTGTCAAGCAAGCGAGCAAAACCCTCCCAATCTCATCCAGTCATTGTGTTGTCTTGCCATTGAGTCTCCAGCCTTAATTCCCCCCAGTTCGGCTCGGGATGACAAACAGCTAATTAATTTTCCTGATGCCAGGAGAAGCAAGACTCAAGCTGGGGAGAAAGACTGCCTTCAGCGAAAAAGAAGTGGAAGTGGAGAGATTAATTCATGAAGGAGGGGGGATTTTATTTTTTTTTTCTTCTCCGGTAGTATTTGCATGAGGAGTTCTGGCTGTGTGTGGACTTCTCTATGTGGCGTCCTTCTGCAGCCATGGCTCTCTCTCTCTCTCTCTCTCTCTCTAATTCACATTCACCTCTTCCTTGTCTGTATTTTCCTCAACTTTAGCCTTTGGCGCTCTCCCTCTCAAATGACCTCATATATCAATATGAACCAAATGCATATATTACACTCATTAAAATGCATGCGCTATATTCATAAGAATTAAGAAGCAAAATAATGCGAGGGATCTGGCAGCAGCCTTTATAAGCTAATTGTTAACTGAATGAACTCGGCTTTACCTGTTGAGTTAGTGGAGAGATTAACAATTGAAGAAGGCCAGGCTGCAATTTTACCTTCACAGACACAAAATAGAGAGACTTGTCAGACCAAAAGGAGTGTTCATATCAATTTTTCAAATCCGGTCGTTATCATCTGATGGAGATAAACAATCTGAGCTCTTTCTGTTTTCTTAAGGCGGGAGAAGCGACCAATCCAGGCGAGGCGATTGACTTCATTACGCCACTGTTGAATTGTTTATAGTCATTACATTACAGCCCACAGCCCACTTGCTCCGTCGCTTTATCCGTATTATGATGTATTGAATTCAATTTCCGTTGTTTTTTTTTCTTTTTTTGCTCCCAGCCAGGAGATACGGTAGAGGATATCTCCATTTCCAGTCTGTCACATGAAACAGGGCCATTATTAGTTTCACACTCAAAATGATGTACAGAAAGGTTACTTTAGCGAAACGATCGGCCCTTTGCTTTTAACGAGTGCGTATATCATAAAGCAATCTGAGAGCAATAATCGTCCATCATTATTGAGGCGACGCTGCCGCTTTAGGGAAACGCGGCGCGCAGGAATGGGAAACAGATTTAGTCCAGCGCTGTGTGTGTGTGTGTGTGTGGGGTGGGGAAGGGGGGGGTGTATATGTCTGTGAGGCTGCGTTCACACTGCAGCTGAAAGTCTGCAGTGTCTGAAAATTTGGATTGTTTGCTTTTTTTTTTGTGCCTCACACGTGACACGGATCTGATGTTTTCTAATACATGTGAACAGGAAAAAGCTGCATGGAGTCGTTTTTTTTCTATTCTGATCTGGACCGCATGGATATGCGGTAGAAATCTGGATCCTGAGGCATGGAGTAAATGTTAAGTAAATTAAGTAAGTTAAGTAAATGTTACATGATTCACCTGAAAGTCATAATGTTGTCAGCTTGACAGAGTTAGCACACTGCAAAAAATGACAAGCTGTCCACTCATTTTATCTTGTCTCCAGACCTATCAAGCTTATTTCATGATATTTTCGGTCAAATTCTCTCACTGCACTGGCAAATAATCTTTCTGGTTTCAGTAAATTTCACTTGATTCATGCCAATATGACTTCTTCATAAAACAACGAAGAAAATCTGGAAACAAGAAACTTTCTCCAAGACAATTTCACTTTTACCAAGTAAATGTCCTGAAACAAGTTACATTCTCCTGAAAAAAAGTCTAATTTGTTGAAATCGGTGAACTTATCTGCCAGTGCAGTAAGATGATTTCACAAAAAAAATCCTAAAATAAGTTTGATAAGTCTGGATACAAGATAAAATAACTGAACAAGTCAGTCAGTTTTTGCAGTGCATGGAGGGCAATGAGACACAACAATGGAAAGAAAGCCAAACAGATGACTTGATTGATTCCTCAAAACTGGAAGGCTCATACCGTAACTGATACTCTGCATGTTTTTTCTATATCGTTGTCACTTATTTCCTATATTGAAGCAGGAAGTCTCATTGAGATCAAGATCTCTTTTTCAAGAGAGACCCGCTAACAAGAGTACAGATATACAAAAAAGACATAGAAGTTTGTTGCCACACAGCAACCAATCAGCAAACAAAGACAAATCAGTGGAAACAGTTTAGAGTCATCGTTAAGAAAATCACAGGTTAAGAATTTAATCTTAAGAAACGAGGGATTCTAATTTCAAAGACTTTTGCAGATCATTCCATTTGTAAGTATAGTATCAAAAACCATTTTTGCCAAGCTCTGCATTTACATATGGAATATCTAAGATTAGGTAATCCTGAGACCTGGTTCCATAGTTGCTGGATTTAAACGTGATTAAAGAAGAGAGGTAATGGGGTAATTTCCCTAGCAGAACCTTATAAAATGAACAAAATACAATACATTTCACTTTTTTTTGTCAAAGAAGACCATCCTACTTTTTCATACAGGACACATATTGTATCAGATATGCTTTACATCCTATAGAGTAGATATGAAGAGTCAGCAATTAAGAATTGAGCATGGAAGTATGCAAGTGGCATTCACACTGAAGTTTGGTGATATTATGAAAATGTTAATCTGAGCAGGAGGTTCGTCCATCTGAGAAAGGAGAGAAAAGAAAGGCAGCAGAGGCCCAGCTTGCTTGTGTGTGTGTGTGTGTGTGTGTGTGAGTGTGTGTGTGTGTGTGTGTGTGTGCGTCCCCGTCCCTGAGCGTAAGGTGAGAGGGTTGTTGTGCTCTGTGTTTTATTGCGCTCCCGCCTTGCAACTGAGCCAGACTTTTAATTGCGGTGGCGGTGGTGGGAGGGGCCGAGCTGCGGGGGCGGGGGCTCGGGGGGGGGGGCGGGGGGCAGGGGGCCGGGGGCCGGGCTCGTCACCCTGCTGCCGCGAGCTGGGAGTTCTGGGAGTCGGGGCAGGTCCTGATCCCCTCCCAGGGGGCCCGCTGGGAGGGGGGGGGTGGGGGGTGGGGGGGGGGGGGCGGCAAACTGTCACCTCTTCCTCCTGACGCTGCACACCTGAGGCCCCTGGCGCCGCCCGCCACAGGACCTCCCCCTCCCCCTCCTCCTCCTCCTCCTCCTCCTCCTCCTCCTCCTCCCCTTGCACCCGCCGGCCCCGCTGACATTATACAGCTCACAACGCCTGTCTATATGCGTCCGCTGATCAATAGGCTTGACTCGGAGCGTATCGACGCCGGCATCGGCCTCATTGATCACATCCAGCCTCCATGGTTGGGTTTTCAAAGATAATTGGGGCCCGGGAACCTGCCTCCTTATGAGTGACAGTGGGCTGAAATGATAATCAACTGGATTCCATCCAAGTGCAGTCCCAGCAGGGCCGGCTGGACTCGAGGCAGACGGCAGGGCTTCCCGTTTTTGCGAAAGCGCCTTTTAGTCGAGCCGTAGCCTCCGACAACAATTCAGATATCATAAATATCCGCTATTGCTGTTGCCGCTAACATCACATGATACAAGAGAATAAGTCGCAAAATAGAGCTGCTTTTATGGTAAATGCCACTCGATCTGTGAGAATAACGAGACATTAACATTTAATATGTAAGGGCCAAAATAAGGACCAAACACCAAAAATGTCCTCCCCCCTGGACAATTGGTCCCTCTCCTCAAATTGAGTGTCTGAGAGATGATGTAAGGCTTTAATAAAAGGCCCGGCTGCTGATATTGATATTCATTATTACGTGGCCTGAGCTAACCCCATTATGTTCCCATTAGGCCTAATAACATATACAGCTACCTCATTTGTTTCATTTAGCCACTCTGCATATATAGAATTAAATGACGCCGCGTGGTGACAAAAGGAGACGGAGTGGCTTCGCTTGACACGTGCGCATTTTGAACTTGTGACGCCATTCCGAAGGTTTTTAAGGGGGAAACGAGAGTCATCTGAATATCAAAAGAGATCTACGCAAGATAATGAGCGCGCTGAATCAATATTTAATATGTGAATGAGTGAGATTTATTGTGTGTTGCGTGTCAAAGCGGCCCTTTTTTTTTGCCTGACATGGATTCGTAGCAGGTAGCCACAACACAGCAGCACCGGAATAGACTTGCAAAAGGTAAGCGGCGGCGCTGGCGAATTGGGTGAGTGGCGGCGGCGAGCCCAGGGCATAGGCCTACATATTCGGAGAGGAGGAGAGGACTCAACCTGCTTTCGGAGGATGAAGGCTCCTGTAGAGAAAAGGCGGCTAAAAATAAGCCAGGAGGAGCAGGAATCACAGAGAAAACAGAGAGCGGAGAGAGAGAGAGAGAGAGAGAGGGGGAGAGAAGGAGCTGCCATCAGCAGGCATGGGCTGGGTTTTTTTGCCCCCTCGCTGATTTAAGCCAGAGAGCTCCCACATCTCCACCGCTGCCCCTTCTGCCCCTGCTGCCCCCCACCCCCCACCACCCCCCCACGCTCAGCCCAAACCCCCAGCGAGCCGCTGTGCCCCTGTGCTCAGGCTGTCAGGCCAGCACACCAGCTCGCTACCGAGAGGCATTATGCTAATGGGGAGGGCCTCTTTCCCTCTCTCTCCCTCTCTCTCCCCAGCCCTTCACCGCTCAGTGGATCGGCTTGCCTTAGGGCCCTGCTGCTTGTTTTGACAGAGCATCCCCTGATAGTTGGGATTAGTCCAGCTTGTTTGGCTAAACTAGGAGAGGGGGATCTTAGGCTACTTTGAGTTTTTGGAGCTCCGCTGGAGCCAGATGCCTCCTGCTTTTATCCCCACCAGGAGAGGGCCTGCACCCCCTAAGGCCTGCCCACAGCCATGGGCAGCCATAACCATCCAGGCAGTGTCAGGACCCATACTGCACACACATGCAGCACAGAGAAACACAATAACACACACACACACACACACACTCCTCATACCATATCCAAAAAAGCAAAATATTCACAGCACATAAATAGTCATGCAAAAACCCCAAGAAAACAAGGCAGATGCAACGCAACAATCCGTGATGCAACCTGGACACAAGAGTTGCTCAACGTCCATAATAAGCCGAGTCAGAGCCACCGCAACCTCAACCTCCAGAATCCCAAGCAAACATGACCACAAGCCATATGACACACACAAAAAAAAAAGCATTATCTTATCCTTTCATTCCGATTCCAGTATTCCCGGATGAAACGGCGCTTCCCGGGAGCCGCCTCACACGAGGAAGTGCTGTTTTACGGCTGCATTCCTGCGCCGCATTAATGGAGGCGTCGGGCCGCCGTCCCTTTGAGAGAGGCTTGAACCTCTCTATTAAAGTGGCTGACCTGTGGTCGGCGGTTCAAACAGCCGGTATGCACATTAACGTCACATTCCCGGGCGCTTCGCGTCTGAAGCGGGAGGAAAAGAGAATAAATAAGAGGCGGTGGAGTGATCTCCCTTTCAGCGGCCGTCCTCAACAGGAGGCCCGCGCCATATTTTATTCACTAATGTCAGGTGGGTTCAGGAAGACTCAGGGTCGTCCTCAGACCAGCCCCCCGCTCCCCCTGTTTTCATCAAGGTTCGCCCCGGATGAAAAATAGAGCTATCCCTCCGTTAGATCAACTACAAAACCCTCCTGCCGAGGCGAAAGGCACAGAGATGGAGATTTAAGAGGAGACGGGAGGTGAGAGGGGAGAGGAAGGAGAGATGATGGAAGGGCAGGGAAGGGAAGGAAAGGGAAGGAAAGGAAAGGAAAGGAAAAGGAAGGGAAGGGAAGGGAAGGGAAGGGGAGGGGAGGAAGGGAAAGGAAAGAAGAGGATGAAATTGGAAAGGAGAGGAAAAAAGATGGAGATTTAAAAGGAGGCAAAATGCACAGAGATGGAGATTTAGGAGGAGACAGGAGGTGAGAGGAGAGAGGAAGAAGAGATGATGGAAGAAGGAAGAAAAGGAAGAAAGAAATGAAAGGAAAGGGGAGGAAAGGAAAGGAAAGGAAAGGAAAGAAGAGATGGCGGAAAAGGAGAGGAGAAAAGAAGAGATGGTGGAAGATGAAAGAGGAGGAGAATTAAAAAGGAGATGGGATGATGGAAGAGGAAAGGAATGAAGAAGAAACAATCAGAAACTAAAGAAGGAAAAAGGACAGGAAAGGAGAGGAGAAGAAAGAGAAAATCAGAGAAGAGAAGAGAGGAGACAAGGAGACAATCAGAAAGTATAGGAAAGAAGAGATGACGGAGGAGAAGAAAGAGAAAATCAGAGAAGAAAGGAGAAGAAAAGAGAAGACAAGAGAAGAGAAGACAAGAGAGGGGAGAAAGAGACAATCAGAAAGTAGAGGAAAGAAGAGGAAAAAATGGGAAAGGAGGGCAAATAAGAGGAGAGGAGAGGAGTGGAGAGGGGAAGAGGAGACAATCAGAAAGTAGAGGAAAGAAAAGATGACGGAAGAGGGGAAGAAAGAAAATCAGAAAAGACAAGACAGGAGGAGACAATCAGAAAGTATAGGAAAGAAGATGAGAAAATCGGAAAGGAGGGCAAATAAGAGAAGAGGAGAAGAGAGGAGGAGAAAATCACACAGGAGAGCCGAGGAGAAGAAAGAGGAGAAGAAAGGAAGCGAGGAGGACAATCGGAGAGGAGAGGAGGCGTCTCGGGAGTGCCGGGTCACGAAGGCCCAGGGGTGATGTCAGCCTATTAAACTGATTTCACAGGTTCCCTTAACGAAGCCTCTGGCATGTTAAAGGGCAGGAAGCATCCTATTTCAGTCTTTTCTTCCCCCTCCCCTCCAAAGCGGAGCGGAGCGCCGGACTTATCGACAGCTCCTGACAAACAGGCGTGAAGGAGGGCAGCTGCCGGGGCGGCCCTCTCAGGACCCCGAAAAACACAAGGTGGTATTCAGCGGCGGACCTGCCGATCTTCAGAGCGCCGACTCGCCTCTCCGCCCCGTCCGGGAGGAGTCGATGGAAACCTGATCCTGAATGTTGAGCGGCGGGGCGGTGGGGTCTCTCTCTCTCTCCGCGCCGGGCTTCGACTGATATGGGTTATTCAAGGTCGATACCGATGCCGGTGCTTTTTAGACTGATATTTTGTGCTGGGATTCAATATCATTACATTTGACCATTTTCATCCCCCCCAAAAATTACAAGGATTCATGGATTCAAGCCTCTGAAACAGCATTAAGACCATCATGGGACACTAAAACTCTCCATTTAAACCCAGTATAATAACACTACTATGACTACCACTTCTACTACTGATAATAATAATAAACATGCACATATTCATAACATATTCCTAATTCTATTCTTATCTGAGTGGAAAATAATCTGAAACAGCATTGAGACCATCATGGGACACTAAAACTCTCCACTGAAACCCAGAATAATAACACTACTACTACTACTACCACTACTACTACTAATAATAATAATAATACTAATAATAAACATGCACATATTCATAACATATTCCTATCTATCTGGGTGGAAAAGCCTCTGAAACAACATTGAGACCATCATGGGACACTAAAACTCTCCATTGAAACCCAGTATAATAACACTACTACTACTACTACTTCTAATACTTATATTAATAATAAGCATGCACATATTCATAACATATTCCAAATTATATCCTTATCAGGGTGGAAAAGCCTCTGCAACAGCATTGAGACCATCATGGGACACTAAAACTCTCCATTGAAACCCAGTATAATAACACTATTACTACTACCACTACTACTACTACTACTGATAATAATAAACATGGACATATTCATAACATATTCCTAATTCTATTCCTATCTATCTGGGTGGAAAAGCCTCTGAAACAGCATTTAGACCATCATGGGACACTAAAACTCCCCATTGAAACCCAGAAAAATAACACTACTACTACTACCATTAATACTAACAATAATATTACGCATGCACGTATTCATAACATATTACTTATTCTTTTTTTTATTAGAGTGGAAAAGCCTCTGAAACAACATTGAGACCATCATGGGACACTACAACTCTCCATTGAAACCCAGTGTAATAACACTACTACTACTACTACCACCACTACTACTACTAATAATAATAATAATAATAAACATGCACATATTCATAACATATTCCTAATTCTATTCTTATCTGGGTGGAAAAGCCTCTGAAACAGCATTGAGACCATCATGGGACACTACAACTCTCCATTGGCAATAACAATAATAATGAGGCAACCATAATCCTAGTCCTCCATAAATGATGCAGTCCCCTGTCTGACCCAATTGGTAACAAACATGTCACCTTGTTTTGACCTGTAATTGTAGCGCCTCCACTCTGGGTCATTCAGTATAATTTTGAAAATGACGAAACGCAGTGGTGAGATGCAAAATTCCCTCATGAAGAAGAAGAAGAAGAAGAAGAAGAAGAAGAAGAAGAAGGAGAAGAAGAAGCAGTTGTAGTGTTGCTTGAAACAAAAGTTTTTTGGAATTCAAATTCTCTCACCAACAGAGACAGGTAAACTCAATCTCTGCATTCAATTCAATTCACTTCAGTTCAGATTCAGTTTCAGTTCAGTTCAGTTCAGTTCATTTCAATCTGCTGTATTGGCATGAATGTTAGATGGACAGCATTGCCAACACATCTAATGCAGTTGAATAAAAATTATAAAAATAAATAAATAAGTAACACTGCATTACAACAGTCTGTTAAAATAAATAAAATCTGTTCCACTTGTATGACTATATCGGGGGTGTGTGTGTGTGTGTGTGTGTGTGTGTGTGTGTGTGTGTCTGCGTGTGTGTCTCACAAACATATACACAATCTGCTGAATCGTCCTCTCTGTTATCTGCAGCTGGCACTCTGTTGCCTTGCTATCAGTCCCTGCAGCATATGCTACCAGGTGTTCTCTTCCTCCAAATGCAATCTTTCATCAAGGTAACCCGACTGCAGACAAATTAATTAGGAGAATATCAAGTCAACAGAGCCGGGCCCAGAAGTTGATGGTGGCGTATCAAAGCGAAAGCCAGATTTTTTGGCTTCTGTCCCCTTCTTCACTTCTCTCTCCTGGATCTCCTGGAGCCCCCCCCCCCAACGCACATGTACTTGCACAAACACACATAGTCCTGGGCGGTAGGCCTATACCAATACCGGATTCTGCATCTCTCAACCAACCTACAGCAATTTGGCTCATGTCGGTATGTTCGCTTAAAGCTTTCCCTGCTGCTTGCACCATGCTCTTGAGAAAAATCTACCAGGCTAGAAACACTGCTGCCAACTTGGCAACGTTGTCGCTGGATTTAGTGACTTCTCAGACCCCCCCGGCGACTTTATTCCTCAAAAGCGAGTGGCGACAAATCTGGCGACTTATTGTGACCATGGGGAACAATGTTACTGTGTTGAATCCTAAAGTAAATGGGGACAAATTGGCACGGCTGACTTGCACTCCTTGTTTGTTTAAACCAAAGAGTCTGATTATTGCAGCACTTCCCATACACAGCATCCCTCTACTAAGAATGGGGACTGTATGTTATGTATTGATATGCAAATTAGCGTATGATGTCTTTGGCAACTTCTAGTGATCTTTATGAGCAGCCAATAGCTACATTCATTGGAAAAGAGTTGGCAACACTGCTTATAGAGAAAATAAGAGATACAGTATCTGAAAAAGATTGTTGTGGTGTGGATGTAGGTCCATTCAGTAATGTTAGAAGTAAAAGTGGATAGTCTGATGAGGTGGATTTGTTTCTAAATGTAGGTTACTGTGACACAGTAAACTGTCTTGTCTTTAGTCCTAGTCTCTACTCCAAAACACTTTGAGTTGTAGCTTGAGAAGAGTCAGCTCAGTTAACCTGAACAAACTGTTGTTTTTTGGCTTTGTTAGCTAGCTAACTAGCCAGCAGGCTAATTTAGCGAAGCACCCAATGTTATGTTAACATGCAACTACTAGCCGCTGTGCTAGCTTTTACTAGATACATTAGCTACTGTGCAAATAATGTGATATGTGTTTACATCTTATCAAGACAGTGATGGTTGACCAGATACTATGGTTAGCTAGCTAACAAGCTGACATTATCTGAACACAAAATTAATCATATGTTAGTTAGTTAGTTAGTTAGTTAGTTAGCTAGTTTCTTTTTATTTCTGTGTCATGCCAAACATCTGGCCCATCCCACATGGGATTACAGGACACCACCATTTTACAAAACATAGGCTACATCTTCCGGTGATACATATAAGAGCAATAAATAAATAAATAAATAAATTACCACATTATAAAGTACTACTATATTCTTTCAAATAACATATTTGAAATGATAGGTTTCAAATGAACAATACACTGAAAAGAACTGCTACAAACTTACAGTTTATCTTTTTCATAAGCGAACAGCCAACTCAGTCTTTGTGCATCATCCATATTTACAAAATCAATATCTGTTTTTATCTTACTAAACAAAGTATTGCGCAGTTCCCAGTAAAAAGGGCAATAGAAAACAAAGTGAAACTCATTTTCTATATCAGTCAAACAGCACATTGAACAAATCCGCTTTTCTTCTTCCAGAGTGACATACCGTCCAGTTTCAACCGTAAATGGTAAAATACCAGATCTCAGCTGGGCACATAAGGCTCTTTGCTTTTTAGATAAATTATATACAACATAATTCTCAGTACCATATTCATATTTTATCATCCTAAATATACGCAATTTTGGTTTAGTCCATATATCATCAGCCCATTGCTCCTTATACTGAGTAAACACAGATTCTCTGAACATACAAATGTTGAGCTTTTCGCTATTAAGAAATACCTCACCAAACCCATAGTTATAGAACAATGTGCACACATCTCTTGACCAAGAGCCAGTCATTTGTTTATCCCATATAAATATCTTTCTTGTCAGCCTATTTTCTTCCATATCAAGTAACCGATTCCATAACTGGGCTATACATATCTTCCAGCGAGCCTCACATGGTTCCCAACCCATGTCCCCCACTATAGCTAACTTTGGTGCATATTTGTGCACACCCAGAAAATATCTTATGGCACTGTTTTGGACTGATTCACACATAGAAGTATTTCGAAGGCCCCGAACCCCAGCAGAGTAATCAAGCACAGGACACACACACGCTTGAAAAAGTTTTGAGTGTGTTTGAAAGCTCATATCCTTCAGGTTTTTACTTTTACCAGTGATTCCTCTCAAGGCTCTACCTGCTGATTCAGCAAGAACCATGACACCTTTTATGAAATTCATGTGTTCATCAAAATAGAAACCTAGATATTTATATGAATCTGCATAGTTCAGCTTATGTGAGCCAACTTTAAACTGGTAAGTGCTACGGGTAGAAGAGGAATTCCTAAAGTGAATTATTTCAGTTTTCTTTTTGTTAATGAGTTATTATTATATATTATTATTTCAGTTTTTCTTCAGATGGTGATAGCAAAACAATGTCATCTGCATACAAAAGAATACTTATCATTTCCCTTCCACACATTATCCCACAATTTAAAGCTTTAATTTCTTTAGCCAAATCATCTATATAAATTGCAAACAATGTGGGGGATGTATATATATCAGTCATGTATATGTACATATATATCATATATCATATATCAGTCAAAAATATCACAGAAATGAGTGTGTATCAAATTCTGTTGAGACAGCCAAGTTGTACGTTTAGAAACACACTCAGCCATTGTTGCCCAAGAGCTGAGGACCTTCAATATGGCTGCCAGAGGGTATGTTACATCTCCTGAAAGCCAAATTAGCTATCCAACCTTTCTTCACTGTAGGCAGGAAAAACTAACATGAGTGAAAATGTCAAACACACGTCATGGAATATGATGACTGTAGAAAAAACAGACAGCTGACCAGCATTAGCATTATTTATTTAGAAAATTAACAAGATATGTGAAACATTTTTAGTTTCTATTTCAGTGAACAAATGAGACAAATATGCAACAAAGTTCTTGCAATGTTTCATTCATATTTCCTTTCATTGTTTGTAATGCATGTAGTTGTCAGGCAGCTATGATGCTAGCAGTAATTGCAATATGTGAACCAGGGTTGAAGCAAACAAGCACATTATCATTCCATTTATCGTTATCAAGGTAAATGTGACAATATATTGTGATATTAGGGATGGGACGATATATCGAAATTCAATATACCGCAATATAAAAATATGACAATACGTATTGTGGGGAAGAAAAATGAATTGCGATATTAGCTGCATTTTATTCTGCTGTAGTAATCACAAATGAGACGCTTGACCATCACAATTTCACAAGCTCTCCATCAGAATTATATTATTTAGACTTTGTAACAATGTCATTTTTAAATTGTTGTTTACATTCTAGCAGCCAATGCCATTGCTAGAAAGATTTGTAGCCCAGAAATAAACATAATTCTGCAGTCATACTTTGTTGTCATTGAACTTTTATTTATTACATCGTATCGTGGTTGTATCGAATCATGAACCTCATATCGCGTATCGTATTGTATCGAGATAAGCATGTCGTCCCATCCCTATGCGATATGGATTTGAGGTCTTATACATACATACACACACATGCGCTTACCACCATTCACACACACACAAACACACTCACGCCTGCACACACACACCTCACCGGGAGGACTGGCTCTATGCACTCACTATGAGTCTATTCACTGTTCGGCTCTTAACTAAATGGATCTCAGCGCCATCACACAGACACCAATGACCTTCAGTCATTTAGCAGGCAGTATGATAGGAACATGATATCAACACCTGAACAAAGCGCAGCGTAAAGCGCCGCATCAAGCTGCTGTTTATTCATAGCGCAGTTGGCTCGGTCTGTCATCTAGAGGTCAGTCATTTGAATACTCCCCCATTACGGGCTACTGCCGTCCCTTTGCCTCCCAGTTAAAACAGACCCACATCACCCACTTCAAACGAGCCCGGCTTCAAACATTGCGTTTCCAATATGACAAACGTACTTCACAGCGACGGCTCTGACAAAATATGCAGCAGCTGCCTAACGTAAAGGATGAAACGTGTAAAAATCAAGACTGCGCTGCGCTCGTGTCAAAGAGGAGACGGGGAGAGAGGCAGGGAACAAGAGAGCGAGAGAGAGAGAGAGGAAGGCAAGGAAGGGAGAAAGACGAAGAGACAGAGACAGAAAAAAGACAGGAGAGGGAGGATGGGGGGGGGGGGGGGGGAGACCAAACAGGCTTTGTTTTAATTACCGGCGCAGGAAAGGCGGAGAAAAGCAGAGATTTTTGCTCGTTAGACTATCGCTTTGGATCAAACGCTATATTTACATATCAGATTAAACCGCTCCCACAAACGGTGAGATCTGAGCTGTGAAGGCACGGTTAACGAGAGGAAGCCATCTTCCCGCTCGTATTTGGCGGGGGTGGGGGGCAACGCCGGCAAAACAACTCATCTATACTTATTAGAAAGAGCGGCATACAAAGACTTGATGAAGGCAGAACTCTGCGGTGAAGAGATAGTTAGCACAAACGTATAGAAGCGAGCGAACAAACGCCGGATCGGATATTACATCACGAGGCATTACGGCCCGAGTTTCCGAAGATCGGAAGGACAGGAGGAGCGGATTGAAACCTCAACCTCAACATTTTAGCGTGCCGGCCAATTAGAGGCCCCCGTCCGGTCGGAGTGCATTATGGGAGGTGGTAGGAGTTTAGTAGCAGCACAAATACACTGTCAGGACTGACTCCCTTCGCTTTCATCCTCTGTCTTTCTTCTCGCAGCCTTTCTTCTCTCCCCTTCTTTAGAGGGAGAAGAGCTAGCTTTGTGGCTCAAGGGATCCCGAAAAAGGCTGGCCATCATTATTCCCTCCCAGATGCCAGTCTCTGTACCCCGACCCCGCTGTACCCCCCCTCCCCCCATCCACCACCACCGCCACCAGGCCTCCCCACCCCCCCCTCCCCACCCCTCAGAGAGCTATATAAGCTACAAGAGTCAGAGTCAGAGGCTGCAGCAGACTCTCTTTGCTGTGCGGAATAAAGACTTCTGAGAGTGAAAACTCCATTACCACAGAGCAGCGGCGTCTCTCAACCACCAGATGAGTGAGAAAGTAAAGGACGAAAACAGCCAGCGACATACAGCGACGACTGATTACTGGAGTGTGTGTGTGTGTGTGTGTGTGTGTGTGTGTGTGTGTGTGTGTGTGTGTGTGTTTGTGCGTTAGTCAACAGAGCTCCCACCGAGGCTGACTCCAACCGAAAAAAAAAAAATATGTGGGCAAAGGCAAATTCTAGAGTCTATCGGAATAACAATGGAAACGATTGGAGCTAACAACCCAAATCACTAGGCGCGGGGATTCGAAACATATGTCATGTTGTTGCGCATCAGTGCTAAAAACTAATAACAGTATTCCCCGACTGCACTGTATGAGTGAGAGTCAGACACAAAGCCCTAGCAGAGCTCAGCCCCCACCCCCCCACATACCCCCCCTCCCTCCCTCCCACCCCCCCCGCAATGTCAGATATATCAGCAATGCTAATGCCCAGGCAGCATCCTGCGCCGCTTGCATGCCGAAAACACCGAAAAGACAACCATTTAGGCTTTAAAAGCCACACATAAACAAAAAAGGAAGGAGGAGATGAAAAGATGAAAAAAAAAAAATGAAAGAAAATGCAAGAGGGGAGAGGAAGAAAGAATGAAGGGGGGGGGGGGTAGTGTGGAGGGTGGGGGGGGGGTGAAAGAGGAAGTCAATTACGTATTCTGAACCTGGCCGATGTAATCCTCGGGGATCTGCCTCCGCACCTCAGGATCTGTAAATAATTGACAGATAATATTAATTGGCTTTGGATTAGTGAGCAAGCTCAGTATCACACATTAATATTTGATCAGAGGATGATAGGGACCCTGGCAGGGGATCCGAAGGGGCAGCTGAGGCTGTTTTGTTGATTAGGCCAGAGAAGGGAGGAGACGAAGGCAGCGGCAGCAGCAACAGCAACAACAGCAGCAGCTCCAGACACACACACACACACACACACACACAGATGGAGACACACAGCCCTGGTTTGATGCTCCCGTTAGCTCCAGGCTGCTAGCCTCCTACTGCCAGCAAACTGCCTGCTGCTTGTTTCGCCACAAAGAATAAGGAAAAATAAATGGAGAAAGACTTTCGGAGTTGCTTTGATTGCTATGTTATTATAGTGTGTGTGTGTGTGTGTGTGTGTGTGTGTGTTCTGGTAGCCAGCTGAAGACATTGTGATTAGCATTAGACTGATATATCGTTTGGCTACATATCGCACTGATATTGATCACTGATATTTTATAAAAAATCAGATCGGGTTCAGTCAGTGTCATCCACCTCTAATATGATGGATATGATGCAGTGTGTTTGATTACATAATTATTGTATAATTTATCAATACTACAAGTACGCACAAGTATGTATGTTACTATTCTTATTCTGGGTTTCAGTGGAGAGTTTTAGTGTCCCATGGTCTAAATGCTGTTTCAGAGACTTTTGTATATTTATTTTTTAAATGGTCACATTTAAAGATTTTGAGTATTGGCACAAAATATTGTCATCACGAGTATCACAAGTTTCAATCCAAAAATATTGGTATCAGCCTTCGATCGGTTGAATTGTCATGTTCAAAAATTGGTATAAGGGAAGCTACGTTATTTCCTGTGTAATGTTGCACAAACACAAAGTACATTACTGCTGGAAGATCAAAATCTTGTATCCTTAAAGCTACAAATTTTCAAAGGAAACTTGGGAAAGAAATTCCAGGAAATCTGCCTTACTTTCAGACTAACCACCAATGCGTTCTTGAAATTTTTACTGTAGCTTTTGAGCGTTTCCCTGGGGTCACGAAACTTCTTCTACCTATGAACTACCATGCAAACCTTCCAGCTCAAGTCAAAAAAAAAAAAATTGTAGGTGCACGGTTTTTCCTGCAGCGGCAACGATACAACGGAGCGGGGAGAAAAAAAAAAAACAAACAAGACAGATTTACGCAGCAAAACAAGCTGGCAGACATGCACACACAATTAAACTCATGGAGGCTAATTAAAGTGTTACTGGAAGCACGCAGCTAGAGTGTGACAACATAATGAAAGATTGAAGAGGGGAGGAGAGACACGGGACCCCCACCGCCCCCCCCCCACCCCCGCCTCCAACCCACCCCACTCCTCCGAAAACAATGCCACCTCTCCCTTTCTCCACTCGCCTCCTCTCTCATCTACCATATGCTGCCATTTGTTTAGTCAAATCCCCTTTAAGCAGCGCAGATCTATGGCTCCGAGGCGGTGCCTTCGCTACAACTTGGATCACTCTCCATAGACACATCGGCGGCGCGTATCCCTCATGGCCCGTGTCACTCGGCCAGCTAGAAGAGTCTCCCGGGAGCGGCTTTTTATTGCTTTTCCACATCATTTGTCTGGCGATTACAGCTAGCCTCCCCTGAACCAGGGGAATAATCACAATATTTCAATTTAAAGAGAGCGGCGGAGGGAGAGAGCGCGGGTAGTTTGGGTTGGAGATTGTTTCTGCGCCATGCTGTGAAGAGGGCAGCGATAGGACAAGATATAGATCATCTCGTGACACAAATTACTGTTTAACATTAGGATAAGCAGACCTTGGTCAAAACAGCATTTTCTTTTTTTTTTTTTTTCTTTTTACACAACTGCTCAAAGTGGACTTGATGTAGCTAGCTGGGTGTGCCAGGAGGAGCGGTTGTGAGTCAACCATAAAGGCAGGTGATTTTGCAGATGTTAGAATGTACAATGCATTAAAGTAATAATCTGAGATATTTGCTTGTTTTGCTACTCTCTATCAGCGATTGATTTACCACAATAGTGATGATTCAGCTTATAGCCAGTTTGATGTTCTAAACTCCTAATAGGTCTTTCTTGGGAAAAATCTTCTGGTGCACAAGACGTGATATGTCTTACATTTCCAGTTTGTTTGGAATGAACAGAAGAAGAACTGGGTAGTTAGCATGAGCAGTGATAGCCACCATGGCTGAACAGACAAAGAAAAGAGAACCTCAAACTGCATCAACAGAGAATCCAAGGTATAGATGTCACAGTACTGGACACACTGTTTGATTGACAGGTGATATCTAAGGAAGTGAGCAGCAATGAGCACTGAGCAGCAAAGATGGAGACTAAATGTAAGGAAAACTAGGAACTCAAGGATTACCACTTTAAAGTAGCACTTCAGTGTTCCATCAGATACTTGATAGAGAATATTGTCAGTGTTACAGCTATAATCCCTCTTCAGGGTGCATGGCCCTGCTGAACTCAATCATGAATCTAATCCCATTCACTTCACAGCTGCAGGACATTGTACATGCCAGTGTTGAGGATGCTGCCCCACGCTAACGCTTTGACACATCAATCATATTTCAGCCTTCCTGACATGTTCTAAACTATACAGGCCACAAGTGATGTAGTGATGATGTGCACCTAATACTGTTTATGTTACATGATCATAACTAGGGTTCGACATATAGGCCGATATTTCTGAATAGGATAAGGTTCTGGATAAGGTCCTTCATTGGTAGAGCAAGTTTCATCACCCTTGGACATCATGAAACCTGCTCAAAACCATGGCAAAATTTCAAGAATGGTTGTTAATCTGAAAAAAAATATGACATCTTGAAGATGATTTTGATCTTCCAGCAATGATATACTTGATATACTATACTGATGATATACTATACTATTTTCTGCCCCCCCCCCCTTAAAATGTGGCTGTATCAGGGCGGTTTTGTTTTCAGCCAAGAAACAACGCAGCTTCCCTCATACATATTTTTGAATATCACAATTAGGCCCAACTGATAGGATTGAAGCTGCTGATATTTTGTGCGGATATCCAATATCTTTCAATTTGATCAGATTCATGCAAAAAAAATCCAGTATTCATTCCAATTATTCAGTGTTTCCCCCAGAATTCTATTCTTGTCAGGGTGGAAAAGCCTTTCAGCATGTAGACTACAAGACACTAAAACTCTCAAGAATAATAATAACATTCATGCATACTTTTGTGAATGAATAGAATCAGTTCAGGTTAAGGGCTTCCCATAGACAACCAGCGTAGCAATGATCAATTATACAATAAATATGTAATCAATCAAACTGCATCATATCCATCATATCAGAGCTGGACCACACTGACTGGCTGATATCCGACTTTTAATAAAAGGCCAGTATTGGCCCGATATACCTGTACAGTATCAGCAAATTGAAAATTATATCATTCTAGCCTTAATCAGAACTATTGCAGCCTCAATAGAGACGGAGGGAATGTACCTAATAAAACCATAGCCTGTCTACATTCTATCTACTGACCTCTACAGTTCATCAGAGTTGAAATCAAAACCTTCTCCATTGACTAGCAGTAATCTAAACCAGTGGATTTAGGAGACAAATAACAGAAAACAAAGAGATGAAAAGAGGACGTGAACAAGGCCAATCCGTTTCAGAGAGGATTGCTTGGGACTTGGGCATGGACCCCGTAATCCCATTGCTCCATTTCATGGAGTTTTAACCATAAGAGTGTCACAGCTTATCCCTAACCCTCCACATATTCCAGTTGATGGGAACCAGCCTGGGGAAAAGCAAGGGACTGATGGGAATGTTCCTGGTAAGGCCTGCTGACTCCCATGGACTTCTGTAATTAAATTTACAAATGAAAATATTGCACTGGATGTGACTAGCAGAGGCTTTGGCTCTGGTGCTCCATGCTAACACTTAAGCATACTATGTTGAGTGATAGTAGATTATATGATCACATTTAAGCATAGGCTACACTATGTTGAGTGATAGTAGATTCTATGCTAACACTTTAGCATACACTATTGTTAGCATTATCTCAAATGTGAGAAAATTAGAACTTGTAGCAGCTCTACAGCTAAATGGTAAGTAATATGTCAAAAAATAGTAAGTAATAATAAGTAATAAGTACAAAAATATGCCATAAAGATAATGTAGGCTACTATTTTGAACTAGCAGGAACTAGGCTACTTCCCCTGTTTCAATCTAACTGACTAGAAATAACTGCACAGCAGATGAATACGAAAAATACTGAAATTAAGTACAGGATTAATGCTATTCAATATATACAGTACAAGCCATATAACCAGCTCAAAAACTGATTTAGTGCTGCTTCGCTTTTTAACAGCAAACTATTACAAAAATGTCAGGCTTCTTACTTTGAATACCGTAAATCCTCTAATAGTGGCCTGTAGTCAATTAAAAGCCGGGTCTCCGATAATGGCCGGGGCCGTGGTCAACACAAACAAATAAAGGCCAGCCTCGAATACAGGCCGGGTAAAAAAACAAAGGAAACAAGACTAGGTCAAAACCTAGTATATGGCTGGACCGTGTCCGTCTCCTCTCTCCGCTGCTGTCCTCTCCACCGGGAACACATCGGCGCCCAGGTTCAGTTAGCTTCAGTTAGCTTCAGCTTACATGCAAACAACGGTGGATACTGGTAAACTCCTGGTGCCTGTTTGTAACTGTAGTTTGTAGTAACGTACAAGTGCCACAAGATGGCTCGGCGGAAGTCTCTGGAGCATGCCGTCGTCGATTACCGTAATTATCGTAATGCATTGCAGTAACAAAAAAACGTATACCTAACGTACCCCAACAGAAGCAGATCAGAAAACAAGGAGGCTTCGTACTAAAATATGAGCAAATGTACTTATCAAACAGAGGGAATTAGAAATAAAGGCCTGTCTCTAATATAAGCCTGCTTCCAATAAAGGCCTGGTACCCTCTGCAGATGAGGTAAATAAAGGCCCGGGCCAATATTAGAGGATTTACGGTAATGCTAGTGACCGACTAGTGCATGCTAAAGTGTTAGCATGATGTCAATTTCCCAAATACTTAGTTTATACCCCGCTTTATTCCTTTGTTGTAATCACTCAAGCTAACAATTACAGCCAGATAATAGGGTTTTGATGCTCTGGCAAAGCAGCAAATTCAACGATTGGAATTTTTTTTATGAAGTATATAAAGTTAGGGTTAGGCATCAGGTCCCCAGTGAGGTTGAGGTTAAGGTGAAGGCAACGATTAGAGTTGGAGTCAGCTTTTAAGGTGAAAATCATGACAGGTTCTGGCTTTTGTGGCAACCAGATAATGGTCAGTCTCGGAGGAGAGTTTGATGCGCCATCATCATCATAACACCGGTAACAAATGAGAATTGAGATGACAGGAAAATATCTTGCCTCTGGCGTAGAGCGCAGGAGGGCATCCTCCATCAGAGAGAGGCGAACCGAGAAGCTGTCAAATTGGAGAACACAACTTTATATGTGTCTTCTTCCAGAGAGCGGGGTGTAAGGCGGCGGACCGGAGGGAGGGATGTTGCTGTGATCCAGTCGTAGCCTTTGATCCCGGGGATGACCTGAGCCACCGGCTGGACTCTGGAAATGAACACAACAGAGGGCTGCTGGGACCCAATCCATCACTGTTCAGTCCTACACCTGGCTCTGGAGCGCTGTGTGTGTACGTGTGTGCATGCAACACACACACACGCACACACACACACACACACACACAAGCCCATTAAAAGCGTAATTTCAAGCCTGGTAAATTGCTACTATGTTGCTAACT
This sequence comes from Centroberyx gerrardi, assembly GCF_048128805.1. Taxonomy (NCBI): domain Eukaryota; kingdom Metazoa; phylum Chordata; class Actinopteri; order Beryciformes; family Berycidae; genus Centroberyx; species Centroberyx gerrardi. The sequence goes on along the minus strand of NC_136004.1, from coordinate 4,147,965 downwards.
GCAACAGTAAAATGATGCCCGATACACATTTAAACAAATGCACACAGATGTAAACAGTTGCACACACATGCAACATACACACACACACACACACACACACACACAATCAGAAAAACACTCGTACCCACCATAAGGAAACAAGTCTGGAAAAAAACACACATGCACATGCACATGCACGCGCACACACACACACACACACACACACAAACAGTGGTACACACACACACGCACATATACACACACACACAATCAGAAAAACACTCATACCCACCATAAGGAAACAAGTCTAGAAAAAAACACACATGCACACACACACACACACACACAAACAGTGGCACACACACACACACACACACACACACACACAACCAGAAGAACACTCATAACTACTATCAGGAAAAACAATTCTAGAAAAAACACACATGCACACGCACACAACAATGGCACACATAATTGCATGTATACACGCATGCACACATCTACACACAAGCTCACACACAAAAAAGGCACACTAACCACATGCACACGTACACAAACACACAGCAATAAAACGAATGCACTTACAGTATAAGCCCACGTCTCACACACACACACACACAAACCCACAATCAGTGGCACACAAAATGACGCACACACACACACATGCACATTAAACGGACAATTTGCAAATTGCTAATGTATTGCTAACTGCTAAAATAATGACACGCACAGACAACACACACACACATATAAAACAGTTGCACACATAAGCATGTCATGCACACATACACACACACACACACACACACAGAATCAGAAGGAGAACATTCACATCCACCACAAGGCAAATCAAGCCCGATGATTCAGCAGCGAGGGGGAAAAAAACACATCCATGTTGTGACAAATTAAAAGACATGCAGCATTATGAATGTACAGAGGGAAATTATGTCTCTCTTTCCAAAAGATGAGTGGTTGAGCAGTGCAGTCGGGAGCGCATGCTAAATCTCATTAGACAGAGCAATACCCAGAGCAAATTAAACCATTAGCCTCCGACATGTTTAAAGGAACACTTTAAGATCACTTCCTATTAAGGCTTGCCAGTAAACAGGCCTTTGAAATGGAGCCCTCAACTCGGAGCAGAGCAGTGTTGCAGACATCTGCCATACCCAGCCAAGCCCACAGTAAACTGCAGGGGAGTGCTGCCTCTGCTACACATCGCACCGCATAACACTCCACGTGCTCGTGCGAGGGGGAAACAAACCCTGGGGATTCATGGCCTCGTACAGTAGAAGGCATGAAAAACAAGCCTTAGTAGTTAGATACTGATGCGTACTGTGTGTGGCATGTACCGAAATAATATAATAAATATATATTGCATCTACGTTCACTTTTAGCCTGGGTGGCCCCAGTCATCATGAAACCCCCCTAACCCTGGCAGTGTTAGCGCCATGCTGCACCCAATGAGTTACACAGGGTCTAATAGTAAAACTGATGTTTACCGAATAGTAAAACTACTATTTACAAAAGCAAGCTGGGTGACTATGAAACTGTGCAATTAGCACCAAAGATGGAGAGAAAAAATTTAAAATGAGAACTTTTGGGATTACCACCCCAATAAGATAATTATGGCAGGACTCTAAAGCCTACAGCACAATGACAATTAACGTTTTCGCCTGGCAGTAGGTAGTCTACAGTGGAGGGAGAGGGAGTGTGTGTGTGTGTGTGTGTGTGTGTGTGTGTTGGGGGGGGGGGGGGGTCACACACATGGTATGCATTTTAGCTAACTAAGCCGCCAGGATGCCCAAAATGACAATAACTTTTGTGCAATCTCTATTACATGTCCCAAGCAAACTTCAAAACTCTGTTGTGCAGCTGTCACGCATCCGAAACTCCCAAACGAGTGTGGCAACATCTTATGCTGCGTTCCATTCAAAGTCAGGAAGTCAGGAAGATCATAATTACAACCTCCCAGTGGTCCAGCTCAGTAAAAAACAGGAAAGAAACATGGACGCCTGAGAGATTTAATTCGCCCAACACAACCACTATGAAACGTTAGCATTTGTAAGTGCAGCTTTACATTTCAAATTTAAATGTTCAAACCATTTACCACACGGGTGTTTTGAGAATTACGGTCATGCATTGCTGAAAATTAAACTTAAAGAGTAAGTAAACCCCAAACCCAAATCTGTGCAAAGACATCTAATGGTAAAAAGCATGCTACTGAAATTGCCATCTGCTATTGGCTGATCTTTGGTGCCAGGTGATGTCACCTTCTATACAGTACAACATGTGGTGACATCACCTGGAACCAAAGATCAGCCGATAGCAGATGGTAATTTCAGTAGCATGCCTTTTACCATTAGATGTCAGGCTTTACGCAAATTTGGGTTTGGGGTTTTTGCTCTTTAAGTGTATTTTGCGGATTATAAACATGTTAAAAGTAATGCTGTTGACAAAACGGCAGATTACACATCTCAAAAGTCGTTGTTGAGAATTCTTGCCCGACTTTCCTATAGAATTCCAACTTGAAGGGCCATTCCCTTGCATTGAATCGGAATTTCTGACTTTACAACGTCTCTGGAATGCAGTATTAATTCTTCAATACAACAGTTGTGTACTCTGAGGTCTTGTGCGGTTTGCATTCAAGCGTCAGTGGTTAGACTCTAGTCGGTCGCCCGTCTACCACGGTCGAAGCCAGTTCCATGTGTTGAGAGCAGTTTTAATAGGGTGCTGGGGAGAAATAACTGCTGAGAGGAGCGACCATAGGCTCTCTGCAGTAGGAGTGAGAGACAGTTGTGCCAGCCCCTGGTCAGAATCACACAAATTCACATTCCAGTCTAACTGGATATCGCCCCAAAGTCCCCCTGAGGAGATTAACCGCCGCTGAGTGTTAACTCCTTCGACTCACACCGTTCGCTGCGCCTCTGTTCGGCTACCTGCCTCTCACCAGCAGATGCCTGTTTCCACACCTCCGTCAGGGGCCCCTTCTGCCTCTATCGCCTTATTTTTTGTCTTCAAATTGAAATATTTCACCCTTTCTGCTCTGCGACTGCACAATTCCAGCCTATCCCCCCGTCCGCTGTAGTCTCAACGAGGGTTCGACTGATATGGGTTTTTGAAGGCTGATACCAATATTTTTGGATTGAAGCTGCCGATAGCTAATATTCAGTATCTTTTTTTAATTTTTCTTTTTTTCATGCCAAAAATGTATAATTACAGTAAGTAAAGTAGAAGTATAAAATCAATGATAATCACAAGAATTGAGTAGATGTCCCTCCTTTCTCACCCCTCAAAATTATGTAAAATTCAAGAATTGACCGATATGGATTTTTGACGGCCAATACTGATACTGATATATTTTGGATTGAAGCTGCCGATAGCTCATATTTTGTGATATTTGATATTCAGTATATTTAAATTAGACAATTTTCATGCAAATAGTCCAAAAAAATTACAAGGATTCAGTGTTTCCCACATAATGTTATTCTTCTTGTCAAGGGGGAAATGCCTCTGAAACAATGGTGTAATATTTATCAATTCTACAGTAAATATGTAATCAGAAAATTGCATCATATCTATCACATCAGAGGTGAACAACACTGACTGGACCATGTCTGATTTTACTTTGAAAAGGCCAATATCGGCCCCAGATATCGGACTGACCCTAGCCTCAACCTTGATATGGGAACTACTCTTTGTATTAGTCCCTTCTCTTCTTCAGCACAGTTGAGGTAGACGATGATAGACTGGGCGTCGTTTTCCTCCGACCCCCTGCATCCTCACTGCTTTAATCTGTCTGCCCAAATCTGACATCCTCTTATCATTCCCATAGAGCTAATCTCTCCTCTAAAACTTCCTACTTTACCTCCGTGTGCTTCTGCGTCCTTTATTCTGCTAATCAAACCTTGATTCTGTCGTATCGATCCTTGATCCGGCGACACCAACGGAGTCTGATTTTCATATAGTATTTTGTTTTGGGGAAAAAAAGAACAGCTCATTTTTTATTTTCCCTCAAATAAATACAGCATTATTATGGTTAAATGTAGAGATTCAGGAGACTCCCTTTGACACAAATAGGTACAATATGAATCATTTGAGATAATAAAGATTTGTATTGTTTGCCTTCATACTAGTGATAGTGGTGACTAAAAAGGTGATTAATCTATAAAGTGTGACACTACAGACTACAATGTATATGATGAATTCAGATCAGAAAGATTTCAATTAGCCTGAAACAGTGAGTAAACTTCATTTCACAGGTAAAGAGGTGTGTAAAGGGAGTCTAAACATGCTTATTGTATTTTTGCTTGTATGTTACGATGTTAGCCCTATTGACTTTTATATGTGTGGTTGTCTCCACTTTAGGCTATAACATTATAAAGAAATCATAATAGTCTAATGCTGAAAGGCTTAAAGAGAGACTGGCAAAATCACTGGCAAGTTAGGTGTATCCTGCAAATCCCCAAAAGGCCAATATTTACAGTATACCATCTCCCATAGTTAAGCCATACTAGGTCTTAATCAATAAGGATTGTTGAAGGCCAATACCAATACTGATATTTTTTGATTGAAGCTGCCAATAGCCGATATTTTGTTCCAATATTTGATATCTTTAATTTGACTGTTTTTATGCCAAGAATTCCAAAAAATTACAAGTATTCAATGTTTCTCCCAGAATTTCATTTTTTTCAGGGTGGAAAAGCCTCTGAAATAGCATTCAGACCAGTGTATTTTTGATCATTTATATAATCAATATGTAATCAGTCAAATTGCATCATATCCATCATATCAGAGGTAGATGACATCATATCAGAGGTGGTTGATATCTGATAAAAGGACAATATCGGCCCCACATATCAGCCAAGAAATAAATCGGTCTAACCCTGACCCACACTATCCCTGTTACCCCTCTCTCGGATGTTCATAATCTCAGGCAATCCCACTACCACACACACACATTTGTTCTCTTGCTCCTGCCTGGCCACTGCAGGCTTGAACCCTGGCTGTCTAAGAATTAACCACTTCCTCTGTGGTGGCAGTAAAAAACACAGCCAGAGAGTGTGGCAAGCACTGGACGCTTCACTCAGTCTGCCTCCCGTCCCAACGCATGGAAAGTTCTATGTCCTTGAGATCCAACTTTACAGCATCAAACGCGCGTAAAAGTCATACTAATTGACGGTGGATCTGATTAAAATGAGTGGCTAATGAGAATCGGGCCGGGAAGAATGCGAGAGAATCAGTGTTCGCGCTCAACTTTTAACCTTTCCGTCGGAGGGCGAACCACTTTGATGTTCCCCGGTCTTTTCATCAGGCCCGTTTTTGGTTATGAAAAAGGCATTTTCAAAGTACAAAGGCGAGGCTCACATTTGTAATTTGTCTCCTCTTCAGGAACAAATGGTCATCAGAAACATCGTTTTTTCCCTTGAACTAGGCAGAGGAGCGAACTATAAATAAAGCTGCAAAATGAGAGGTGAGGGGGCTGAGAGGGCTGTGCTGTCAATCCGCGGAGTAGATTGGGGCGGTTTGGATCCACAGCCGTTCTGCCTGGAGTCTTACACCCAGAGCAACCATACTGTGATCACACCCTCTACAGACTTAGAGGCTCTCGCCTAGTTAGGGAAAGAGAACGGGAATTGGAGAGGGGTGGTAGGGGTTGTGAGTGTGTGTGTGTGTGTGTGTTGGGGGAGGGTGGTGGGGGGGTTGCAGGCGGAACTTGGATGGAAATAAAGGTCGAAATCCTTGACTGCGAAAACTGTCATAGCAGGGGACATGTGCAGAGCCTGTTTGCCTAATAACCTGGGTCTTGTGAAAAAAATATGAATGTGAAGTCCTCTGGAGCATATAATTTAACACCCCTGTGCCAGGGGAGATGAGTGAGAATTGAAGTGAGTACACCTTGACAAAGGCTATTCTCTTGGTTTCACACCAGCAGAGCAGTACCATGCAGGGTGCTGCTGGTGAGGCTGGGGTGGCACAGCAACCGAGCCTATATGAATCGAGGCTTGGACAAAAAAACAAGAATCACATTCATGCAAAGTCGCTCGCTTGAAACACCTCTTAAGCTTATCCTTAACGTCGCAAAACGCGCTATATAGTGCTTTTTGCAGAAAAGTGCCGAATTACGTGTTGTGGACATGAATAATGTGAAGATTACGTTCCTCGGCCGTGAACTTGAATACGTGACAATAGCATGAATTGGACACGCAATTTTCACGTGTTCGTCCATGAAAAGGTTAGCTAACGGTTTAGGCAAATAAAACAACTTTGGTTAAAGTTAGAGTTAAGGGTAGCGTTAGGCAACTAAAATAATTTGCTTAAAGACTACACCCGAAACCCAAATCTTTGGTGAAGCCTGACACCTAATGGTGAAAAGTAGGGTACTGAGCTGGCCATCTGCTATTAGCTGATCTTTGGTGCCAGGTGATGTCACCACTTGTTGTGCTCTATAGAGGGTGACATCACTGGCGCCAAAGATCAGCCAATAGCAAAAGGGTTTGGGGTTTAGTTACTCTTTCAATTTAGGGTAAGGTTTTTAAATAAGAAAAACTTTCAGCGAAAATGAAAGCGTCACTCCCAGTAGAAAACTTTGTCCTCATGAGTTGGGAATTGAACCCTGACTTTCCACCACGCTATTTCAGTGTCAACCTACTGCCTGTTTCTAGCTGTGTCTCCTCCACCTAATCCTTTCCTGGTGGGAAAACATACCTCTCACTTTTTAAGACAACATGCTCACAAAATTTCAAGAGACTCGGCTGCTTTTTTGGGGCCAAAACGCAATCTTCGAGACCGCAGTACTGTACACGAGTTGCTGAAAAGCAGATACAAGGCTGAGCTGTAGAGCTGCATGACCCATTCTTATTCATAGGGTCCACTGGGCACACACCTCTTGACTGGCTCAGTCTCCAGTCATTCAATCGGTTCAGTCATGGGGTTTTTGAGGACTTTCTTGCCGGTGGGATGGAATGAGAAACAAGAGTGCTGCTTTCTTTTGTCCCCTTTTTCTTTTCCCCTTGTACTAGCCCCAGCCCTGTCCGCATCTGCTAGGCGGATTAGCCCGACGAGACGGAGGCTGCATTATGTCCTGAGGGGGCTTTACTGTAAGGTTCGCCGCTAGTTCTCGCTCCCTTCGTCTCTCCCCACTTAATGTACCGCTTCTCTGAAAAGCGGCTAAATCTTTGTTAACAGGGAAACTATGAACTCACAGGGAGTTAATCAGAGTCAGTGCAAGGCTGGCGATTTGCATGTGAATTGGCTGTGGCTGTATACCAGGCCTCTTTATGTCATTCACTCCGCAGTGCCTCGGGCTTCTGGCCTCTAAGACATCCTGCTGCCATAGGTGCACGTCGGTGAAGAACATGTCTATGTCCTTATGTGCTACGTGGAAATCTGGCATTGATACAATACATATATATTCTGATTGTAATATACCCGGTGCAGTGATCCAGCAAACAGTTTGGACGGCCTGCACCAACATTGAAAACCCATGTAAATATAGCACCAAAATGAAAGTTGAGACAATGTCCACAGTTGTCCATAGCAACTACCTGTATCGTTTTGTGAAATCAGGACCTAAATAGTTTCTGATATCAGTTCAAAACAGTTTCCAAAGCTGTTTCAGTATGAATTTTTACCAATTTTTGTGCTCGTTTGGCCAACTTTCTGCACATCGCTGTCTGCCCCAACGCTTGCTGTGGAATCTTGGTTGACTAATAGCAACCTCAGTGGGTTGATTAAATATTCAACATGAACTCTTATAACATTATGTTTAACATTCTCCAGCAAGTTCGCCGTATTCCCTTGGCCGATCAGATATCATACCCAGCTGAGGTGGATTAGCCACCGTGTTTTATCCTAACAAGTGATGTGCTTCCCCGAGTGGGCGACTTCCTTCTTTTTTGCTCTATATGATTTTTATTTAGCGATGTTATTGCGTGGGGGAGGGAGAGGGGATGTTAAAGGAGAGAGTAAATCTGATGTGGAAATGTAGACTTAGCAGGATTTATCCATTTGAGAAAAGACCTTTTCACTTGTTTTGTTGGTTTATCCCCTAAACCCCGTCTCACCCCCCTGCCTAAAAGCTTTTGACATCTTCATCTCGTTCACAGTGGGCAGGCTTTGTTTGCTCTGCTTGAAAAAGCGGATGGGGCTCGGCCCTCCCCTCTCCGTGGCACAAGTGTAGGACTTTGCCATGGCAAAGGGGGGATTTCTCTTTCCTCCTGCCCCCTCCCTTCCCACATAACTACAATATGGTCATTGTCTGCCAGTGAATAATGTGGCCACTCGGGCAGCATGGACTGCTCCTCGGGCTTTGACTGTGAACCAGCTCTTTTCTTCGGCGTGAAAGGACTCTAATCCATGTAAATATAGGACTCCGGGTACAGCTTGGCCGCGGTGGGGACAGCGAGAGGGAGGAATGGAGGGGAGGGTCAGCAATTTAACCTTTGACCCAACAAATAAGAGGCATGTAAGTTTTAGAATTGCTCTCCAAAGAGGGGCTCCTGTGGCAGAATGAGCTTCTTTTGTAATCCTCGCAGTTTGGGGCTGATTGACAGGGGCTGGGATGGGAGCACGGCGCAACACAAAACCAGGGGGAAAAACAGTACCGCAACTCGGCGATGAGAAAGAACACAAACGGGCGACGCTAATTATTGATTATCTCCATCCAGCATATGGCTGTTTTTAGGCGAAAACCTCGTAACCTCATCAATTTTACCAATTTTCGTGGTTTTCCCAGAATTAAAAGACGGTGGTACGAGAAAGTGCAATGACCCTCGGGCTTATTCACCCATTTCAGCATTTCAAAAAGCAAATAATGCTATGTTTCTTCATTCCTGAAACATTTTGAGGATAGGAGGTTTTTATCCTCGCACTAACGTTTGAAAGCGCACTACCTGATGTTAGCGATCTTAACTCTAATGTCACGAAAAGCCGTGAGTATAAAGTGCGATGCGGATCAGATGCACAGAGTTTGTCAGAGGTGGGTCAGAGTCAGTGGAAGCCCCCCCACTGAGAGACAACTTAAAGTAGTGCTTTGAACACAGGGCTAAGAGACATGTTGAGACAGACTGAAGACAGTGGATGAACACTGTGTCACATAGAGCGATTAAACCTCCTTCTCTCAAACACACAAAAAAAACCTCTTTAAACTCTGAACTAAATCTTTCCTATATTTAAATGTTGCGGTTTAAGGGTCTGGTAAAATAAAGAAATTGCAAATACTTCAGAAAGTATTTGAAATAGTATTTAAATGTATTTTTTTCCCCAAGTTTGCTGAATAATTAGGCTGAAACTTTTTGTTAAAGTCTGGACAAAGCATATCAGTCTGAAACAATCCAGTCAGTGTCCTGCAATATGATGGATATGATGCAGCTTGTTTGATTACATATTGCAATTTTGGGTGATTTTTGGCATGAAAATGCTCAAAAAATGGTGAGTATCAACCCAAAAATATCGATATTGATATCAGTATCGGCCTTTGAAAACCCATATCGCTTGAAACCAATTGAAAGGACACCGAGTCTACAGCCAGATAGAATGTGATCAAATGTGTATCGGAACTGGACAAACAGACTTTTTTTCCCCAATTCCCAAACTTTTGAGAAAAATCCTGTAATTAATTTTCTGTACAATTTCAGGCTTTCTATATGTACATAGGAATTTGTGTACATCATATATGTTGTGTACCTCTATATTTGTACATAGGATGCACATTCTTGAGTCTCTTGTGGAACAACACACATTTTCTGCCATTTACACTCCAATTTTGGTGATTTTCATGTTTGTAACTTCCATTGAAGGATTCCATGCTCCTCTATGGGTTCAGAAAATCCTACAACCCTTGGGTTTATGAAACCTTTTCAAAGCCCAATTGGATAAAGTCTAAAATGCATGGTGGTCAAGCTAAAAACAAGGCTCTTGATTACTGAAAAGTTGACATTTTGGAGATACAAGGTTTCCCTCCAACAACAGTGATGTGTGGAAAAGTGGAGAATCAAGAAGCTGAAGAAGCTCAGAGTCCAGTAGAGTCTACAGAGAAAAAGCTGGTGTGACCGAGAGCCACTGTGTACTACCCATGATTTTGATGGGTCATTAAAGTCCTCAAGATTTTTCTTTTTCTTTTTCTATCTCCATCTTTGTCACTAAGCATTCATTGCTGTGGTGTTTCTGCTGCTCTTCCCAGAGATCACCTGTCAATCAAACAGTGTGTCCAGTAGTGTGACGTCTTTTTCCTTGGATTTTCTGTTGATGCAGTTTGAGTTTCTCTTTTCTTTGTCTGTTCAGCCATGGTGGCTATCACTGCTCATGCTAACTACCCAGTTCTTCTTCTGTTTATTTCAAACAAACTGGAAACATAAAACGCACCACTTCCTTTTTCAGAGGATTTTTCCCAGAAAAGAGCTACCAGACACTAGGTGTTCAGAACAGCAAATGTAAAAGCTTTCATGAACCGGCTATAGATTGAATCACTATTGTGGCATAGAGAGTTGCTATTTATTTTAGATGAAAATATGTACTTGTACTTTAAAGCAGAGGGGCCTGGAGCTCATATGCACACACACACACACACACACACACATTATCAACAGTGTAACAAATGTCGCCTTCTGTGATGTTCTTGTGAAGAGAATGTTGAAGTATTTTCTATCCTAGAATAAGAAAACAACTATCTTACTCTTCAAATGCTCTATCAGTATAACATGGATAACATTGACATCTTAGAGGCCGAAGTGTGCTGAATTTGTGTGTGTGTGTGTGTGTATCTGCTCTTCCCCTGCATCGAATGTGTGCATACACGCTGGCTGGTGTGTGTATAGTGTGTGTACAGTGATTAGGTGATACGTTTCCCTCCCTTTCATGTGTTTTTAGTCTCCCATGCTTTGTTCCCTTTCTTAATTACAGCGCCGCTCTCCTCTGAGAGCGTGTAACCCGCTCCCCACTTCCACAGCAGCATCCCATTAAAGCCACGCACCCTCCTCCCTCCCTCCCCCTCCCTCTACCTTTATGCAGAATACAATTAAAAAACGGAGCGAGATCAAAAAGATGCCAGGAGCCTGACGAGGGTGATGTTTTTCTGAAAAATGCAGATTTGTGTTATTGATGGCCGCCTGTTTGGAAATCATTACAGGACAAGGAGTAATCAGTGGAGCTGCATCAGCATTTTAGTCGTCGACAAGCGCCGGCACCCCCCCCCCCCCCCCACGACACACACACACACACACACACATACATCCTAAGAGGACATATGCTCTTTCAACAAAGTATTTAAATGAGTTGCTCACACTGATAGTTTGCGCTCCTTCACATCAGTTCAGTGGTTATTAGTGCACTCTTGACTTGCTGTGCATTAGCCTACTTAAATAACAGCTTTACAGTGTGACTAGGGTTAGACTGATATAGTGGTTTGCCAATATTGCCTTTCAATTAACTATCAGATATCAGTGTGGTTCACCTCTGATATGCTGGAGGTTTGAAGTTTGATTTCTTTGTACATTTTATTGATGAATTCCCATGTTTATCGTAAATTAATTCAATTCATTTTATAGGTAGTAATGTATCCCAGAGTTTCCCTATTGAATAGGTGTGGTGGGTCATCCAGCCTTAAAGAGCTGCTAACACTAAAAGAATTTCAAAGAGTTTCAGTGGAGAGTTTTAGTGTCCCATGATGGTCTAAATGCTGTTTCAGAGGCTTTTCCACCCTGATAAGAAGAAAATTCTGAGGGAAACAATGAATATTTGTAAAGTTCTGGCATGAAAATGGTTAAATTTAACGATAAATATCGATACAAAAAATCATCTATCACCCATGTTGGTTGAATCCTATTTGTAACCATTCTACAGAACAAAATGACCAAATTAAACTATAATGTCTTATTGTATGGTTTCAGAAAACACTTCACTATTTATAACCACTGAGAAGACATAGAGGTTTATGAGAAAGCATAATAAGACTCTGAGACTTATTACTGATCATAACCAGGCTTTAATGAGGACAATACAGTATAATGTACAATATGAATCAGTTATGATCAGAGTCCTTTACTGTAAGTGACATGGAACCACTGCAGTTCAGCATGTGGATAAAAGCACTCGTTTTATTACTCTGTCATTGTTGTCATTAAACAGATTAATAATTGTTCTAGTGGCATATTAGTAGCAGTTATGTTTTATTATGTTTTAATAGGGATCCTTCCTCTTTCTCCCAATGAATAATTCTGTTAAATTTGAAATCTGTACAGGCTAAGAAGAGATGGAGTGGAGGGTAAATCCACCTAAACACACTTTACCCTTTTTGTTTGAGTGTTTTATTCATCTTTTTGAGGCAGAACATAAATCCCTGTGATGTAAATTCATAATATTCATCATAGTAACTAGTATGAACTGCTGTAAGTTAAATGAAGATAGGGGATTTTAAGGAAATATGACGCATAAATGAATGCTTTTCTGAAACTAATTTATTTTTTGGATTATATTGGTGGTTGATGATCACCTTTCCTCCCCATATTTTTAATTCCCAGATCTTTTTTATTTAGGCTAGTGAAGGTGTGGGTCTACTGCCCACATGTGTGTGTGTGTGTGTGTGTGTGTGTGTGTGTGTGTGTGTATGTGTGTGTGTGCGCGCGCGCACGTATGTGCGCACGCGAGGAGGGGGTGGGAACAGTGGAAGAAAGTGAATTAATTCAGTTGTACCTTCCCTCTTAAATGAATGTATCATAGATGAATTAAATATTGGACTGTTTTCACCAGTGAAAACGCTTGATGGTGTTATTCATTAGCATATTGTGACTTTTCCTCCTCTAAGAATCTATACCTGGTGACACTCACACAGTAGGCTACTATGGGAACACTCATATATATATAGACCTCGGCCTAAACTTATAAACCTATTTATAGATATTAAATAAATGGCATTTATTCTTCAAATTCACAATTTTCCGAGGAGTCAATTAAACCAAACAGAGCCTCACAGAAAGCAGCAACCCACTCTCCTGTAAAAACGCACAGATATATCTAAACTGATATTTTCTCCTTAATCTCACACACACCCTCCTAATATCATATTTCATACACGCCCGCAGACATGCCCGCTGCCACTATGTTTAATGTATAAGCTGAGCCTTATAGCAGATAGAAAACGCCAGATGATAAATATGCATGTATTCAATTAAGGGTATTACAGAGGGGTTGATTTGCATAAGGATTTAGGAGGCTTAACATCATATTTGTGCTATAAAACTTCACAATAGCCTAAACGCGGGGGCTTTTATATGCACGGGAGGGGGGAGAGGAGGGGAGGGGAGGAAGGGGGGGGGGACAGGTATTTATTTATTTTTTTTAAGGAGCGACTGCAAAAAGAAATTACAAAAGGAATGACTGCCAGAATATGAAAGATCTGTTCGCAAAATTGAAATTCGGGTATTGTTTCATTTTATTTGAATATTGTTTTTTCTCCTATAATAATAATAAAAAAAAAAAAATAGATAATGGATGTGAGCGTGAAGTTGAATATCTGGATTCATTTTTGCATCTTTGGAAAAAAAAAAGACTTCACACCACGGAACAGTGCAACAATAAAAAAGCCCAAAGCGGTGTGATAACGTGTCATTTCCCTCTCTTCCATATACCGGCTGTAGCATCTTTTTGTGCAGAGTATAAACCTCCTCTCCGGTCCTCAACCACGTCCTCTGATGACGAAGTCCACTCCCCCCCCCCCCCCCCCCCCCCCCCCCACCTCCCAATTAAGAGCAGAGAGCTAATTAGGAGCGGATCCTGGATCAGCTCTGCGCCCGCTACACCAACTGTTCAGTGGAAATAGAGACGCGCAGCTGAATCAGCTGTTCAAAAAATGATGCATTCACATATGAAGCTGCTTCTCGTTTAATCAAAAAGGTCCAGACATGAAAATACACCAAACCCAATATTATTTTATAATATTTCCACGCATTAATATCCACTTACACTGTGCTAAAATTGCAAAAACAATCCTATGGATGCAGTTGTTTCAGTTTTTTTAATCCTCTATCAACATTTTACAAATTCCTAATTCATTTCAATAAGCTTTCCTCGTTCTCGCATTTGATTTGTTTTTAATATGGAATCAGATTCACGACTGAAACACGGGCCTTGCTTTTACTTCTGACACCTGTGGCAAATATTAATATAAAAAAACATCTTTTCTCTTTATTTGTGCTGAGTCGAAATGGGATTTAAGCTGTAGATCATCCTATTTTTTTTATTTTTTTTATTTTTTTTTTTGCTGTGAAATAGCCTGCAGCCTGTGGTGTTTCTGGGCCCAGTGAGCTTTAATATTCACTTTCCACATAGGCCTATACTGGAAACTGGAACAGAATCAGCTGTGCAATTGAGTTATATGAATACGTCAATACTATGGATGCAGCCGAGAAGGCCAAACTAAGCCAGTTTCAGCTCTCCACCCAGAAAAAAGAGGGTTCTGCAATGGTGCTGTAGTTTGGGTTCGTGCTTCTGTGACACCAACAATCCTCACATTTGATAAAATCAAGGAAAAACTGTTAAATCATAATAATAAAAAGTGTCTCTTTAAAAGTTCTTTAACTACTGATTTTGAGTATTTGATACACTCTTACAGGTTCTTTAGCAATAAAACAGCTCCTATAGAACCATTTGAGTATGGTGCTAGAGATCAGTGATTCTCAAACTTTTTCATATCAAGGACCCCTAATTTAGTCCACATTACGTTTTTTCTCTTGGACCCAAATCTGAGAATATTTTTATTGTTAGATATGATTTTGTCCAGAATTCCATGACTATCTGTATTGTAGGTAGAGAGATAACAGAGAAACTATGATCAAAACAGTCATTCTTCTACATTCTCTAATTGTGTTAACTTCTTGGATATGAAATAATGCTGAAGTTTAACAATTCATCAATTTGCTGGGGACCCCCTGGAACCCCCTCAAGGACCCCTGGTGGTCCCCCGGACCCCACGTTGAGAACCACTGCTACAGAGAACCGTTCTAAAATGGTTCTTTACAGCACCATGAAGGGTTCTTCAGACCCGTTTCCCCGGTGCTGCATCGAACCCTTTTTGTTGAGAGTGTGTGTCACTTGAGTAAAGGTCCCAGAAGACCTTCCCAGTGCGCGCAGACAGCTCCTCCACATCCACACCTCGCACCAAACTCCGCGCGCGCTCCCCTCTTTCTTCTTCTACGGACACAATTTGACATTTCGGAGCCGCTCAATCACTCCAGAAGGACGGACGGAGGCTATACGGACGGACGGACTGTGGCCGGGGTCTTGCGCCGTGCGTAACCGCGGCAGGCTTTTTCAGACCGGTCGGTAAAGTAACAGTTCGGCAGAAGGCAGAACAACCAATGAACATAAATGGTGCGCCGTGACGCAACGGGGCCCCGTTGATAAGGAGCTGGAGAGTCCAACCGGGACCGGAGAAGGAGGAACGGCGGTTTTTGGGGGGCCAGCAGACACTCTCGCCTATAACAAGTCAATGTAAAGCCAACTCCTCCTCTTCCATTACGCACATGTATGCAGCTTCCTTGGCAAAGACAGAATATATCTTTTCTTTTTTTTTTTTTTTTAAAGACAGACTACTGCAAAGGAAAAGAGATTCTCCCAGACTTCCAACGGGATTTTACAAAGCAAAGACTCCCTCTGTGATTTTTTTTTTATTTTTTATTTTTTTCCCTGCAAAGCACAAGTAGTTTTGCCGACATAAATCACGCCGCTTCACGCACCAACTTGGACTGTCTAGTTGAACCTGGAGGAGGCTCTGTGTTGATCTTTCCCCCTCCTGTCAGTTCTTTTTTTTTTTTTTTTGGAAATACATATCTATTTTTTACCTGATTGTGTGATGCAGTAGACGGTCTGGCCGCCCAGCGTGGCAGTGCCAGTTGCCAGAGTTACTTATTGTTCTGCAACAGAAAAAAAAAAGAAAGAAATTTTCGTCGGCCGATGCCTTGCAAATTACCGAAATCCTGATACTACTCCCGGGCGAGGAGGCATCGGTTACCGAGACCCATGCAACGGGGGCTTCCATAGTTGGTATGTTTATTCACGGTGCACGGAGAAATGATTTAGCGAGAGCAATTCATAACCACAAAGAAATAGTGTCACACCTCAGAGAAAAAATAGATCCCCGCCGCTACAGCAAGAGAACGGGGAATCTGCACGCTTATTTATGAATTAATCATAGCTTATTAATAATGAGAGCTGCAGAGATTCGGATGACGGTTGCCATTGGCAGATGAGACCTAGTGTGGAGAACACGTGTCCAATTTTTTCCTCATATTTTTCCTCCCTGATCTGGATTTCTCACTTGTCACAGCAAGAAGAGGGGGGTTAAAACAAAAACCAAAAAAAAAGAGAGAGAGAGAGAGATTTTTTTTTTTTTTTTTTTTTTTTTTTTGGTGGTGAGTGCACAGGCGTCTGATGGAAATCTTGGGTTGCAGATCTGAAGAGAACAGTTATAATATCCTCCCCTCTGCGGCAACGATGCTTTTCCACGGCCTCCCTGGAGGCGACGTGCACGGCGTGGTGGAGGAGATGGACCGGCGAGGGAAGAGCGAGTCAGCGGCCATCAGCTCAGCCATCGATATGGGGGAATCTGAAACGGTAGGAGCGACTGAGTTCAGCCCCGTTCCAGCCCGGTTTGGAGAGCATGGCACTATCGCTCTATCACCGCGACCCTTCCATGTGCCATTCGCTGGACACTTTCACTTATTTTTATCCCTAATTCTGCCGGTGTTGGGGATAAAAAGTGTCCGACAAATGGCACATGTTGTTTGGTTGGTTTAGAACGTCTTCCAGGCGCACAAAGTTGCTCTAAAAGGCCTCTAAACAGTCATTTCAGCCACTGTTTAATCCAAAACTTCCTCAACAAAGCCTAAACTGAAATGGCCCATGTAACTGAATTATTTAAGGAGCAAACAGCTTAACATTTGTCGTTAAAATTCTGTATTTTATGCCTTTAAGATATATTTTTGGATGCGTTTTCTATTTTAAATCAATGTGCAACTTCAGGCTGTGTTGTTTAAGCAGCTCAGATCAAAGCGCGTATGAAACAGACTTGAATGACTGGGAAGCAAAATTAATCAGAGGAGCCTATGAGAAAGATAGTTGGGTAAAAAGCATTAACAACAAAATCTAATCTGTCATTAATAACAAAATTCGGCTCCTAAGTATTTTTATTCATATTCAAGAAATGGCTCGTAACATTAGAATCTGGCGCAGTGTTTTATTTTTTGAAATCAGTAATTATCATTAAATAAAAAATAAATAAATAGCATTCTTGTAAAGTTTAGTAATCCCTTACTGAATAATGCTACAATGGAATATATATATATAGAATAAAATGACAGAAGGAAACATGACATGAAAATTTTGATTCTGTTTCCACTTTTATTTTCAAATGATTTGGACAACGTGCGTGTGTGTATGTGTGTGTGTGTGTGTACGTGTGTGCGTGCGTGTGTGTGTGTTGCTATTTTCTAGGCCTCTCGAAACAATTTCAACCACAGCCTCGTATCATAAGATTTTGTTTGCCCTTTAACTTTTTTATGAACATTACTGTCATTATTTTCCTTTCGAGAGAGCTGACCGCTATTTATAGGCCTGTAGTGTTTTACGGAAATATAAAAAAAAATAGGCATAATTATTATAGGCTAGTGGATACGAATGACAGCAACTAGCGTATAATATTCCTATAATATTCCTATAGGGCCTTATAGTGTGTTTATGGCACTCAGTAGTGAGTTTATGGGAGATTATCGTAGTTTATATTTTCTTTTAAATCCTATGGTATCACTATAATATTCCTATAGGTCTTTATAGTTTGTTTATAGTGGATTTGCATGGGCTTATCCTGCTTTATGGTATTTTTCTGCATTTCTTAACACTATAATATTTCTATAATATTCTCATAAGGCCTTATAGTGTGTCTCTGGTACTCAATAGTGACCTTATCGTACATTATGGTAGTATCTCCTATTGTATCACTATATTATTCCTATAGCTTAATGTGTCTACTACTTATTAGTGAGTTTATTGTACTTTGTGGCATTTTTAAAAAATCTCCTATAATATAACTATAATATTCCTATAGGGACTTAATGTGTCTATAGTACTCAAGTTTGGTACTCGAGTTTGCATTGACCTTATCGTACTTAATGGTATTTTTTTTACCTATTATTTTAATATTTTTTATAATATTCCTATAGGGACTTATAGTGTATCTGTGGAATTGAGTGAGTTTGCAGCAGCGTAATCGTACTTTATGGTGTTTTCTTTTTTATCTCTTATGGTATCATAATACTCCTATAATATTATTATTATAATACCATATTCATGATGTAGCCTGTGGTGCTCAATAGTGAGCTCATCGTGACTTCATCAGAGTTTATATTTTTCATCTCCTATGATATTACTTTCAATTTTCCATATTATTCCTATGATATTCCTATAGAGACTATACAGTGTGTCTGTGGTCCTCGATAGTGAGTTTGCAGTGACCTTATGCTACTTTATGGTACTTTCTTTTAATCTCCTATGGTATTCCTATAATATCCCTATGATATTCCTACAGGAATTTATATCTGTGTGTGCATTTTTCATCTCCTTACTTTAATATCCCCATATCCTAATATTCCTATAATATTCCTATAGTACTATATACTATCGAGTGTGTTTATGGTGCTCAGTAGTAACTTTGTAATGACTTGATGGTGTTACTTAATCTCGCCATGCTTTCCCTATAATATTCCAATATTATAAGAACTTCTAATTCTGCTGTGATATTAAAACGCTTTAAAGGATCGCTTGTATTTCTTCCCCACCAATTAAAACAACATACTGACTTTCCCCCCCCCTCTTCTTCCTCTCTCCATGTTGCATCGCCAGCCCATGCCGTGTATGACCAGCGAGCGGGTGGCCCTGTGTGCGGGCTGCGGCAGGAAGATAGCGGACCGGTACTACCTGCTGGCCGTGGATAAACAGTGGCACATGCGCTGCCTCAAGTGCTGCGAGTGCAAACTGAACCTGGAGTCTGAGCTCACCTGCTTCAGCAAGGACGGCAGCATCTACTGCAAGGAGGACTACTACAGGTAGGAGGGACGTGGCAGGCCCCGTGGAGCGCGGAGGGAGAGGAGATTCGTCATAAATCCATCCCTCAACATTTCCCCACCGCTGATTTTTTCCTTAGCATTTTTATTTGAAGTCGACTCATAGAGCTGATATGGCTTCAGACCGATCTAAAAGTGTTAAATGAACTCTGATGGGTGTGGACAGAGTTAAATGAACACTGACCATATATAACTAGTGATGCAGTGGCAAATAAAAAAATAAAAGGTGGGTAATATGACCACCAATAGAAACAAAACCCGGTTCTATTTCAGATAAAAACAAACAAAAAAAATACATCAGTTTGACGTGTAAGGATGGGTTACACCGATATGGGTTTTTGAAAGTGATACTGATATTTTTGTACTGAAGATAGCTATTTTGTGCTAATATTCATTATTTTTAAATCTCCATTTCCATGCCAAATAATTCCAAGTTGCAGTGTATTGCAGTGTATACCATTGTATTCTTGTCAGGGTGGAATTAAGCCTCTGAAACAGCATTTAGACCATCATGGGACACTAAAACTCTCCACTGAAACCCAGGCTAATGAAATTCTTTTAGGGTTAGCAGCTCTTTAAAGGCACGGTGACACCACCCACCCCCTCCCGTCCTCCCTCCCTCCCTCCACCCAACCCCTCACCCCACCCAACACCTCTTCAGTGTTAGGGGGAAACTCTGGGATACACTACTGCCTTTAAATGAATAATTAATTTCCCCAAAAAAAGAAATAACTGAACGATTACATGACAAAAAAATAAATAAAATGTGTAAAGGAAATCAAATGTCATGTCAGGTTTTCCAGACTGTTTTCAGGGAGGAACCTCCATCATATCAGAGGTGGACATATGTGATATTTTAAAAAAGGCTAATATCGGCCAACCGATATATCGGTCTAACCATAACATTTACTGAACTCTGTTCTGCAAATTTAAAAACAAAGTGGGTGAAAGTGAGTTTAGGTGGGTTCACCCTCCACTAGGCCTGCATCCCTGCATATTAGACTAACACACACTGCCACTGATAGGCCTAAATGCGCGTGTCCACCCGCTGATGAGGTTTCTGTGTTGTCCGCAGAAGATTTTCGGTGCAGAGATGCGCTCGGTGTCACCTGGGGATCTCGGCCTCGGAGATGGTGATGCGGGCCCGGGACTTGGTCTACCACCTCAACTGCTTCACCTGCACCACCTGCAGCAAGATGCTCACCACCGGAGACCACTTTGGCATGAAGGACAGTCTGGTGTACTGTCGGCTGCACTTTGAGACTCTCATCCAGGGAGAATATCAGACACATTTTAACCATGCGGACGTTGTGCCGCACAAAGGCCTGGGCCCGGCCAACACACTCGGACTATCCTACTTCAACGGCGTGGGGACGGTGCAGAAAGGCCGGCCCAGGAAGAGGAAAAGCCCCGGGCCGGGGGCCGAGCTGGCCGCCTATAACGCAGGTAGGTTAGGCCGCCATGCAACATGAAGTTCACCTCATGTAGTAGCAGTCACATGTAGTGGGAAATGAAGAGGTGGGAAAACTATATGACCTGCACTTCCAGTAAACCACCAATGTAAAGAAAAAAACAATTTCAGATGAGTTTGATGCTACTTAACTCTTCTGTATACTGTGAATTTAACCACAAATATTCCTATCAGCCACGTGGTAAACCCTATTTACATATTCTAACTCTACTTAATTTAACTCTATTTCTGAAAATAAAACATGGTTCAAATTGAATGTAGGTGGCTTCACCCTCCACTACACCCCTGCCTTTTGCCTAGTGGGGGGCAAACACGCTACATATAGGCTAATTATGCATGGATGGATGCCACATGCATGGATAAGAATTAACAGCATTGATAAGAATGACACGCTAGCCTCCTTTATGTAAAATCACTATAATATTCCTATAGGGGCTTATAGTGTGTCTATGGTGCTCAATACTGAGTTTATAGCAGCCTGCGTTATTTTTTCATTTCCTTACTTTAATATTCTCATATTCCTATAATATTACTATAGGGAATTATAGCGTGTCTGTGGTGTTCAATAGTGAGTTTATAGTGAGTTTGTTGTACTTTATTGTATTTTTATCTTCCAGATTATCACTATGATTTTCATATAATACTCCTATGGTGTGTTTGTGGTGCTTCATAATGAGTTTATCATGACATCGTACTTTATGGTATTTCTATCCCATATGGTCACTAGGCTATAATATTCCTATGATATTCCTATAGGGATTTATGGTGCGTAATAGTGAGTTTATAAATCGCAGATTATTATTTTTTAAATTGCTTTAATTTCCCTCTAATCTTTCTATAGGAATTTAGGTGTGACTGTATCGAACTTTATGGCATTTTTATCTCCTATAATATTCCTATAGGGACTTTTAGTGTGTCTATGGTACTCAATAGTGAGTTTAAAGTAATAACAACGCCATATTCACGTAAAGGCCAAATGATTTGGAGCCACAAGCGTGAATAGAAATTGATTAACAAGAACGAAACCAATCTGGAAAACAGACAAAAACGACAAATGTAATAATATTCGGTTATAGTTAAAGTTGAAGTTTTGATTTCACTCGAGTATTAGTTCGTTTTAAGCCTTATTAATGCAGTGGGAAAAGAAAACGTCCAGGCCTATAGGCTATCATAGTTTTGCAAAACAATGAATGAGTTTAATAGGCCCTATCGAAACTATATATGTTTTGAACCTCGACTGTGTCAGATGTAATTTCATATAGTTTAACAGTCTAGTACACTTCCTATCTAAAGCAGTTTATATCTGAATAGCCTTCAGATCTGCAGTGACTTTCTTTTTTTTTAACGAAAACAAACAGCCTCGCAGTTTATTATTCAATTTCTGCAAAGATTATTTCGAATAATCTCGTGATAATGTTAAAAAGAATCATTTTTAATAGCTGGTGGAAGTTGAGTTACTGTTTAGTCAATCTATCATTTAAAACGGAAAAAAGTGTTTTGTTTTTTTTCTCCCATGTTCTCTTTGGGGATAAAGAAAAGTTGTTTTTTTTGATGTTCCGGCTTTTGCTTTCGCCCTTTTCCACTTGTCAGGCTCCATAGACATCTACAGCCCCCATCTACAGCCCCCCCAACCACACACACACACACACACACACACACACACACACACACACACATTGCTGGGGCCTTTTTGCATTGGGACTGGGCCAAACTGGGTGTGCAGAGAGATCAATGTGATTTGATGAGTTATTCACTGGAAGAAGACTGTGTGTGTGTGTGTGTGTGTGTGTGTGTGTGTGTGTGTGTGTGTGTGTGTGTGACCATGGCAGGGAACACAGTCATTTCTAAGAATTTCTAATAGCCATGGCCAGTGGCTGGTTGCAGTCTAATTCTTTATTTACCTCCATGTATTGGGTTGAAACTGATGGATTTCTATGTTGATGCCTTGATTTTATAAAATAAGCAATCCAGCTGTTCACCTACATACAAAGTTGATTGCAAACTGTAGACAGTGTCAGAATCCACACATGCAGATCCAGGCTGTCTTATAGAAAAAAATAAGTTAATAAGAACCAACAAAACTTTTCTTATGTGTTTGTCATTTCAGTTTTACCCACAAATCCAGTTCCTCTTAACTTAAAATCATCTCACCTCATTATATTATATTTTCACTTGTTTCCAAGGCAAATCAGCTTGTTTCCAGCATTTTTCTTTTTGCATCCAGTGAGGTTTCTCATCATCTGCCTTATTTTTTAAGATCCTGCCACTTATTTCCAGTCAAATTCATGATGCAAGTGAGGCTGCATAAAAGCTCTCACCTCACTGCTGGATTTTCCCACTTTGGAGAAAAACACAATTTTTATTTACATCTTAAGAAAATAAGAGTTCATCTGAAAGAAAAAGAGGGGGAAAAAATAATTTCAGATGAAAATAAGACTCAAAACCAGATACATTTTTTAGTGTGGCTATTGAATGGAATGCAATGACCTGAACAAAATGAAATCAAGAGTAGAATAAAAAAATATATATATATATATCAAGTCAATATAAGATCATAATAATAGAGAGATTGCCCCCAATTCACACCTGACTGGGGAGGGAAGAGGCAGTGCGCCCTCTTCTGTTCACAACATGAAACAACATCAAAGTTTCTTGACAAGTTGCCACATGAAAAAAAAACACAACAAAAACCTTGTGGCAAAATCCAATTCCATGCATGTCCAGGATGTTGTGCATGTTGTCAGTAAGATATAGCAGAAGCAGGAGAACCAGGAAATAGCCCGCACCACGGACTAAGAACATATGCTTTGGCCAGAAAGCAGCATTTGTTCTGCCTGGTTTGTATGGGCTAATTAAGTGAAAGTGTTATTCTGATGGTTTTCACTCACTTCATATTCATCATTTGCAGCATTCCGATATTGAACGCGAACTGTTATGCATGCAGCAACACGTCGCGCGGTGCCAAGAAATCTGCAGGCTGGGGAAAAAAATACATGTGTGTTGATATTACTGAAGCCAGGCAGAGAGCAGTGGATCCACATAGAGACAGAAATATAGTTACACAATAAATAGACGTTCAGGCAGCTGTTGGCCCTGTGCATGTCAGGTCACAATGTCACAGTTCACAATCTGATGGTAAGGAACCAGAAGAAGAACTTTCCCAAATCAGTCACATGAAAAATACATTGATTTTTAACAATAATCCATCCTATGACAGGAGTTCTAACAGTTTTAGTGAGATTAGAGTTTTGAAGCATCTTCAAATGCAAATTTCTTTCTTTCTTGATTTCTTTCTTTCTTTATGAAACTATGTCTCTCTTTTGTTCTTTCTTTCTTTCTTTCTCTCTTATTTCTTTCTTTCTTTCTTTCTTACTTTCTTCCATTCAGGAAACACAATTTGTTTCAGTTAAATTCGTTTTGAAGCATCTTCAAATGCAAATTTCTTTCTCTTTCTTTCTTTCTTTCTTTCTTTCTGTCTCTCATTTCTTCTTCTAAACTTGAATTTTTTAATCAATATTAGAGCCTTGAACCATCTTAAAAATGAAACAATGTCTCTCTATTTCTCTTTCTTTCTTCCTTTCTTTCAAGAAACAATTTGTTTCAATAAAATTAGAATTTTGAAGCATCTTCAAATGCAAATTTCTTTCTTTCTCTCTATCTTTCTCTTTCTTTCTTTCTTTCTTTGTTCCTTCCTTCCTCTGTCATATCCATTTGTCTCACATACAGCTCCACATTCCAGGGGTGAAACATTGTGAATTTTCAACTCACACCTTAACATTTACCCATCCCTTTAAGTTGAAATTTATTTATTCATACATTCATACATAGACTGCAATGCTTTACATAAAATAGGTCGATTAAACAATAAATGGGTTAAAACCGTTACATAAAGTTACACAAAAAATGACATTAAAATTTCAAAAACAAAAACAGTCCAGCATTTAAAAAAATGGTAACGTTTGCGTCCCTTTCATTTCCCAGCTCCAGTCCATTTTTTTACAGTGTATCAAAACCATATCTATCAATCAACAGCAATAAACACACAGAATGATTAGCAACTGGATGAGTGTTGACAGTCTAATCAGCCCCTCCCTCCCTCTCCTTGTGTGTGTGTGTGTGTGTGTGTGTGTGTGGCCCTGCAGCGCTGAGCTGTAATGAGAACGACGGTGACTCCATGGACAGGGACTCGCAGTACAGCTCCAGTCAGAAGACCAAGCGCATGCGGACGTCCTTCAAGCACCACCAGCTGAGGACCATGAAGTCCTACTTCGCCATCAACCACAACCCCGACGCCAAGGACCTGAAGCAGCTGGCCCAGAAGACCGGCCTCACCAAGCGGGTCCTGCAGGTAAAGACACCAAAACCCCCTTCATTTAATCCCTGAAATGTCCTTAAATTCTCATTACATAAACATTAATTATCCATTAAGAATAACAGCTTAAAGAAGTGAGGTATCATGGGTTTTTCAGGGATTTATTCATGGGTTGATTCATAGAGACACTAGAAATTAAGGGATTTTTTCATGCCTTTTGTGCATGGTTTACAGCAGTGGTTCTCAACATGGGGTCTGGGGACCACCAGGGGTCCTTGAGAGGGTTCCAGGGGGTCCCCAGCAAATTGATGAATTGTTAAACTTCACCATTATTTCATTTACAAGAAGTTAACACAATTAGAGAATGTAGAAGAATGACTATTTTGATCATAGTTTCACTGTTATCTCTCTACCTACAATGCAGACAGTCATGGAATTCTGGACAAAATCATATCTAACAATAAAAATAAAAATAAAAATATACAATCAAATGGGGGTTTGTGCTCTAATGTGTACTAAGTTAGGGATCCTTGATATGAAAAATGTTGAGAATCACTGGTTTACAGGTTATTAATGAGTTATTAATGGAAAGTTCCTGTCTCCCTGAATCTTACATTAAATTAGAAAGTAAGCAGTCAAACATTAAGGGGTGTTTAAGGAGGTTTTGATGGGGTCTCCTCCATTAATAACTCCCTTAACTAATTTTAAGGGTTTTTTGCATGAATTAAGGGGTCATGTAAATGTAAAGGTATTTTAAGGGATTACTGGTTCGTAGAGAGTCCTTTACTTACAAGAGAGAGGACGATCTGTGTCTTTCCTTCTTCTATTCAGTGAGGTTTTCTTGGAAGGAGCAGCATCATCAGTATTTCAAAGTACTGTCATTTCTCATTGCAGTGGAATTCCTGAAACATGTTCAAAAAATGAGAAATGAGTTGAAAATAGCTGCATTAAAAAGAAACAAAATTTTATTGAAAAGAGAAAAACCAATATGTTGAAACCAGAAACAACCTGAAACAAGCTGCACTGAAAACAAGTAAAAATCATCTCACCTCACTGATGGATTTGCTCTTTCTTTCTTTCTTTCTTTCTTTCTTTCTTTCTTTCTTTCTTTCTTTCTTTCCATCTTTCTTTTTTCTTTCTTTCTACTTCCAGAATTACATTTTTATTAATGACATTAGAGCTTTAAATTAGAGCTTTGAATTACAATTACACTTTCCTTCCTTCCTTCCTTCCTTCCTGTAGTATGTCTTTCTTTCTTTCTTTCTTTCTTTCTTTCTTTCGTTATTTCTACTTCCAGAATTGAATTTTTATTAATGACATTAGAGCTTTAAATTAAAATTAAATTTCCCTTCCTTCCTTCCTTCCTTCCTTCCTCCCCTCTGTCCTTCCTTCCTTCCTGTACTATGTCTTTCTTAAATGAGGGGTGAAGGAATTTCACTTGTTTCCAATGCAAATCAGTTTATTTCAAAGTGTAAAATGCATGGTGTGAGATTTTCTTGAAAGGAGCAGCATCATCTGCCGCATTTCAATTTTTAGGAATTTCTCATTTCAATAAAATTCTTAAAATATGTTCAAGAAACACATTGAAACAAGTAAAACCATCTCACCTCATGGATGGATTTTCTCACGTTTTAAGAAAAAAAATGATTTTGAGACTCAATACCAAATGAAGATGGATAATATTTTGTGCGGCTATTTAGTGGAATGCAAAATTACCTGAAAGTGAAATAAAAAAGATAAAAAAAGTCAATTCTATTTGAGTGGATATGACGTTATGGTAAGGATGAGAGAAAAAAAAACAAAAGCTCTATATACGGCACATGGGAAGAGAGAGAAAGCAGAGAGTGTTTGATTTCCACAAAGACGACAGCAAATTATCTAGGGGACTGAGAAGAAAAAAACGAGACAAAAAGGTTTCTGAATCCAAATTTCTGAGAAAAGAAAAAAAAAAAAAGAAAAAAATCCCGCTGCTTTAATTAACGCTCAACGGAAAACAAAGCAGTCATTTTGCTTTGATGCATTCTAGTTTTCATGCCTGTTATTCCAGCTGAAGCGTTTTCCCTCTGTCTGTTTCCCATGGCTCCATCATGACTCCATCACTAACAGGCTCTTAACAGTCAGCTCGCCATATACAGACCAAAAAATTAATCTTTGTTGGCTTTTTGGGATTAAAACAGAGAGCAAAGGCCAAGCAAAAATCTGCAGAAAGCTATTTGGAAGCCATATGTATATGAAAAAAAAGAGATCCTAGGGGTCAACTATGACTTAATTCACTAGAAATGATCCCAATTAGAGAATGTATAAGAATGACTATTGTAATCCTAGGTTTCTTCTCCCATGTACAGTGTAGACAGTTCTACAATTCAATACTAAATCAACAACAACAAAAATCTTGAAAACAGGAAGCCAAAGCACTCGTCGTTTGTGGTAAATGTAAAAAAAAAAAAAGGCTTTATTCCCCACTGGCTACAATTTTTCTATGATTAGCCATAGAAAAATGAAGGCTTTTATAACTTTTGTACACAATAGAAGAGTGCCTTGGCTTCCTGTTTTCAACTCTTTTACCCTTGACTGTGGTGAGCATCTCTGCAAACAAAATTTAAATAGACTTTCATTTGGAGAGGCACAAAGCAATGGTGCACTCTGGTATCTGCTCTCTTTCCATATGGGACTGAATCTGATCAAATGGGGTTCTGTGGGGACTAATGTGGGTCTGTTTGGGGGTCTGGGACATTTCAGAATCCTTGCTAGAAGCTGTGTAAGTCTGTGCAGGATAGTTTGGTGACCTACGTTTAATCATTTATCACACTGACCAATAGGGATGGGACGATCTGGTTGCATGATACGATTCGATAGGCGGTATGTGGTTCACGATTCAATACAACCACGATACGATATAATAAATAAAATGACAACAAAGTTTGAGTGTGCAGAATTATGTGTACACATGTGGACACAAATCTTTCTAGAAATGCGATTGGCTCGCTAGAATGTAAACAGCAATTTTAAAATGTCATTACAAAGTGCAAATAATATAATTTGGATGGAGAGCTTGTGAAATTCTGATGGTCAAGCGTCTCATTTGCGATTACAACAGCAGAATAAAATGAAGCTAATATCACGATACGTATTGTCACATTTTTGTATCGCGATATATTGAAATTCGATATATTGTCCCATCCCTACTGACCAAATACTAATATGTTGTCAGTCAGAAAATGAGTGGATATCAGCAGGTTTGATAGTTTTGGCAGCAAATGATATATATATATAGCTTTGGCTTGAGTGGATCAATTCCGTAACGATCTTCCCTCTTTTTCGCAGGTGTGGTTCCAGAACGCCCGGGCCAAGTTCAGGAGGAACCTGCTGCGGCAGGAGAGCACCGGGGTGGACAAGGCGTCGGACGGCTCCACGCTGCAGGGCGGGACGCCGTCGGGCCCGGCCTCGGAGATCTCCAACGCCTCCATGAGCCCGTCCAGCACGCCCACCACCCTGACGGACTTGACCAACCCCACCATGCCCACCGTCACCTCCGTGCTCAGCCAGGTGCCAGGCGGCATGGACGTGCACGAGTGCCGGAGCCCGTCGCAGACCACCCTGACCAGCCTCTTCTGATGGATCGGAGCCCTTTTTTTTCGCCACAGCCTCGCCCCCCACCCATCCCGCCACCCACCCCCCTCCAACGCCTCCCTCCCCTCCCCGCTGCTCCGCTCCACCCTCCTGGATCTAACGCCGAGGACTCTTGACTCCCTAAAAACATTACACGGATTAGGAAAAAGAAGGTAAAGGAAAAAAACAAAAAAGCAAAAAAAAAAAAAAACAGATTTCATTTTGCTCTGAGCCCATTAGAGACTATTTGCATAGTGAGGCAGCCAAGCCTTACAGATGGAACAGTTGTTGTTATTTTGATGTTGTTGTCTTGTCGAGAACTGAGGAGACTTGATTTGCATTTTTCAATGTTTACAGAAAGAGACTGGGAAAAAAAAAAAAAAAAAACTGCTTAATTTTGGAAATTCATTTTTTCCAGCACAGTATTTATGTTGTTGTACAAGAGTCACTGTTAGAAGGATTGTAAAAAAATCTTTTTTTTTGGAAATCTGAGATTAAACACAGGTTACAATATCCTATGACTGCCACGTGCCTTACAGTCCATTTTATCTTCACAACTGTTATCAGATGTCGACCAAGATCAAAAAATTATGATTTGACTCAGCAGAAAGGATAGAGGTGAATTTCCTCTATGGCGTGTGTGTGTGTGTGTTTGTGTGTGTGTGTGTGTGTGTGTGTATGTGTGTGTGTGCGTGCGTGCGTGCGTGCGTGCGTGCGTGCGTGCGTGCGCGTGTGTTGTGTTTAGTTCTCATTTGTGTGTCGGCACACATGTATTGTATGTACAGTGATACACACTTCTGCAGCGCTTTTTATTTAAGATGTTAAGTTTAGGGGTTTAGCCTGAGAGTTGGCAAACTAATTATTCTTCTGGAAAAGTAGAAGCTGTTGTCTTGTTCTTGATCTTACTTTTACCGTAGAACAACTAGAATCCTCTTCCTCACTCAAGCGAGAGCTGTAGGCTTAGGTGGCATTTTAACAGAGGTAAAAACCTGCTGTGTATGATCATTTCAGCTGATCCTCAGTTCATTGTACTGTTAACCAGACGTAGGTCAGATAGCGTTTGCAAACATCATACTTGGAGAACCAGATGGGTGGAGTTTACCACATCAGGATCATTCAGATCGTCTCCTTCATGTTGCCAAGCACAGAAAAGCATCATAAATTGACTTAGAAATACATTATGTGGTTGTCGTTCTGCCACTCATTGAATCGTCCTATGCGTCAAACCCCACCCATCTGGCATCGGAGGTTGGATAAAACAAATGCTAAAACGTATTTGCAAATACTTCTCGACCCAGATCTGATGTTAACTACAAGTAGGATTTCTTAATTTACTCATTTTGGAGAATATGATCATTTTTAACACGCAATATTCTCACATTTGCAAATGAGAAGACACATATTCTTAGGTTGCATAGAGGGTCGGACCACTGATGAGGCTACGCAGTCTAGCTGTAGTACAGTGAATAATCCAAATGTCTACATTAAGGCTGCTGTTCTAGTTTTTTTTTTTTTCTTTTCTTTTCTTTTTTTTAAACCAGGCCCCAAAGTTATTCTTCAGCTGATAACATGAAGAGCACAAACACAAAATGTCCATTTAAACCAGTGATATGAGTTTTAAAATAGCATTTTTCTTGAAATATGTGGTAAAACTCTGCCATTGGGAGGGTGAGATAGCATTATTGTTTTTTCAGAATGATCTCAAAATAAGGCCGATCGCTCCACTGCTATCCAGATGATATCACTCGATTGAAGACAATGTTCATTTGCAGTGAAAACAAGTGAATTTACCTCCTGCGAATGGCAGCTTTTTGTTCACTTCTTTCAAGGAACATCGGGTTTTGAAGCCTAAATACTGGATTAAATGACTTGTTACGGTGGAGATTCTGTGTATCCTAAAACACATGGTGCGAATGGGAGGAGAGGTACTTGGTCAGTGGTTCCTCTGGTACTGTACAGCCTCATAAACACACTGATAAAGTCCCAGACTACTGCTACTATGACTGTACCAGTCCACTGCTGTAATGATCCTGACTGAGGTCTTCTTGCTGTTTTCCCCTGCACATTCTTGTACACATCCCTGTTGTCTTCGGTTCTGTAAGAAATATAAAAACCATGAATTATAACAGTTTTCTTATCCAAGCTAATTTGTGCCTCCAAGTCCAAGTGTTCTTCTCTGTAAGATGAGCGGCTTCACCTTTAAGAGGAGCCACCTCGACCAACTTGTGCATGAAATACACACATGGTGGTGCGTTCCTCTGGCTGGTTGAAGGGATTTGTGCCACAGTGATGCCTCTATACCAGAGCTATGAGTGGGATTGCAGTGCTGGGCTGGGCTGCTCTCTGAGTTGGATGGGTGAGGGATTAGGGGTTAAAGGAGAAGTCCACCCTAAAACATTTTAACACGGTTTTTTACTTCTTTGGTGAACCCACTTTCGCTCAACCTACAGTTACTGATTTCCTACATTTCCCAGAATGCCTTTTGACAACCTCCAGAGAAGGGGTGTGAATTTTTTGCTTTCAATCAAAGTTGGCCATATGGGCATAGCAATATAGCTAGCTAGCCAACTATTTTGTATGTATGATCATAGCCGTGCCCCTTAATCAAAATGGCAATGGCTTTTTAACAGTGTTAAAGTGGTTTTGGGTGGATTTTCCCTTTAAGAAACAGATATTAGTTATGTGCTTTGCATTTCTGGGTGCATTTTGTTGTTTGGTGGTGTATTTTTCTTATTCCTGTGGATAGCTGGCCAAACGTAGACAACATGACATCATGTTGAGATGTTTCCAGCAGCTACAATGGAGCTTGATAGCAGAAAATGTTTCAGCAATCTAAAACATTGATAGTAAACGTCAGGTTTTGGTGTCAGTCCCTCAGAATCAAAGAGCGAGGGCTTCTTTCTAGAGCAGCCATTTTGCACCAAGAGACGTTCAACAATCATACAGGGAGAAATCCATCGTAGAAGAGGAGAGAGACCAATTTCTCCACCGACAGGAGCCTCAATAGACCAGAATACAATGCAGCCACAAGACATGTTTTGAGTAAGGGGCGATCATAGACACGCCCCAATGTTCACAAGCTAGTTGGTTAGCTATATTTGAATGC
The DNA here is from genome assembly GCF_048128805.1 of Centroberyx gerrardi. Lineage (NCBI taxonomy): Eukaryota > Metazoa > Chordata > Actinopteri > Beryciformes > Berycidae > Centroberyx > Centroberyx gerrardi. Next base: position 4,116,379 of record NC_136004.1, on the reverse strand, counting down.
TCATATGCCCACTTTGATTGGAACCACAAAGTTCACAACCCTTCTCTGGGGGGTGTCAAAAGGCATTCTGGGAAACATAGGAAATCACTAACTGCAGTAGAAGTAGACGAGGCAGGTTGAGGGAAAGTGGGTCACCGAAAAAGCAAATTACATCACTTCATCACAAAATAACTCCCGATGTTATCTAACAGTGTAACAGTATCCGAGGAGTGATGTCTCCTTTAACTGCACACACACAGTGAAACCAGGCTCACGACAGGGAAAATTCACACGGTTGTAAATGTTAATTGTTTTTCTGATGACCTAACGTGACCTCAGCGACTGAGCGGCGGTTTAAAACTTACACGAGATTGACTCATTATCATGCAACATTTCATACGGTGAGAAGTTATCGTGTCGCGCGGCACAGCGGGAAGCGTGTGTGTGGGCTGCGACCCGCTGTCTGCGCACGTTATGGTAAATTATCCCGTTCATAAGGAGCATTATATTGAATGCGGCACTGGAAAAAAAAAAAAGTTTACTTCCCTGATCACTTAAAACGAGCGTCCGTGCCAAAAGCGGAGGGTGACGGTCGTTGACGGCCTTCCCGAAAGTGTAGTAATAAAAAAAAAAATCTGTTTTCGTGAGCAGCTTCCCCTCGCTCCGCCGGAGCAAGATGTTGCCCAATTTTCTCATGGCTCCAGCGGCGGGGACTTTAGCTGAATTTAATCATAAAGGTAGGTTTTCCACCTAAAATATCAGCACAGTTTACAGTATGTTACAACACGGAAGTTTAACAAGGAGGGGGGGAGGGGGAGGTCGAGAGAGCCTTTGGAGAATAGCAGTCTTTACACTTTGTAAGCAAAACATGAATTATGAAAAACAGACCTTAACTTCCCCTGCAGTGCATAATTAGAAATGGGTGTAAAAAAAAAAAAGAGAAAGAGAGAGAGAGAGAGAGAATCCCCTTACAGCTTGCAGACTTGGTAATTATCTCTGTGCTGGCGCGAGGAGTTTGGGGACGTGATCACGTACAAAACGAACTCCCAGCGACAAATCTCCTCCACGTTTTTTTTTTTTTTCTGCAAAACATTTTACACCATTCTGCAGGTCTGTGTGAATGTCAGCATGTGAAGTGTGTGTGTGTGTGTGTGTGTGTGTGTGTGTGTGTGTGTGGAGCCCTCACACCAAAAAATCAATCGGGTCAAACAAACCTACGGACGTCTTGGCCGAGCCCGACTGCGTCTCGGTGTGATATAAGGACAAAACACAGTTCAAACTATAAACTCTCAGTTCTGGAAAAAAAAACATATTTGGCCGCCCCTGCTTTACGTTAATGTGCGATGTGAATGCGATCCAGTAATTACAGAGAAAGGAAGAGATTTGCAGGCCTGGCAACCATCGCGTAGAAATAACGCAACAGCCTCATAACCAAACATTTACTGTGTGTTAATGGATGCTTATGTTTTCATTTTCTGAGGAATTGTTATTTTAAGAACAATAAAATGTGTTTGGAGAATTTTTCCGGAGGAACCGGGGGGAAGTTTGAGCTGTTTTGTAAATGTGAACATATCTGGTCTCTAAATCAGCCAGCAATATAGAAAGAAAGAGAGGTGCAGTTAAAAGGCAATAGAGATAAATGCTGTTATCATTTCAAACAACTGCCGTCAGTTTAGTATGGAATTATAATGGAGAGCAAAGATCAAGCAAAAATGAACAGAAATATAATTGGAAGGCATATCCAAAAAAAAACAACAAATCCCATCAGAAAGCATCCAGGACCAATGTTCCCTCTAAGCTGATAGTTTATTAGATCTATGTCTAATAATTTATCACACTGGCCGAATAGCAATCATTCATTGCTTCACTTTGTCCCAAGAAGTCAAAATGTACCTTAGGGTTTAATGTATTGATGCTCTTGATTATCTGCCTTTTTCCAAACTGCATAGTCTCTAGGATTCGTTGTTGGATTCGGTTTAGAACTGGAACTACATTTACATTTGCATTTGAGGCAGAGTGACTTACCACCACTTACAGAATAGCAGAAGAAGCTTAAATTCCTGGATCACCCACTGTAAGAACAGCGAGGGACAGCGTCACACACAAACAACGATCCAGCCTGACCCGATTCGAGGCCTGCTTCTCCAGGCTCGTCGAAAAAGGAGCGGGTGCCAGGCAGACGATGGGGCTGGAGCCGAGGGGGCTTTGGGGTCTAGGTGTTTGAGCCAGAATCTGCAGAGGATGCCAAATGTGTCGCCCAGATGTACCCGCACACTCACATAAAGTGGTGCGATGAAGGCTTTAATAGAGAGAGGCCAATCTTAACAACACATGACAGGCAATATAGAAATACTGGGCCCTGTAAAGTTTAATATGCAGGAACAGTGCCAAATTTCACCAGCATAAGAGCAGCCCCTTAAATACTATGAATTCTGTGTCTTTGAACTGGGGTGATGGATCCAAATTTTGCCGACATGCCTGGAACATCACTCCGCACCCTCCGCATGGGTCTGAAACACATTATTAATCACAGCCAGCCATCCAACTAACATGTCATCCATTCATATTCAGATGCGATTCAAGTGCATGACTGGTTAGTGAGTTAGCGTGTTCGCGATTGGCTTTCTAAAACAGGAGCGTTTGCATGTGCTGCTCTCTGAAGGCTGCGCTTTCACACTCTACACACAGGACCGAGATTCAGCCGATCAGCTAAAACCGGGGTTTCATTCACACATGATACAATATGTGGTTCCACTCGGATGGGTTTTGCTTCGGGGTTAGACTGATGTATTGGTTTGCCGATATGTCAGGCTTTTTATGAAATACTGGATATTAGCCTATCAGTGTGGTCCACCTCTGATATGATGGAGGTTCCTCCCTGACCACAGCTACAGAAAAACAGGAAAATCTGACATGACATTTGATTTTCTTTGTCCATTTTATTTATTAATTTAGTTTTTCTTGGAGTTTCCCTACCAGGATGAGTCACCCTGCCTTAAAAAGCTGATAACCCTAAAAGAATTTCATTAGTCTGGGTTTCAATGGAGAGTTTTAGTGTCCCATGATGGTCTAAATGCTGTTTCAGAGGCTTTTTCCACTTATTTTTTACATGAAAATGGAAACATATTGAATATCGGCACAAAATATCAAGTATTGGCAGCTTCAATTGAAAAAATATCGGTAACGGCCTTCAAAAGCCCATATCGGTCGAACCCTACCTTGCTTCGTACACGAAACCTCAGATTATTAGAATCTCAGACTATATGTGACTGCAGGACGGGCTACAGTGGCTAACCTTCTGTGGGAAAACTACAAAAATGTTCATCTTTTTTAGATGAGGTCATATCGTCTGCCCAGGGTATGTCTGGGGAAAGAGCAGACAGTTCACTCAGAAGGCTAGCTGCTACTGCTTCAGCCCTGGGTCTTCTGATTGACCAGATTGACTCGGGCGGGAGGGGGGTGGGTGTGGGAAGCTTGAGTGTAATATATAATGAAAATGAGCTGGGTTCAGATTCCCGTTCCCCTGGTCATTATGTGGCCATTTAGGCCGGCTTTAGCCCCTTTCCTCTCACCCTGAGGGCCTCTCCATCTCAGGGCTAGCAGCTAATTAGCATGAGGCGGCTCCGCTAATGCCGAGACGGCTCTCTCTCTGATCACATTCACTCGATGGCTGAGGACGCATGGAGAGATGAAATTAGAGTGATTAATTAGGCTTTGACACTCCGCCAAAGGTTCTCAATTTAGCGCTGTCACATCAATAAAAAAAGGCAGCTCCTCAGCCGCACGCGAGGACGACCTAAAGGAAAACGACGTGGGGGTATTACCAACAATTAAGACCAATTAGTGGGAGCAACCCGCCAATGGGAAGACATACATAAACACATGACAGAGCACTTGGGAAGCTGTGACAAACTGGCCCGCTAAGGCAGCCGTGTCCCATGTCATTGTCAAAATAGCATCTTCATAGAGGCCATAAGCGGAAGTCATTTTGTGCAATTTTGTATGCCATAGAGTAGCATCCCCGCTATTTGCTGAGTAGTCTAAAATCCTTATAGAAAATATGAATGGACTTTCAAAATAAGGGCTGGGTTGAACAGATATCCATATGATATGCTACGTTTTGTTCCAGGGGTTAGCTTCACTTTTGTTAATTTTGATCAAATTTTGCTAAGAAAATGCTAATCATCAGGGAAAGTGGACTACAATAGCACTGATGTATTGTCATTAACGACTTCCTTTACCTCATATCATTTTGGCTGTGTTGTAGATTCAAATTCAAATTTTCATCACGTTGCATTGAATAATTATTATAGTTGTTGTTGCTGTTATATTTGCTTTGTTGTTAGTTGTTAGCTACTATTCCTGCTGCTGTTTTCCCGTTGTTGCTAGCTACAGGCTAATGTTGTAGTCCTTTTTCCCAAACGATTAGCATTTGGTGGCATTTCGCTAGCAGCAATCGATATAAAAAGTAATTGAAGCATGTTAGTTGATGTATTATATTTCATTGAACAAAGCATAGTATAGCAAGTAAGCCTCTCTGCAGCACAGACTTTATTTTTGGCATTTCTTGCAAATTCCAAATGCCAATTCATATTTTCCATACAGATTTTGGACTACACAACGCATGGAAATGCTAACTTCACACCCTACAAAATTACGTCAGACTTTGCCTCTCTATTACTTGGTCTTCTTAGAATTTTGATTGGCAATGGAATAGGCTATGACTAAAACTATCCATAGCCAATATCTCCAGTCAGAAACCTTACTTTTTTCATTTTGCACCTTAATCATATTCATTTAACAGCCTCGCAGCTTAAAACAAAACCCAAACGTTCCACAGATCTCCACAGTCCTCACCTTGACAGACAAGGAGGAGAGCTCATTTAATCCAATCCAGCCATTACCATGTCTAGGGGAAAGGACTGCCTTGAACAACCGGAGAAGAAACACTGCTTCATTATCCTCTTCCCCAAGTGACAAATCCTCCCTGAATGGAGCAGAATGTAAAAGTTTCCCTGGGACACGCCGGGCTCCTGCTCTATTTAGATATACAGTGAAGTGCTGTCAGGGCGGCAGCGCGGCGCTTGGCGGAGCGCGGCAGGTTTGGGATCGGCACTTAGCATGGTGGCGGAGCCCGGGCTGGGAGCTGCCGGGCTGACTGGCTCTCCCTATGGGTGCCGGTGGGAGCGCGGCACAGGCAGCTGTCAGCAGAGAGGTGGCATTTCCTATGTCTGACGCTGACAGAGGCTGTCTGCAGGCAGCAGGAGCGCAGCCAGACTGACACCCTGTTTATTCACTGATGACATCCCGGGCCGGGGATGGGTGTCGCTGGCATTTTGATTCACCTGGCAATGTGAAAACTTCCCGAAACACCGTGTGATGAAGTCTTTGTAGAGTACACATAACCAGAATAATTGAGGAGTTCCAGCGTGTGTGGGCCCCATCATCCCCGCCGCCCGGCTGTGCAAGGAGCTAGGCTAGCATGGAACTGCACACACACACACACACACACACACACACACACAGCCAGAGAGACAGAGAACACATTCTCTCACACATAGTTCCACCCACACATTCAGTGCAAAATCTGTCCCAGATTTGCTGCCCCTGAAAAACATTGAGTCTAAACCAAAATTTTCTCCATAAAAGACGCAGGTCCTGATAGATATCATATAATGTACCGTATACCGTGAAATAAAATACGCACATAGCCTGTCTAACACTGTCAATGTCAGACTAAATTATCATCACAGCAAATGAGAATGTGCAAGATGTAGGTTTAGGCAGGGATGTAGTGGAGGGCAAAGTCACTCTAACTCAATTTCCCCACCTATTTATTTGCAGGATAGAGTTGAACCACCTTTTTAGGCTGATATAGATCTTTATGAGGTAAATTCATAGTGTACATCACAGTGTGTAGTATCAGACTAATGCAAGCTTTATGAAGGTATAGGCGTTTTAAGGAAACAAAAAGCATGAATTATTGCTTTTCTGAAAATATAATTGATCTTTGTTGCTTTACCCACCTTTTATTTACCTCTACATCATTGGATTTAGGTTTAGTTTAGTGTATTTGCACGTAGGCCTACATACAAATTATGAAACACTTTAAAAAAAAGAAATAGACATTGTGTGCATGAGGCAAAAAAAACAAAACCCTGTGGGGCTCGTATAAATGTCCCACTCAAAAAGAAAAAAAACAATATCAAGATGAGAAACAAATTGGGTAACAGAAAGCAAATGTAATCAAAAACTCAACAAGGAAGAAAAAATACAGTACATGCAGTTTAGTGTCAACTAGCTGTGGGAATTGGCAGGTGTATCACAATGCAGTCAGTCATTAAATTTGATTGTGTTTCTCACAGGATAGTGTTTCGATAGATTGTGTTATTTATTATTATTTTTCCATGATTTCACTGCAGAAAACAGCAAAACACCTCAAAGAGCATAATTATCACGTCTTTGTTGCTATTGCACCTTAAGGAACTGTCAGAGATAACTGAACTTAAAGTGACTGCTGTTTTTTTTTTTTTTTTTAAGTTTAAAACAGATGATCAGAAAAATAATTTTTAAGGTCCCAACAAACTTTTCCACAAGATCACCACCTGGGTTCACCTCGGGATCAGGGAAATCAGCAAGCCCAGAAAGAAATAGACGAGGAGAATGTCAAAGGTCGCTTTTAAGAGCTCCATTCGCTGACTGTTTCATCTGACAAGCATGTAAGGAGCTATCTTTAGACGAACTGAATCGACCCCCACATCTACCATAGTGTCAAGCTAAAAGCAGGGGTTCTCAACGTTTTCATGTTCCAGACCCCCGAATAAACCCACATTAGACCTCAGACCCCCCATGTGATCAGATTTAGTCCCAGTAGTCATTTTATACTCTAATTTGGAATGAATGCAATTTTTGTGAAATTAAACTATTCCTCAGTTTTCCAGTCGCCCTCCTGGAACCCCCTACGGGACAGCTAGAGGTCCCCAAACCCCACATTGAGAACCGCAAAATAAAACATGTACATTTAAAACTAGTACTCACCACAAAAGATGAGTGAGTTTTGTCTGGGACTTTTGTTTTAGAGAATCCTTAAAGTCACAAGGAAATAGCGTTTTGATGGTGTCTTGCTTCTGTAATTCAATGTATTTCCGGTTGAAACAGGAAACAGCAGGTTTTATATGACGGAGGAGTTGTGTGTGTGTGTCTGTGTGTGTGTGTGTGTGTGTGTGTGAGCGAGAGAGTGTTTGTGTGTTTTTCTGGTTACCTGCCTGGGTGTCTGTCTTTGTCAGTGCAACTAAACGCACCGAGCAAACAAACGCGCTGTTACAGTGAACTACATCGTATAACAAGAGACATTTAAAAATAACAATTAGGTTCAGGTGATAATGACTTGAACGCGCAGCAGTCATGTGCATTGCTGAACCAGCCATCTCAACTGCGGGGGGGGGGGGGGGACACACCATCACACCTGTGATGGTGCGTCGGTTGCAATTTTTAAGTACGGCAAAAGTAATGCGATTTTGATATAAATAATATAAGAGAAAATACAACATTTTTTACATTTTTTTGCATTTACAGAGAATTAACTAACAAGGGGAAAATGTAATTTTCTTCATTTCATTCTGACTTTAAAGCTGAATTAGGCAACTTGGCACATTGGAAGTTCCAAACTGCAGCGAGAGGCAACTGTTTGAATAATCTGAACTTCAAACACGCAGAAATCATGTAAGGTGACGTCAGTAAACGACAGTTTGTCTCCTAAACCCTTTTCACTTTCTGTGAGGAGACAATTTCAGACCAGTAACCATACAGACTCCAGAATTTATTTTGGGAGAAATGGTGAATGTACAGTACTCTGTTACAGCCCCACTTTGTGATTTTGCCTGATAAGACGGGTGTATTTGTACACCAAAATCTTGCCTATAGTGCAGCTTTAACTGTGAAAATCAATCCACCGGATGAAATTAGCTCTAAATTAGCTTTTCTGGCACATGGTCTGCCAGACGAGAACATAAGGGCGAACATGCCCTGCACCGAAAGCGCAAAAAAAGGAAATTAAGCATGAACAACTGTGTTTGCCTGCTACATATTCGCACGCGTACAGACACACACACAGCATGCACAAAATGCACACACACACACACAAACAAACAGAAACACACACACACACAGACAGGAGGGCTATAAATAAAGTCAGCTCATAGAGCCAAGGAGCACTGGCATATGATTGTGGGGAACGTGCACATGAGAAAGGTTACAACCAGCCAGCGGCCCATTTGTCTTGTTTGGATACAAACTACTTGATTCCCCAAATGAGTGGTGAGGAATCCCGCGACATCAGCACTTAATCACGGCCTGTTCACCATTATAAATCAGTTGAACTACTGACACCTGAACTTTATTCCGTGCACACTGTAAAGGCCACAGGCGCAGGCTCACGCTATTAGCGGGGAGGCTGATCCATTGTGTGTGCATTCAGGTCAGAAAGCAGGGCATGGGGATACACGCCGCATGCATCACCTGAGCGCGGCAACAATAATACGACAAGAGGAAAAACAGCAAAAATGACAAATGATATCGTCAGGATTTTTTTTTTCTTCTTCTTCTCATTCAAGATGGTGCGAGAATCCTTAAAATGATGCTGAAACAACTGGAAACATGGTGTGAGAATATAAAAATGAATGCATATTGCTGCTGTCGGGTAAAAACCTTGTATCTCCGAAATGTCAGGGGGCCATGATGTAGTATTTCAAATGTGCTTAAGATGAGACAGCGGATGAAACGGGTTCAAACACAGCATATCATCGCTGTCGAGTGAAAAGATCATTTCCAAATTGTTAACTTTTCAGGAACCAAGAAAAACATTCTTGTTTTTTTGCTTGACCACCACTCAATTCTGAGTTTATCTAATAGGTTTTGAAAGAGTTTCATAAGCATCAGTCTGTTCAGCCGTGGTGGATATAATGGTAACTAACCAAACTAACCAGAAAAGGTACAACGCAGAGGATTTTTCCCAGGAAAGACCTACCAGAGACCAGGTGTTTAGAACAGCAAATGGAAAGCTTTCATGAGCTGGATATAGGTTGAATCACTAACGTGTTATATTAATCAGCAATAGCGAGTAGCATAACAGACATTTATTTATATGAAAATATTGTGGATTTTTCCTTTAAAACATGAAAATCACCAAATTTGGAGTTTCACATTACAACAGCAACGTGGTACGTGTGTGTAGTGAATTAGCGTGTGTGTGTGTGAGAGAAAGAGACAGAGGGAGAGAGAGAGAGAGAAAAAGATATTGAGAGTGGCTGAGTGAAGGTGTCTGCACTTGTTCGATTGAACGTGTGCACATTGCACGTATGTGTGTGTGTGTCTTTGTCTCATTTTCGCAAAGAGCATCACACCATGTCTCTTGATGCATCAATGACATGGTTAGTGAGTGTGTGCGCTCCGCAGCAGCTTGTTCGGCTGAGTTGTAAAGCCTCGTCCCCGGCTCGTCCTGCCTTTATGTGGGCTAGACAATAGGCAGACCTCCCAGCAATGCAGCTGGGCCTGGCCCTCCATACAACAGCACTCTCCAGCGCACTGTAAAAACACACAGGGCAATTTAGTGAAATTAACTCATTAACTTCATGGATATAGACGTGTTTGTTAAATTTCAAATTACAGCTACTAGTTATCAGCTTCATAAATTATGAGTTAAAAGAGCATTTTATCACACATTCACTAAACTGATCAAATAATAGTCACACTGCATTCGATGCAGTTGGTAATAGCAAATTTGAACTTAGCACTGGAATTACAGTATTTGTGCGTTCCAGTGGTCCAGCTCGGAAAAAAACACAAGGGAGAAACATGAAAGCACGCAAGATTTTCTTTGCCCAAGGTAAAATACTGTTCCCCATGCAACAGCTAATGTTATGTCAATGATATTTAGCAACGTTACCTAGCTAGTTAGCATAGAATGTTAGCAACTGTAAATTCAACTTTATATTTCACATTTTTATGTTTAACCATTTACCTCACAGGTGTTTTGATAGATTTCAGGTCATACAATGCTCAAGATCAAACTTAAGTGTATTTTGAGGATTATAAACATGTTAAAAGTAATACTGTGTAGCGTTTACAGTGTAGCTATGCTGCCATGTTGACATGATGTCAGATAACTGCATCTCAGAAACTTCAGGTTTGAGAAATCTTTTCCTACTTTAAATTCCGACTCAATGGGCCGTTCTGTTGCCTTTTCCCCTGTAAGTCTGATATTTTTTTACTTTCCAATGCAGCATCAAATACAAAACAGCTTAGCTTATTAGCAATTTCCCAACTGACACTGCATTTGAGTTAAAGGGTTCCTAACCAAGAACCTTCCTTCTCCTTGTTTGGATAAAGTTACAGGAGACAGAGACCTATTATGTATGCAGGTTATGTGAGGTGAATCACATGTGTATTTCTGATAAAAAATGAAAGTTTTGATAGCCATGATAAAATTAGTATCCAATTCAATACCTACCCCTGATACTGGCAGTAAAAACCTTCTCACTATGAATAAATAACACTGACATGCATCAGTTGGTGGACTCAACTAAAAAATACTTTACATCAGATATTTGCTGATCTTCTTAAGTTCCCTCAGTGAGTTTTACTACATTAGAACAATGAGCTTTGACTATTCATAACACTGACATAACGATTCACTACTATTGTATCTGTCAATTTTGAGACAGTGAGGACACGTTTTAAGTTGAAGCTCCTTAATATTTTTTTTTACAGTGCAGTCGCCCCAGCTCCTGTACTTGGGAAAAGTTCTCGGTGATTCAACTGTCACTCATGGGCGGCCAAAAGCCCGGTGAAAGGCTCTGTGCCGGCTGAGTGGTGAGTATTTCTGAGGCCCAAGCGGGTGGGGAAGAAAGGCCATTGTTCAGGGCTTCCCACTCCACCAGCCTGCTTTTGGGCTCTCTGGAAATGGGGCCACAGTAAACAAACAATACGTCCCGATGAATGGATAATGATGCACGTGTTTACCGAGTGAGATTTCTGCAGCGCGTTCTCTGTTCACTTGGCTCAAAAAAAAATGGAAAAAAGAGGGGTTTCAATTCACACAGGCGAGCTTTTATTTGAAACGTTCCCCCCGCCCCTCCCCAAAAAAGATTTCCCTGGATAGATAAAATGTTCGAATTCTTTTGTGAGTCTTTATTTTCATTTAACCTTAGAAGTCTCCATGAAATAAAAGTTTGACTTATGGCTGATTGTTTGGTCACCTCAAACCAATTACCTCACCTGCGCATTCTGTAACAAAAAGACCAAATTAACAGTATTTACTCGACTCAGACACTCAAAAGTTGCTTTCTCAGCAAAGGCATGAACCCAGACGAAGGCTACTGCAGCCGAAACAGGTTGGCTTTTACAGTTGTTCTCCAAGAGTAGCTGAACTGTTTTCATTCCCTTTCTGTTCTTTTTGATTCGTGTACCGTGAAGGAGCTGCGAGTTTGCGACAGATGCGTTCGCGATGAGTTCGCGACAACATCGATTGACTCATAGAGCGCTCACTCTTTATTTTGTCGTCACGGGATGCGCGTCCGTCGCGAAGAAAGGTATTCCCCAGTTTATCAGACAGGATTAAAACATCAGGCAGACCACACCAACGTACTGGAAGGACTGCAGAACATCTCCTTTGTCCCATCAGATGGGAGGGGAACTGGGTTGCATTGTTCCGTCTGCCGCACATTGGGAGGCTCAGGGTCTTTGGTGCACCGGAAGAGAGATTGGGAACAATAGCGCTCACAAATCCCTCTCCTCACCTCACAAGGGCCTCTGCCTTACATTCCCATGCCAGAGAACCATCAGGCTCAGGGGGCAGCCCATCAAAGTCACTTGACTCAGGAGAGCTCCTCTCAGAGAGGTAGGGGGCAATATGCTCTCTGGGGCCATTAAACACAAGCACCACAGAGGGTCCTTGTTCCAGTTTTTGGAGGACTCTGGACGCTGGTTAAATTCTGGCTTCCTCGTGATTCTTTTGAAGTAATAATCCCAGACATTTTCATATAAATAAGTGTCTGTTTTGCTGCTCTCTATCACGGATTGATATAACACAATAGACAGCTTTTACATTTGCTGATCTAAACACCTGGTGTCGGGTCCCAGCAAGCATTTGCACCTCATGTACTGTAAAAATTCATATTGAAACAGTTTTGGAAACTGTTTTGAAAGATATTTAGGTCCCGATTTTACAAAACGATGCAGGTAGCAGCTATGGACGACCATAGATATTGCCTCAACTTTCATTTTGGTGCTATATTTAGTGTCATGGCAGACACTCTTTGATTGACAAGTGATCTCTGGGAAGAACAGTGCAAATACAGCCCAGCAATAAGTGCTTAGCACCAAAAATGGAGGCCAAAAAAAAAAAGAGAATCTTGAGAATTACCACTTTAACTTCCATTGAACGATATACTTGCTCTTCTATGGTTGGGAAAATTCTTTTAAAACCCATTGAATAAACTCAAAGATGCATAGTCACCAAGCTAAAAACAAGGCTGCTTTTCTTAGATCCTGAAAATTTGGACGTGAAGTTTTCAAGTAAAGAAGTCACAGTTGAGAAGATGAAAAATTGCTCCATTTATAATGCAAGATTGATATTCTGTAGATGGCTGGTTCAGCAATGCACATGACTGCTGCGCGTTCAAGTCATTATCACCTGAACCTAATTGTTATTTTTAAATGTCTCTTGTTATACGATGTAGTTCACTGTAACAGCGTGTTTGTTTGCTCGGTGCGTTTAGTTGCACTGACAAAGACAGACACCCAGGCAGGTAACCAGAAAAACACACAAACACTCTCTCGCTCACACACACATACACACACACACACACACACACACACACACACACACACACCCCTACACACACACACACACACACACACACACACACACACACACACACACACACAACCATGAACCTCCTGTGCAAACTTCAAAAGGTGCTTTGATCAGAAATCTGGCACCCAGCTCTCTTGGATTCTCTTTTCTGAGGTGTATTATGTCTTTTACGACTTTCTTTTTCTGTTGGCTTATGAGCATCAAATCCAGAGAGCTGTGTAGGCCTCATGTTTGTATTGTTGCATTTGAAGGCTTTGCCATATGCCAGTCTGGAGACATCCTTAGTAGTATATCGGGGATCAAAATTATGTCAGAAGGCAAGAGATGGAATGGCTTCAGCTGTGGAAGTAGTAGTGTAGCAGCTAATTTTATTTTAGCATGAAGGTCCTTTTTGCAGACAGTCAAGAGATGAAATAAACACATGAAGCAAAGCATTGTATAAAGGATAGAAAATGATTTTGCACCAAAATGAGAGATCCACCTTTTGAAAAAAGAGACACCGACAAGGTAGTAATTATTTTTTTTTCCCCAATGATGAGATGAACAGAGCTTCTCCAACGCAACATATTTCTACGAGAGGGGCTGCTACACCTTATACACTGGAAATACCCATGAGTCTAATCATCTGCAATATGTTATGTGTCCCTTTATTGTCCAATAATGTCCAGATCAAGCTATTAACTAAGGGAGGAGAATCGGGGATGGGAGGGGGGGGGTTGGGGGGTGCGGTTCAGGGTATTATTCACGTGAAAACATTGGATCACAGAAACAACTTAATCTACCTGAGGTTTCCCCCCCAAAGGTATGAATTATGAAGGCATTTATGGGCGCCTCATACATAGCCGTGTTTATTCTCAATTTATGGCTGACAGAACCGAGAGCAGGAAAGCCACTTTGAAACCCTTAAAAACCCCGTGTTTTATTACGCCGCCGCCGCCGCGCCGCACAGTTACAGTAGGACCACAAACGACTCCCCACGGGCCCGCCTCGCGCAGCCATCCTTACATTCTTAATTTCTGAGGCATAATTCTTCTCAGAAACGCTCAGCCTCTGTGGAAGAGCGCGTTTATAAAGGTGATGAATTACCCTCATAAAGGCACTTTTTTTCTCATCAAAACCAGAGGCTGAAACTCCTGGTCCTCAGATTCAAATAAAGAGTAAAACCCCCGGGATGTGGCGCGATGCGATGATGCGCTAGACAAGGGGAAAAAAACATTTTGGGATGTAGGGGGAATAGAATGCTAGATGGAGAGAAAAAGCAAGGGGGTCGTTGTGTAGGGGAGAGCAGGGTAAAATGAGACGCTTTTTACATTTTGTGTAAAATGTGTGTTTATTTCAAACAATAATGGCTATGTATACTTTAGGTTGTTGGGCATTCATGAAGAATAAAACATTTTCTGTAGCTAATACAGTTTTAGAAGTATGACCCATTAAAACAAGTTGGTGTTTTGGCTCAATTTGCCCCAGGGCTAGTGGCACATTTCATCCCACAACCACCATTTTAACTGCTTCACACAGCAACTCAGCCCACCATTATGCTAAGTTTATGACCTCATATTGCACCTTATACAGCTTATAACTTGAATTAATATATAATAAATCCTTAAATGTATTTACTCTTACATACAGAACATCTTTACCATGATGAAATCACCTGACGTCAGAAAAATCAAATCTTTTGATCTGGCTCTCTTACTACTTTCTCCATTTTCTCTCCTCCATCATATATTCAGGGAAACAAATTACTCTTCTTAAATCTATAATCACATGACTCATTTTGTGAATGATTGCTGCGATACAAGGGGTGGCTCATCTTGCCCCTTTCTCCCCTATAGGTAGATTTAAAGGAAACAGCAGTAAACAGGAAAGAAAAAGAAAAAGAAACTAAACTAAATGAGACTGGGATAACATGTTTGTGGCATGCTGAAAACATTACATGATATTTTATATTCCATTCATATTATAGACCTTATTTTTGTACAGTGATACTCAAACAATCTAGTCTTAATTTCAACTTGTACAGGAGGAAATATTTATCTAAAACTGAGAGCAACCACAGCCTATGGAGCCTTTAACAGTAACAAGAGGAAGCAGTGCATTGCCTTCACCACCAACAGGTTAATTCCAGTGAGTATTGCTTTCACTATTTGGATGTTGCAATACAGATGTATCAACATGGTTCAATAGTGTCCTTAGTCACAGATTTAGAATATCTATGATCCTACCAGTCCAACAGATTTATGTTCCCCTCTGATAAGGTTTCTGTTGTTAGCTGTGACTTGGTACGGAATTATATAACTAGGAGAGTGAAAACTCTTATCAAAGCAGTCATCCTTATACATTCTCTCATTGTGCTAACTTGTAGAGAGTGAAAAAATAGTGAAATTAAACTCATTTTGTTTGGGACTGCGTGGGACCCCCTCAAGGATCGCTGGAGGTCCATGATCCCCACGTTGGGAAACATTGCTCTAGGTGACGTCCTCTGAGCAGAATAGCTAATGGGACCTCAATTCTCAGGCCAACATCATACATTTGCCCCTCACAAACCTGTAAAAAGTAAGCAATGGTATGTCGAAATCGAACATGATGATAAAATATACATACCTTGTGGAATGCAATTCATTCACAGTAAAAGTTGGACTTTTTGGTGATCAGGGTTGATGAATACTGGTCAATTTAATGTCTCCTTCAACTAGGCTTCTTCAGAAGAGAACTTTGGTATTGAGGGTTTTAAGTTGCAACCTGGAACTTTAAATTTGGCAGCTTCACAGCAAATTAGCAGATATTTTTACACCTAAAACGCAATTCATGTGACTTCTGAAAAATCGCTTCTACTCTTAAATCCAATTACAATCTCACGCTCAATTACAGTAATACAGGTATATTGCTCATGATTTACAGTACATAGGAAATAAGTTGTGAAACGAATTAGAGAATTAGAGATGATGAGGCTTCCACAGGCATTTGTCATTATCACATGTTACTGACTATATGTGACTTTGTGCATCAGGTAGAATAGCTGCAGGTACTGTACATCACACAGGGATACATTTTTCATTACCAGCCTTTCCTCGGCAAAGGAGCAAAGTGACTGGTGGAGTATCTGCTTCGGCACCCTAGGGAGCACTGTTTTGCTCTGCAGTTCACTCACTTTCATAGATGACTTGGCTCGGTTCTCCTGGGGAATAGGAGCACAGAGACGCCCTTTGGAGAAAATCCCTGCTTCCTCCCTGTGATTTAAAGGAGCTGTGTGAAGATCAAAGCGTCCGTCCCGGTCCCCGTAGTCTCCGCTGTTTAGGGAGAAGTCAGGGGTGCTGGGAAACGGATGACCCCGGGGGAATCCGGAAAACAAGTGAAGCAAGGCGCTGGAAAACATACTGTAAGGTAACTGTACATCTGTAGCCCTGCCTCCTGTCATCCGCTTGTGTGTGCGCAGTTGCAAGGGAACTCGTGTCAATTTCATCGGCTGTACCTAGAAATATGTGTGTCTGTCTGTGTGCACTCACTCTATTGTGAGGGTGAGGTTGTGTGTGTGTGTGTGTGTGTGTGTGTGCGCTCGGGGCAAGGTGTAGAAAGGTCAGTAAAGGATAACAAGTATTAGGAAGCTTTGCTTTGTTTTTTCAGTTCATATAGAAGTTGATCATTAGTTGAAAACTGGAATTCATCAACCTCCAGCGTGTCCCCAGTGTGGAAGCCTGTGAAGTTCATCTTAATGAACCCCCCTCACCCCCACCTCCCCCCCTTCCACCCCACTACCCCCCCACCCCCACCCCCCCTTTACGCTGTACAGCCTTTCACAGGGATGGAGAGAGAGAAAGAGGAGTAGGAGGCACATCATGCATGGCAGGAAGCGATGCGGCGCGGTTATCGATTCTGCGTTGCTTAACAATTCCATGAGTAGCCCAGAGTGCTGATCCTTCTTACCTTGATAGGTGTGTTAATACCATCTGCATGGTGGGTAACCCCTGCCGCCTGTGTGGAGCACCCCCCTCTCCCAGGGAGTGCTGAGGGGGAGGACCAGCCTTGCTAATTAATAATTCACCCCGGGCCAGACTCCCTCCCTGGTGGCTCCACGTGATTACAGCGAGCAGCCAGGAGTCAAGGTTAGTGGTAATGATAGAACGGCACACCAACAATAACTAGCCCAGGATTGGCCTTCCCAGTGGTGTGCAGGAAGGAGTCGGAGAGACGGAGCGGAGGATGAAGCCTTCAGTGGAGCGCACAGACAGGGAGGTAAAAGGGGGGGGAGGGAGGGGGGGGGGGGGGGGTTAGGAGTGCTGCATAAGACCCTTTGCAGGGTTTTTTTTAGACGGGGGCTTCTTAGAAGTACGGTGTAAAATTAATGCAGAGGTCTTGGAGAGTAAATATTGAATAAGTGCAGCTCAATGGAGTTGAAAATCAAAAGCACCTCCTCGGGAGCTGTTGGCCTCCGAAACTGTGCGCTGGGTTTGCTGACCTCTGCATTAGCATTATTTTAGCAAGAGGAAGACGGGAGGTATGTTCGGGAGAGCAGAGGAGGGGGGAGGGAGGGATGGAGGGAGTGGAGGAGGGCAGGGCAGCCTGTGGTGAACACGAAGAGAGAGAGAGGAGAGAGGGAGCGAGTCTGCAAGGCCGGAGCCCTTCTACTCTGCCAGATCCTCGCGATTGCAAGCTCGCAGAAAGAAGAGGAGGAAGAGGAGGAGGAGGAGGAGGCGGAGAAGGAGGAGGGCTCTCGAAAGCAGCTAGCAGCCATCAGGAGTGCCAAGGCCTGAGGCCCCGACTAGCAGACTCGGTGAGTAAACCTTGACTTTGCGCACTAACACAGCCCACACTCTGGATGGGAGACCTGACCCAAGACTGTTTTTTGGCAGAGAGCTGGTTTTAGACGGGAGCGCTTGGCCAACTTTAACCCCGGACACATCGCTTTTAACTTTGGATGCCAAGGCTGTTAAAGATCTCAAAGAGCACGCTGTTGCCGCTCACATTTCGCAACGTCTGTCATGATCGATTACAAAACAAGTGCTAAACCATCATGTCCAGGAGGCAAGTTCCGCCGTCAAGTGGGATCGCAATCATTTTCGAGGTTTTGGAGTTGTTGTTTTTTTCCCACTTCTCTGTGGTGTGGTCACATTTCAGTTGGAAATAGAAGCGCAGTGTCAGATTCCGAAATGGCTCTTTTGTTCGAGCGATTCTTCTCGGCGAATTGAAAGTGATGCTTCACCTTGCATAGTTAGTGCACAGTGTTGGGGGAGCGGCTTTGAAAGTCTCGTTTTACAAGCTGCCAGTTCCTTCACATTGGAAGAAGCTGAACTACGGCAAAGCTTCCCTCAAGAGTAATATCGTTTTGTTGATTGAAGTTCAATATCACCTGATACAAAATCACATAATAATGAAATGTAATAACTTATCTTGACTGCAAAATTTACTTGAACTACAAGTTTGCTTACTTGTGGTGAAACAACTCCCCTGCACTGTTAGTATTGTTCTTTTGCTACCAAATCATGCTGGTATGCACTCAGGCTTGACTGATATCAGTTTGTCGTTATTGGCCCTTTATTAAATATTGGATATGATCCAGTCAGTGTGGTCCACCTCTGATATGATGGAGGTTCCTCCCTGACCACAGCTACAGAAAAACACTCTGGAAAACCTGACATGAAGTTTGATTTCTTTGCACATTTTACTGATGAATTTGATTGTTCAATAATGTTTATTGTAAATTAATTATTAATTATTTCATTTCAATTAATTTAAAGGTCCCATATTCTCCACTTTCCAGTGTTTTATGTTATGTCTTGAGGTCCATTCAAAGCTGTGTGTGTGGTGTCATGTACCAAAAACATTCTCAATCCATTTTTACACGTTCATTTTCCAGCATCTCTCTGAGCCAAGAACAGGCTGTTTCTGTCGCCGTGTCTTTAAGGCTCATTAATATTAACGACCCCTCTGTTCCGATTGGCTAACCATTTCAAGAGTGAAACGTGAGACACCGCGGCCCGGCAGCTACAGGTAGGGAAAACTTTCCGGTAATAAACAATGACAACCGCTCAACCGCTTTGAAAAAAACACTTTGTTAGTCTATTATTTCTTACAAAAATGAAAATGAGCGAACCTTTGTGACGCCACAAAGTTACGGAAGTCCAAACGGCTCATTTAGGGGCAAGGGAAATCCTGTTTTACATCATATGGGACCTTTAAAGACATTGAATATCAGCACAAAATATCAGGTATTGGCAGTCCAAAAATCTACTGGTATCAGCTCTCAAAAACCCATATCAGTTGAACCCTATTATGCAAACTGCTGCTATGGAGTCTACAGTATAAGCAGGTTCGTTCATCAAAAGGAATAGCACTTTCATTATTTGTTTGTTGGAGAAGTCTCCTACACATCAACAAGAAAGGCTTTTTCCTCAGATCAGAGGTGGATTCAAACTCACAACATCACAAGCAGTCGGGACGCATCTAAACCCTCGGAGCCACCGAGGCACCCCGGGGTGCTGTGGATAAATTAGGTACTTTATTACGTTGTGCTCGCTTTGTGGAGCCATCAATCGGCTGCAATCTCTTAGTGCACAAAATAGTGAAAGGTCTTCCCGTGAATGAATGAGTACAAACATGAATCATACACACCGGAATCAATCACTTTGAATGACTTTGTGCATTTCACTGGCTGACCAAGATAAAGCAGCTAAAGAAGCGGTAAAGCATAGGGAAATGTCCAGGAATGATTTCTGGGACGCATTTTTTCTTAATGCATATCTGGTTCCAGTGACCTTTACTACATGTCATCTCCTTTCTCACCTATTTTCTGTGACTTTCCACTGCACGGGCCTACTAAGCAGAGCAACACAAATTAACTATTAACTATGGGTTTTCCCTCAATAGTGCATTAATTTCTCTCAATAATATGTGATACTGTCACCATATAAGCCCCATAGTGAGTAAAGCATACTAAAAGCCCAATTTGTGCGCAACAACTTCCTTACTGACTGCTATAAACACTAATTAGGAAGCAATTTAGGGAAAACTATACTTGTAGAATACAATAGTGCAGAATAAGATGTTAATAAGTGGTTTGCAATGACTAATAAGCCAATACACTACTAATATGCATGTTAATAAGCAACTTATTAATAGTTAATATGTGTTCCCTAATATAAAGTGTTACCAAAAAAAGATTTTCCCCACCAGCTCTAAGTGATGAGCAGGGGTGGAAAATGATTCATTTCAGCTGATTCATTTCAGATGTACTCAAGTAGATTTGGTAGATTTGTTTGAGTATAAAGACATAGTCACACCTTCCCCCAATCACAGCAATAGTTTATCATTGCCAATATTCTGCACCTCTTTGAGTATCTGTTCTACTATTTGTAGATTTTTTTGAGTAACACTACTTTTTGAGGGCTGTAAAATGTGTCTGCTTCTAATTTAACAAATTCTCACGTATGCACTCTTAATTTTACTCGTTACTTGTTTTTACACATTGAAGTACAGTGACATCTGTATTTTGATGTAAATGGAGTCATTCTGGACTTGTTTTGGCCATTCCGCAAAAACTATAACCCTTCAGCTTACTGGAAATGGACAAAAGAGTTAATAAGTCATTTTGAAGATGCACTTTTGGAACGTGAACTAAATCTTAATGATTTTCGTTCCAAAAGTACAGACATAACTGAGTACCTTTTTAGTAGAGATGGGACGATATATCAAAATTCAATTGTCAATGTGACAATACGTATCGTGGGGCAGAAAAATGAATTACGATATTAACTATATTTTATTCTGCTGTAGTAATCACAAATGAGACGACTTGACCATCACAATTTCACAAGCTCTCCATCCAAATTATACTATTTACTCTTTGTAATGACATTTTTAAATTGTTGTTTACATTCTAGCGAGCCAATGCCATCGCTAGAAAGATTTGTGTCTCAGAAATAAACATAATTCTGCACAATCAAACTTTGTTGTCATTTAACTTTTATTTATTACATCGTATCGTGGCTGTATCGAACCGCGAACCCCATATCGTGTCTCGTGTATCGTATCGCATCGTATCGGGAGATAAGCGTATCGTCCCATCCCTACTTTTTAGTGACTTAGTATTTTGCTTTTACTTGAATACTTGTCTTGACAAGCACTCTGACTATAAAATTAAGTAAAAACTGCTTGAACCAGACTCTGGACTAGAGTGAAATAGTCATTCCTCCTCTGGTGCTGCGGCATCCATAAGGAGAACTTGCGGATAGCGTGTCCTATTAGCAGTCACACCATGGGAAGTATACTGATCGTCTCTCCACATCCTTTCTCCTGAAAGGGAAGAATGTCAAGCAAATCATTTCAATTATCAGAGTGTCTGTGGATTTGCACTATAAAGAGCAGCGTGTACGGCGTGGGTACGAGTTTCATCAACATGGAGGGTGGTCCTTAACTGGCGCCGGTCGTTTAACTCCACTCAGTGGCGGCCATGTTTTAATCCACCATCGAAGGGGTAGATCCTTTAAAACAGATGAAAGACAAGATATGCAAGAGTATTTAAAATTTTATGTCAGATTTATAGACTTAGGCCTTTTCTTTCATGTATTAATAAGCCCAGTGAACATCTGAGCGCAGGAGATTATGGACTGAAATCAGCCTAAATATGAATAAGTCAGCTTGTGTTAATGTGATTTGGATCTCTGCTTTTCATCTTCTTAAGTGTCAGAGCAGGAGAAAGGGAGTCATTCATTATGGGTATTGGGGTGATGAGGCCCTTGCTATTTCAAACAAGCCTCCTGCCCGGCGCCTGCTTTGGGAGCCCGAGCATTCAGATGCATGGAAATGAAACTTTTTTTGTCTTCTGCAGAGATTTGGTAGATCACATAGGTCGGCAGAGGTTTTGAATAGGAAAGCTCAGGAGAGGAGTTGTGAGAACAGCACAGTTTTTGTAACCTTTATTTATCCAGGGAAGGGTTTTGCTGAGCACGCACGGTTGTTTTCAGCCTGTTCCCCTGCTTCACATTCATACAGTTCCAAACATTCACACCTGGGAACGGCCCGATGCAACCGGTCTTCTTCTGTCGGCCACTGGGAGCCCAGTACAAGCGCTGTCTTAATTCTACTATATTGGCCACAGAGCAACTCCACTGGAGCAGTTGGGGTTTAAAGCTGGGGTAGGCAACTTTGGAGAAATGAGCAAGAATTTGAAAGTGTATAACAAAAAAATCCCCCCTACTCCCTCTCTGCTCCCTCCCTCTCTCCTGTAACACCTCCATCCAAACGAGGCTCAGGCATGAGAAGGGCAAAGCTGATCTTTGGTGCCAGGTGATGTCACCTTCTATAGTCCAAATCAGAATGTTTGTAAACAAACAGATTGGCTATACTTCCGGGTGGATAACTCGCACTTGTCGGCAGCAGAAATCGCTCGTTTTAAGCAGCGGTAAATACGAGTCAACTAAACAAAACATTAGCGATTATGCCGAAATCGGGTTGTGTTTGGGGCTGTAATGCCAAATATAGCTTGGTACAAAATGGATTAGGTTTAGGCTTTTTCCATTTTAAAGCAACCTAACGGAATCGGTGGATACAGATAATAGTTTACAGGCATCTACAGAACTGGGGACAGACTGGCAGCAACCACTCATGACCGGGTTTTGCGGCAGGCATTTTCTTACAGGTCAGTAATAAAAATGATAAACGTCGCTGTTGGTTAGCATAACGTGCAAGCTTGCTAGAGAGACAGTAATACAGTCTCTCGGTTTTGCTAGTCTCGTTCGGGTCTAGCACAGCAGCAGCTCCGTTGTGACTGGCACTGCACTGCCAGTCCCAAGGCGTTCCATTAAAAACCGTTCGGGTAAAATCTTTCACTTCATGTAGGTAAGATTTCCTGACCGAAATTTTGCCAACATGATAAGCTTTCTGAAATCCTTGAGCCCTTTTCTGTTACACGAGTAAAACATATTGTCAAAGTGCCATAAATGTTTTATCCGCACGGTTTTTAATGGACCGCGGTTCTAGCGCAGCACAAGTAGCACAACACACGCAGTGGTTTGTGATCTGGGTTTGCTATCATACCCTGCTTTACAGTCAAGATGCTTTACAATCGAGTCTGAAAGTAAATAACGAACAGTCCACAGTTTCTACTATAAAGCAAAACACTAAAGAATGACTGGTTTGAGGTTGCTTTGTTAGATCAGCACTTGAATTTGAACTTCTGCTCACTGAATCACACTAACAGCCTACTTTGTGTCACTGGCTGTCACTGTTTGGCTATATAACATAATATAAAATAAAAACAGAAAGTTATGGTTAATTTGTATAAGACAGTGGCCAAAACAGAACTTTTAAGCATTTCTAAACATTTAGTTGTTTGTGGACACATGCTTAAATAGGCTATATATTTAGGTTATGTTAGGTTATACACTAACAAATATCAACAGCAACGACATCAGGAACGTCTCGTTTTCGGTGGACAGCCAGAACTACATAATGTCTGTGTGTTTCTAATCACAAGAGCTTAAAAAGGGGTCTTACTTTGGTTAAATAACACGAAAAATACTGTAGCGCCGATGCAGCACCACCGACGTTATCCACCCGGAAGTAAGTTCTTTGTTGTTGTGACGTCACGCTGATATGGCCTATAGAGGATTTTAGCCCTTTCCATAATGCTTTGCTTTACCAGTTGTTCCGGTCAATACGCTGCCTGCCGACTGCCGTTCAGTTGTAATGAAGAGAGTGTAATACTGTTGCTGTAACTTAATAAAGTGACTATAAACAACTAAATCAGTGTTAATATTACTTGCATCGGACATCAGTGGAACACCAAGTACTGTTAATGAAGAAGATCAGCCGAGACAAGCTTATTTCGGATTACTTGAGATATTTGGTCTCAGTTAGCAGGTTATCTAGTGAGCTAGCCAACGTTAGTATAGCTGCATTCACGCTACAGTGCATGTTATACTGATATATTTGGCCTTACAACTTCATAATTGCACTAACAGATTATTTTACATAACGTTATTGATTCTGATTTGACCCAAAATTAACGGACTAATACATCGGAGCTGATGATGATGAGGTTTGCCAGTTTTGTCAAGTTGCCGGCCACTAAGTCTTTATACTGAGGGAAGATGGCAGTGACAGTCTTCTATGAGTGAATCATGAATTATAAAGTAATCTATTTACATTTTAAGTTACGTTTTGCAGTTTCTAGTGGTCTGACATGATGTGTTTTATCTGTCGGACGTCTGTTGTTTTGATCAGCTGAAGAAGAAAAGCGTGGATGAGATGTCACAGCACATCAATGAGTGGACAAGAGGTAAACATACGCTACATTTAATTCTTTCAAATGGATTTTGTGTGCGTGTGATTGACAGGTAGGTAGGGTCACCTCCTTGCAGAGAGCTCGCCTGATTGATTGTTAAGATCTGGGCGCCCTGAGATTTTGGAGTGGCTGATTACAGAGACGGGATTTTTTTCTCAGAGCATTTGATTTATTGAAAATTACAGAAAATTTCACCAAAATATTACCAAAATGGATCTAAAAAAAATTTGCCTACCCGAGTTTTAAGTGTTCAAAAGCACCTTGACAATAGTTGTTAAAGGAGGTGAGAGACATTTCTCAAAGGTCCTTTAAGTAGTATTTTTAAACATCAATATATCATGATCAAATTAATTGAGGTATTTTGGTATAATTACTGTAAACAAATTAGAACACGGCAGAGATGATTGGTATAGCCAGTGGTATTGTTAGTTAGCTAGTGTTTCTCAAAATTAAGACCACATTTCCCATAAACCCTGTTGCTTCCTGTCCCCCCCTCCCTCTCCTGGAGTTTTTGTCTTTACTGAAGAGGATCAACATGTTGGAAGTGATTTTTCCACCGGGCTTTCACTCCTTCCACTATCTGCCATTGCCAGAAACACAGAAAGCTTTAGCTCCATTTGTGCTGGAAGAACAGCGCCCTCTTCCTGTTTTGTGCCATAAAGCAATCCAGCAGATTTCCCACCAAATCCGACCAGGTAGCACACAATGTTGAAATGCCATGTCATCCCACTCTCTCTCCCTAATTTTTTATGTCTCTCTTTAGTATAGACTATCTAATAAAGGTAAACATGTCAAAAAACTATCTTACAAAAAATATAATGTCTCTAAATGAATGTGGTAATGATTTATTGATGTTAAAATGCCACACATAGAACCTTAAACTTTCCCTGCCTAAATTCTGGTTGCATCTGCAACCTTTTCATCACAAACCTGCTTCTCTGCCACAAGTCACATATCATTGTCACACAGTGTGAATATCCTGTTCTGAGTATAATCAATTGAAACAGAAAATCTATGACCGCTGTGTTGGTAGACATAGTGCTGTACCCCAAGTTGTACTGTATCCATATTATACTCGTGCACCCATTGTGCGTCAACAGTCTACATGTCTTTCCACATGTGAAAATAATGCTTAGGAGTTTCTTAAGGACAACAGAGACGTAGATCTCTTTGCAGCAGCTCTGTACTAAACTAAAGTGCTTCATTTTAATGCATTTTAGAGAGAACCTTAACTTGATTTGAAGGTTAAAATTAAAATTTATAGTTCATAAAAATTGCTGCCCTGTTTTGCAGGAGAAAACACCCCTAATGGTCCACAGCATAACATTACACAGATAGCTAAAACACTTGTATCCATGGTAACTGTTGCTGAAGTGCAGTTGTAGACTTAAAGGATAATTCCAGTTATTTTCAACCTGGGCCTTATTTTCTTAGTTACCATCATGGCGATTGATTGTGTTCAGAATTTCATCACTTAGTTCACCAAGAGGGCTGCTCTCCAATACACACGCATACATATACAAGGAATACACAGTCTCCAACAGTTGAATCCAAAAATTGATTAAAACACGTCTTTTCAACACATTAACACCGACGCTACAATGGGACATGGCTACAACTTGTGTATACGGTATTCATCAAGCTCCACAGTGAAGTAAGTGATGAAATTTTGAACATAATCAATCGTCATGATGGCAAAAAACTAAGAAAATAAGGCCCAGCTTGAAAATAAACATAGTTACCCTTTAATTCAATTCTTTCAGTCCCTCTCTTTCCTACCTGTATCGTAGAGCGATGAACACAGTACTGGAGATGCTCACTATGGTGATTTTGCAGAGTGGGTTGGTGTGTGTTTGAAGCAGCAAGAGCTACAGCTTGTGACTTGTTTAAGCAGCCAAAATGTTTTCCAACCACCGGTACTGGTTTGTATTTATGTTTTTTAAGCGACTGAAGAAAAACTGGAATGCAGGTTCCCCCATCGCTTCAAAATCCAGCTAATTCATGCAGAGAAGTTTGAGGACCAACACATTGGGACTCTACAGTGAAATCCCTTCAATTGTTTGTAGTTTGTAGTAAAATTATTAATTTTTGGTATTTTAGGACATCCAGTAGTGGCCGAGTCCAAAACAAGAGAATGGACTAGCTGCCAGAACTGCAGCCTCTACCTAGACTGTGGTTCTCCTGGTTGCTGGCCCATGGGGCGATGAACTGATTAATCACATGTATAATTGGTGAGGATGGTGGTGGTGGGTGGGTGGGGAGTGGGGGGGTGTCACACTGCCCCAACACTGCCTGGAGCTCCCCCAGCCCAACCCCAGCGCACCCCAGCTTCCCCGCTGCCCCCACCAGGTCCCAGAGGGAGAGAGGTTCTGCTGGTGGAAAATCAGCAGAGATGGAGCTTTCAGGGGACACAGTGTGAATCGCAGAGCTCCTGTGGTTTTAAATAGAGGGAGTGCCCCCGGCTCAATTACTGTCTCATGGAAAATGGAGGAGCCATAATTGAATGTGACACGAGCAAGCTGTGTGCACTTGGCTGTGGCAGCGCCTCTCGCAGTCAGGATGCAGCTCTGACAGCGATCTGTACGCACCGACAACATGAATGTGCAGCCACACCGGTGGTAGCATCCTTAAGCAAGATTTTTAGGTGGAAATGCAGCCATCTTATCAGCCTAAGTCATAAAGTGGGGGTGCAAAAGGAAAGAGTGTCCCATCCACACTAATGGAGATGCTGTAGATTCACCCTGTTTGCCCAAATTCAGTTCTGATGTCAGGTATGGACACTGGTGGGAAATCTTCTCCACACATGAAGTGATGAACAAAACTTAACTGTGAAATACAAACAGTGAGTGCTCCATCCAGAGAAAGCTGGACTCACCAACATTAGATAATTTCCTCTCTTGTCTCATTGGTTTCCTTTGTACAAAGCATCACAGACCAGCTAAGGTAGGTCACCTTACAGGATTTCTGGGTGTTGAAGTTCCAATTTTTCAAACAGTTACCTCTCGCTGCCATTTGGAGCCGCCAAAGTGTAAAGTTTTTCACCTTCTTGGCTAATTCTCCATATCATAAAACTATTTACCAGTAAATGGCCAAAACATTTTTCGCCTAATTCTATCTCATATTGTTCGATCAAAATTCCATTACTTTTACTCCCTGAAAAATCCCTGAGAGTATTCTTAGTGGTTGCCTCATTGTACATAAAAATTCCAACCATTAATATCATGACAGATTTTTCTGGCAACATGGTACGCCAGTGTATTTTTGGGCGTTCTCTCCTGGGTCCTTTTCCTAGATAGACACCATGGTTGCATCCTGGTGGCTGGAATTAATTCATTTTGAAGAATCCAGAATTTGTGAAGCTCAAGATTATGCGACAATTATCTTATTTTGTAACTTTTCAACACTTTTGAACATCCCCTCCCTGCGTTACGCCCCGCCCCGACCTCCCCTTCAAACCGGAAATCCTTCGAATTACGGAAGCGAGACGCCGTCGAAATGCCGTTTCCTTGTGACTTTAAGCATAATGAAAGTATTGCAGGGGAAGAATCGGTGAATGTGAGAATGGGTTAAAGAGTCCACTGAAGTAGGTAGGTGTGTGTGTGTGTGTGTGTGTGTGTGTGCGTGCATGTATGTGGCTGCTCACACTGCGGCAGGTGTCTGTCTGACAGGCGTGTGATGAGTTGAGCCCTGCATTGAGCCTGTCTAAGCCCGGCGACTGGGCTCTCTCTCTATCCCAATAAGCTGCCCTGGGTCTGCTGGGCTGATTCTGAGTCCCCCCTCAACCCTCCACCTTTGACTGCACCAGTCACTGGAATACCAATGACTCAATGTCCCTCACTTCTCACCGCTACCCTGCCATCTATGCATATTTGATGCCCGGTCCCCCTGATCTGAATTGCACCGGCGTTTTGAAATGCCTCGTGTAACCTGTACGGAATACAACTTCCCCCGGTCTGCACTAGGGTTTCGACCGATAAGGCTGAGACCATTACTTTTAGACTGAAGTCGCTGATAGAACATATGCTGTGCCGATATTCAACATCTGTAAATTTGACCATTTTCACAAAATTAGAAGTATTCAGTGTTTCCCCCAGAATTGTATTCTTGTGGGTGGAAAAGCCTTTGAAACAGCATTTAGACCATCATTGGACACTAAAACACTGGTATATGCCATAATATCAAATATAGTGCAACATACACTGAATGTACAAAATATTAGGGACATCTGCCTGATATTGAGTTGCAGCCCCTTTTGCACAATTCACATCTCAATTCACATCTCAATTCTCTCAAAGCATAAAAATCCAAGTCTGTTTCTCTTTCTCTCAATCTCCTCTTTTGTGATTGGTATAGATTTAATAAGGGATAATGCGTTTTACCTCATCCATGTACTTCATGAAAAGAGTAAGTGTCCCTAAAATTTTGTACATTCAGTGTATATAAAGATAGAGGTTTCTTAAGGCTCAAATTAATGCTTTTCCAAAGTAATTTTGTTGATAATGCTGGTTATTTGTCTTATGATGATCAACAACTCATGGTCATTATCTACCTACTTTGTTACCACTACACTTAAAAAGGAATGTAGATTAGGGCTGGGTTTAAAAAATCGATTTTCCGATTCAAATCGATCTTCATTTGAATGATCCGATATCGATTCATAAAATCCCGAGATCGATCTTTTAATATATTCCCAATATATGCCTGTAGAGTCTGTAGAGTTGCACAACTTGCTAGCGCCGGCTGCCGGCTATTTAGCCATCTACTCACATCTGTCTGGCCGGCTGCTTTTATAACTGAATGTCACTAAATGTTCACACTACCAGAATTTGGTAGCTACAACAGAATTTTTGAATGAGAGTGACTGCGCATGTCTGGTAGCCTACATACTGGAGCAGACTGAAGTAAAATAACTAGACTCAGACTGTCTGTACGGGTAACAGGAGTCACTCCACTCCTCCGATCTCACGATGGCTGGAAATAATGTCTGTAACCATAGTAACGTTTACTTCAGACCAATATGGCGGCTACCGTCGCCTGTATTTTAAGTTTATTTGACACCAGTAACACCAGTAACCAGAGGAGTCAGTTTATCCATAAGATCTTAATAAACCGCCATTGACAGCGGCATCATATTCTCTTTTTCCATCACAGGAACTTCATACTTTTAACAGCAACATTTGGGCTGAAGGCCGCAGAACTGGAACAACCGCAATGTTGAGGAAACAGACTGGATCGAAAAATTGAGAATATCTCACAACACTTACCTCCGTCTCTTTCAAATTAAGGATGATAATGTTACATAACATAACGAGTGTTGAGCCTTAACGTCACGTAACAACCAGCTGTCCAGTCCCGTTCTGGTTCACACTATTCGGACTAACCGAATCCGCTCTCAAATTCAGTATCAGTACCTGAATTTTTCAGGTAGTGAGTTTGGTTATAGAATGCGGTTGTCAGTCTCCTTAATAACTGAACTGTGCGTGAAATTGCAAGGGGAGTTGTGCGTTTTTTTAGATGTTTCAAAATAATAGCGATCTCTGCCGAGCCTCTGCGCAACGCGCAGCGAACGGTTGCCATGGTAACGACGGACTCAACTGAAGTGTTACAGCTGAAACTACTGTATAACGCTAAATACAAGGCCTTAGCTGAGGAGATCATTTTAGGGGCTTCATTACCATGACCATGTAAAATCATTATTTAAACTGATTTATGTTTCCATCATTATTGGATCTCAGTTCTGTGAGTGCAGTAGTACTTAGGAGAGAGATCCAGTCTTGCTCTGAGAAGACTATAATATGCACTTTGGTATTATATTTATTACTATTTGTAATAATATTTTTGTTTTAGACTACTTATTTCTTCTGCACTGACTGAAGAAAGTACATTCACAATTAAAAAACATAATCAGTTTATTTTTCAATTGAGCATTGATCCTGTAATAAAAATGTTTATGTTATTTTAAGTCATGCTTTCATAAACATATTTAAGGTTTGTTTATTAATTCGGTAAAAATGCATCACCGGAAAAATGTATCTTGCCATCGCAAACATCCCTTAGCCGGCTACTTTTCCCATCTGGCTGGCTACTCAAAAATTTGGGGAACCCCCTGCTTGCACTATATTGTGTTGACTGCTGTAGTGTGTTGGTCATGTTAAATAAAAAGTACATTAATGTAACTGTTTTGGGGTCAATTCTTAATGTAAACATTAATATTTTTAATAATGCACCAGGTTAGAGGGTTCCTTGTACAATTTACAGCATTAGTTCTCTGAGAATCTCTTTCATATCCAAGCAAAATTGATATTGTAACTGAAATATCCCTAACCGAATCGATATTGAATCGAATCGAATCGAATCGGAAATCGAATCGAATCGGGACCTTGTGAATCGGAATCGAATCGATTCAGGAAATCAGTGGCGATACCCAGCCCTAGTGTAGATATGTTAATAACAACCCATGCTGTGTTAAAATGTATTGTCATTAACATATGGTGTGTTGAAAAGTAACACAAGTGTGTGTCGCCCCAAAAAAGACACACAGATGTGTTAAAAATGACACATCCTTTGTAAGAGTGTACATCGCTGATTTAAAAAAACAGAGAATAGCGACGGAATTGTGCTCCCGTCACCTGAAATATCATTAACATCATGTCAATCATAGATATTCTTTAAAGCAAGCTTTTATGTGGGCCTCCTGTCCACTATGTTATGCCCCCCCCCCCACACACACACACACACACACACACAGCACCCCATGGTTTTGTAGCCTGCCTGCACGGCACAGCATATCTGTTGGCGTGGCCTAACAATAAGAAAATGCTGCATTCACAACAATATGAACAATAGCAGGGAACAGTGAGCCCGCAAAATGTTTATTCAGCACATTAAAGAGTAATGAGTAGCCTCCTCCAATGACTGAGACCACATTACTAACATGCTCACAGTTAAGAGAAGCTCTCTCCCAGGTTTAATGGGTTACTTGGGTAAACATAAACAACACCATAATGAGCTAAGATCCATATTTTCCCCGTTTTTTTTCTGTTGATAAGCAAAAATGGTTCTGGTAAGCAAAATTAAGCCCCCCTCGCATCTTTAGGCAAGAGACGCGCACACATGCATAATGCTCACACACACTCATTTGGTGCTGTTGTTTTAGCACACAATTAGCACCTTTCTGGAGTTCATCCTCACTGTAACTCACACTCTGGTTGATGTTCTTCCCTTCCCGCTTCTCTCAATCCCACCGTTCCTCCCGGTGCTAAAGCGTGTGTGAGCGTTTCGATAGCGGAGCCAGGTATGGGGCCAAGACGGTCGGAGCGTTTGTATCTTTAACCACACAGCTGGAGAAGCTCTCGTCGCGGCTTGTTTTCACCGCTTCATCAAAAAAAAAAACAAGGATCACAACTTTGTCGGCAAAAGACAAGCTTGCAATGTCATCATATTTACTGCCATGCAAGTGGAGTTTTTTTGTTCGTGCAATCTACATTTTGCCGACGCAATCAAAAAACCGCCCCCTTCTCCTGGGCAGCGGGTACATAAAGCGGATAGGAGGTGAAATCCCTTGCCTGTTAAAAGTGAACATGGTTTGGAATGTGGGGGGAATATTATTTTATTACCGTTCATTCCATGCTCTTTTTTTTGTTTTTGTGACAATCTGGATGTTAGATTAGATCGCTTACAGTCACCATGCCACGGATAAATTCGTCTGGATTACATAATTGGGTCCCCGTGTGAGGTAATCGCTGAATCTTTACCTGCATGAAGTGGATGATTAGTATTGCACTGTACAGGGATAGCAGGCAACTCCAAGGCTGACTCACAGCCAGAGCCTGATTGAAGAGTCTGAGACCTGGAATCAGTAGCAGTTGGAGAAAAGGCCTTGAGCTAATAGAGCATCACTGGAGCCACTTCAGATGCTCAACCAATTTACCATATTAAGTCGCTTAGTCACATCCACTTCCCCGTAATTCATTCACTGCTAATGCCCCGATGCTGTTTGGGAATTAAGGTTAATCATCTCCTTATTCATCAAAGCTGAGAGGGCAATTACTGCATGGAGTGCAGGGGTGGCTCTGGCTTGGAGAGCCACAGCTTAGTTTTTGTCATCACACACTGTGGACGTTGTAATTACATCATAATAAAGCGCAATTAGTTAATGAATGGGAGCATATGCTGCTAATGACAAGCAGTAATCTAGCTCCGTTTTTTGCCCCTGTGCATGTAACCCCCCCCCCCCCCCCCCCTTTCCAGCAGCAACACACACTCTGGGCTGCGTATGTGCACATGTGCCTTTGTGCTATGCAGTAGCCTTAGACGCTTTCAGTAGTGTGGGTAACTTCCGGTGTTTGATATGGAAATGTAGTCATTGAGTAATACAAACATAGAAGTACAGTGGAATCTATCAGTGGAATAATATCAGTGGTGCTAAAAATGCAGGTTAGGTACAAGCGTTTTGTTCCAAAAGGCAAAAAAGTGACACCCAGCTAACAAACAATTGCTGGCATGAAAATAAAACTTACATATTTGATTATTATTTTATAACTTATTTGTTTTATTTGCTATTAACTAAGACTACTGGCTGCAAAATGGCAACATCTTTGATGATGGGATTATCTCTATTCCTGGGCATTACTGGGCAATGAATTTCGTTCCTGGGTTCAAATCTGGCCTTGGACCCTTGTCCCATGTCATCCCCCTCTTTTTCTCCCATCTTCTCTGTCTCTTTCTATTCTAAACTATAAAATAAAAGGTAAAAATGTCCAAAAAAAAACTTTAAAAATGACCTCTTCAATTAATGGCCGTCAAACTTCTCCCAGTTTGTGGTCATTGTCAGGCCAGTCAGGGGTCAACCTCAGAGGTCAGGGTGGCATTAGAGGAGAAGACATGTTCAGGTTGTGGGAGATGTGTGTATGCCAGTGACACACACACACATACACACACAGAGGTTGTGCTGGTCACGGGGACACGCTGGACGAACGGCGCTTTTAACGGGGCTGCTCTAATCAGTGTTGATGGAGTGTGAGGAGGGATGCTAATCTGGGTCATTGCATATGTAAATGCACAGCTGGGATCTTCGCAGTGCCAAAACACATCAGCCAGGGTGTCTGAGTGTCACCCAACATTAGCTCCAACACGGCAGGCGGACAGGAGCGTTAAACACACCCCGCGGTGGGCCGTCCTCTGGCAGGGGGGATTAGTGCGATCACCAGCGGTGTCAATATCAAACTAGCCATCAGTCCCAGTGGACTATAGTCTCAGCATGGGATGCACACATGGACACATGCCACCAACAGGAACATTTGGGAAGCCTTTGAACCTGGTAGACAGTGCCATAAATGGGTTTAATAGCAATCGTAATGGATGGTTGATATGGAAAATGTTGAATCAAACTAAACAATGTGCAATATATCTCCTGAGTTTACATTTACAATGTAAGGGATAATGTACAGCAAGCCGGTCATTATCACAAATTACTTACTAAGACTTTGTTGAATACTCAATTCTGATTGGCCAGTGAAGGCTTTCTGAAGTCTGTTTCACATCTAATATATTACTCCACAGTCAAGAAATACGGTCCATTTTGGTGATTTCTAACCAAATTAATTAGCGACACCTTGTGACAAAAAGACGTTACTGCAGACAAGCACTCGGCTATCCAAGGTTAGAAACTTTTAATTATTATACAATTACAGTTGGTAAGTGTTCTGCTACATGGATGCTAACTACAGACGTTTCTATGGTTATAGTTCTGCTACAGTGTAGCATGCTAGCTACAGACATTTCTATGGTTACAGTTCTGCTACAGTGTAGCATGGATGCTAACTACAGACGTTTCTATGGTTACAGTTCTGCTACAGTGTAGCTATACATGCTAGCTACAGACATTTCTGTAGTTCTACTGAACTGTTTTTGGTGGAAGCTTGTGGATTAATTTAGCCTGCGATAAAATAATTTTAAATCAATGTTTTGTGTCAGATGATTAATGTATTTGGTAAGTATCCGTGTAATAAACAGGATTATTCAAGGCACTGTGCATTATTCTGCTTATTACACTTGTCTCCCACTTATTAAGACATTAACCATTTGATGCAAAATATTTTTTTTGAATGATTTTTTGCAAGCCAAAGTTAGTTACAAGTGTACGCCAAAAAAGAAATCAGGACTGTCTGCAGTAACCATGCAGTAATGTCTGTAAAAGCTCAAGGTGTAGCTAGTTAATTTGATTAAGAATCAACAAAATTGACAGGACTTCTTGACTGCAGAGTGATACAGTTAGATGTGAAACAGCAGTCCGTTATTCAGTAATAACTCATCTTAGAATGTGTTCATTTACCAATCAGATCACCAATCACCAGAATTGAGTATTCAACATAACCGTGTAGCCTAATAAACGCATTTAGTTGACTGTCTTATCCAGAACCAGAGACTTACAAGTGAGCAGGTAGGAGTCCAGTGTCTTACTCAAGGACATTTCAACATGGCACATGGCTGTTGCAGGGATCAAACCCGTGACCTTTCAGTTACGGGACAGTCTATCTCACCACTAGGCCATCCTGCCGCCTTGTGGTGAATGGAGGAGAGATAATTGGAGGGCCTGTCCCTCATCAGAGCCTCTCCTTGTGGCTGAAGTGCTGCCATCAGCGGGCACTTGAGCTGCAGAGGGTTGTGTCACTCTGTGCTTCCCTGCATTGTAGGGAGAAACCCCTTTATTCCTGAGCAGCACTAATTACCTCAAGTGTTTTACCCAGCAATGGCTCTACCAGGGCAATCTTAGAAGTATCCCATCCTGTATTTATCCACCTTCCACTGGTAAAGCAGCAGCTAAAATAGAGTATTCTTTCTGGTGTCTTGTATAGTAGATCCCAAAGTGTTAGGGTTTGACCAATATGGGTTTTTGAATGCGATATATTTTTAGACAGAAATCACTGATAGCCAATATATTGTGCCAATATTTAATGTCTTAAGGTATAAGGCTGGTGTTTTTTAATGCATTTCTTACCATCAACAAATCCTATGACAATAACAAAATCAGTAATGAATTTGTTTTGCTAACAAGTCTCGTCCATGTAGCCGGTGCCCAATAAAGCCATGTCTCAGTAGCCATAGAACTCCATTGTATTACAAAAACGATTAAAAACACATCACAGAGCCATGCAGCTGCTCTGCAGCATATTTCATCATCGCAATGCACCGGGCTGGCTGACTTTTTCCTCAAACAACTTAATAAGCCGGCCGTAAACACGTTTTCCATCTCAGGAAAGTAGTTCCATAGCACTGAAAATAGTCCCCGTCGTAATGAAGAATTTGTTCTCATTTGAATTTGATTTGGTAATAACTACAATAGCCTGACTTTTCATGGTAACAGTTAGAGATTTTTCAAATTGAAACTATGTCTTTGTTTTAGCTGTATTTAAAGGTTTTTAGCTTACAATTGGAGCCAATGACTTCCGGGTTGACGGCTAAAAAGGGGACGTGGGAAGTCGGACAGTAATGGGAGTAGAGCAAACGCATTGTTGAATTTGTTATTTTCACAGGATTTGTTGACGATAAGAAATGTATTTAAAAACACCAGCCGTATCCTTTAATATCCATGCCAAAAAAATACAAGTTTCCAGTGTTTGCCTCAGAATTTTAGGTGGAGAAGCCTCTAAAACAACTTTTAGACCAGCATTTAGGGTGAAGCTGCTGATAATAACCTACTCATGCATACGTGTGGAATCCAATCAAAATAATACAACAAATGTGTACAGCACTGACTGGCACATATCACATTTTTGATGAAAGGCCAATATCGACATGATATATTGGCAATCCTATATATCGGTCTAACCCTAATCAGCATATTGTCACAGGAAACGTGGGACTCTCAGGCTAAAAACAGAACAGAATTCCGATTTTCCAAACGACTCCTCTCGGACTCGAGGCAGCAGCGCAGCAGCAGTGGCTCCATCAGTAGGTATTAAGTCTGACAGGGAGATGGCGACTGAACTGCCTCGTCCTATCTTTAACTCGCACCTCCTCGCAGTCACCCGCAATATCTCTCTCCTCCCCCTCGCAGTTTAACTCTACTCTCATCCTGCGGCTGGCCGACTTAGCAGAGTGTGTGTTTGGTGTCAAGTCCGATTCTGTCCGGCTGATGCTGGCGTGAGGGTGGGGAGAGACGGTGACAAGGGAGTCGGGCGGAATGATGATCAGAGCCGCTGGTGCCCTTTTCTTCTGATCACACATTACTGTGCAACAGACTCGTGTCAGAACAGCAGCGGCGCTGAGATGTGCACAAAGGCCAGTGTCAATCAAGTGGGCTATTCATCTGTCTGGGGCCGTAACCCCCCCCTCCACCTCATCTGTTCCCCCTACCTGTCTGGCTGACAGCTGGATGTACAGCCTGGCCAGAGCTGAGGAGCTGCCGTCCACACTTGAACAGAGATGAATGAACATTTCCAGTCCAAAATGAGTTATCCGCCGTTTTGAAAAGACGAAATTATAACATATTGTGTTAGTGTTGAAAGTGTAGTAGATAGGTTACTGTACTTCGTAATTGACAAAATGACACATTATTACAGGCTAGATCCTACAGAGGTGGAAAGACTGCCAAAGTATCCTACTTACGTAGAAGTACAGTGACTTAGCTGAAATTTTACTTGAGTAGAAAACTGCTGTAAATCTGATCTATTTAAAGGAATAGTTCATTATTTGCTCACCCTCATGTCTGTCGAAACACCGGTGAAGTTTGTATGTCCACATGACACACAGAAAGTTAGCTAGCACAGCTCCATGTTAGCCTTCTTCAAAACATCTGACGTGATGGGGAATTGGTTCTTCAGAGTTCCAAAAATGGCAACAAAAAAAAAAAATGACCATGAAATTACTCCAAACTGCTCTTGCAACATAATCCAAGTGTTCTGAAGCTAAACAATTACACCAAGTCCAAAAGACCTGTATTTATGCTGGCATTTAGCACAAGTTTTCACTACAACTGTACAACTGTTTCAAAAGCGTTCATACTTACGCACACCCACACATTGCGTGTTCACATCAAGTAGAGACACACCTTTTCTCCATTTCCATGTTTACACCCCTACGCAGAGGTAATGCACACTCTTCAACCAGAGTCACTCCCCTTGCCTGAGATATCCTAGCCTGGTAAGACCATCCTGATCACGTGACCTCACATTCTGTTTCGCTTCACGGATCAGTCTGGACTTCTAGCCGCCCACATCGATTTCAGTGGGCGGGAGTACTTGCCTTGACAGACAAACTTCAGCCAATCAGCGAATCCAAATTCAAATCCAGTCGGAAGAACGGCGAAAACGTCTTTTCCGCCGAGAAACTCCGCTAGTGCATACTCTTGTTCTTGTTTAATTGTTGTTATTGAGTCTATTTCTGCAATAACTGCACTTATAGCTGTGTTTACTCTACTACCGTTAACGTTACCGCTCGTTGCTTCGGGAGACGGCATTACTGTTTTGCCAGCGGCAGCCTGTATTTCACGTCATCAACTACGACGCAGTCCCTGATTGGCCCGGTTACGTCATCAACTACGACGCAGTCCCTGATTGGCCCGGTTACATTGTAATTTCAGGAAATCGATGTGGGCGGCTAGAAGTCCAGACTGATCCATGGAGCGAAACAGAATGTGAGGTCACATGATCAGGATGGTCTTACCAGGCTAGAGATATCCAGCTCCTCAAGCGGTGGTATGAGCAAATATGTCCATATATTCAGGTTCAAATAATTAAGGTTTTTTTAAGGACATTTTTTTCCTCTTTGTTTTAAAGTCAGGTAAGTAAGAGGTTAGTGTTATAAGTCACTTGGAGTAGAGCTCATTTGTATTGTGTGACGTAGACCTCTGTCTACATACTGGTGTAGACTTGCGCTACATACTGTAAATATAGGTCTGTTGCAATCATTTGGCTTCACAGCACTTGGATTATGCTGCACACACTGTTTGGAGAGAACTAGCTAGAAAACAACCAGGCTAACACAAACCAATAATACAGTAGCTGGATGGATATTATTAAGCTACTATCTTGCATAAATGTGAGCATGTCTTATTTCAGAATTTCTGAAGCAGTGCTTATGGAGAGCCTACAAAATGTGTACTCTGTACTGGATGTAATTCAAAATGCTGAAAGTACAATACTTCAGTCAAAATATACTTAACTAAAAATAAAATTACTGACTCAAAAAATATTCAAAAAAGTCAGAAGACAAGAATTTCTTCTCAATTACAGTTATGAGAGTAAATTTTATTTGTTTCCACCTTGGATCCACGTGAGGTCCTCAATATTCTGGTGATATATTGCAAGGTGACGATAAGATTAGATGAAACTTTATTGATTTCTGTGGGGAAATTTGCCCATTGCAGCAGCAAATAGTGATAGGATACAGCAAAGAAAAATAAATGGGGAAGGGTTTGATGTGTGGATGCGCAATAAAATAACAATAGCAAGTGGGGGTTTGTATTAACATGCACAACTGACAATTTCAGCACTAGAACCTATTACTGAAAGAGAAATACATGAAAAGGATATGGATTACAGCATCATGAGGTGCAAAAGAAATGATAAAATATATGTATATGATGTTTTTTGGATTAAAACTTCTGTGACCCTGAAAAGGAATAAGCAGATAAAGAATAAAAAATGAATGAATTCATGAATGGATGGATTTGGACTTGTGATATTTGGGCTTGATTTGTGGGGTTGGTGTATTCTGCAGCCTTACTGCCCAATTGGGTTTGATTCCAGCAGGTTTGTCTGCATTGAGCGTTAGGTTAAGCCTTCCTCCCTTCATCAGGGAATTAATGCATGGTGCTATTCACCTGCTGGCAAGGTCACTGTCAGATAATAAAACACCTTTTCTCTCAACGTGATGATCTTGCCAGTAGACTTGACAGTCCGAGTTGTGAGGCGGAGGACATTACAACTGTAGAGGTGAGAGGGAGAGAGAGGTCCTGCTTCATTGGTGTCGAACTCAGGTATGGAAAACCTGGAAAAGGATGATTTTGATCATTTCCAGGTCTTGAAAAGTTTTGCAGTTGGGCTAAAATTAAGCCAATACATTTTTATGTAGTTGTAGACAAACTGTGATATTGCCAGGGGCGGATTAAGTGATTTGGGGGTCTATGCGAAGGACACTATGGGGCCCCCTGAACCCTTTTCAGTCTCTCCTTTCTATACATTACCTTCAAATTGGGCCTGAGCATAGAGGCAGTGGTAATATTGCTAGCAGCAACACTAGCAACAGTTGATTCTTTGATGAAAAACGTCAACAAAAAATTATATTTTCCCCTATTTTTTGTTTTTTGGTGCCACTTGAGTAGCTTTGCTTTGTTTTTGTTTTTAATTCTCACAGATGGATTGAATATGAGTGCTGCAGGGCAATGCATAATAAGAGCAAATTGAATGAGGTGTGTTTAGTGTTTAGTTATGTTGGTTAAGCTTTGTAAGAAACATCACTGAAAGACAATAGATACTGCCTCATCTGAACTCCTTTGGAATGAGATGATTCAGATTTGTCAAATATCGGGATAAATCCACTGAAATAGATTTACAAATTACACATGTATGTATGTGTATTCCAAAAAAGCTCAACAGCGATATTCAAAATTGTCATATTTTCATATCATCAAGGAAAGTCGAACAATCTCACAGATGACAAACCCTTTAGAAGATGGTATGAAAATTTTTGAACTAGCAATATATTACAGTTGTATGGTCAGTTCAAGTCATTGTACACAAACTCTACTATCTTTAATGTACACAACATTCAAATATACAGTACAGTCCTAGGAGAGTGAGATTTGAAAACATAAAGCACATCATTTGAGAATTATCAGCATGGTTGCAAGTTAACGTGTCTTAGCTAACCAGTCAGATTAGCTGAAAACGACCTGTTTTATAATTGCTCATAATTCCTGTTTCTATTTACCACTACATCACAGCATAAAAGTAACTTGCACTTGACAGACATATGACAGTGGAAGGGACGATCTATATGACTTATCAATAAGGAAAAGCATTAGTGCGTGTTGAATAGAGAAACACGCATAAATTGTGAGTGCGCTAAATGCGGATATGAGTGAGGGATCGAAGGAGAGACTGCCAGTTTGAGAGAGAGAGGCAGAGAGAGCTAGAGGAAGAGTGGAAAGGGAGATGAAAGAGAGAGAGATGAAGAGAAAGGAGGAGGTAGAGGTAGAGAGAAAGACGTAGATGAGAGCAGGGCCGGTTCTTCCATTACACACATCATGCTGCTTTCTAAGATTGCCCAAGGCTTCTTTTATTGTCTACATTTTAAAATGTCCAAAAACAGAATAAAGTAAAATTTATTCCGTTTTTGGACATTTTAAAAATGTATAATGATTATTTTATCATTCTACTATCCTTTTATGGGTCGTGTATCTCTGTTTTCTCTCACTCTGTTGCACTCCTAGAGTCTCTTCATTGGAGCGTGTCTCTGCCTGTGGATGGCTGGTGTGCGACGTTCAAGAACTGCCGGAAAGTCTGAAATCTCAGCTTTCAAATGCAAAAAACAGAATTGTGCTGTCATTAACT
Organism: Centroberyx gerrardi; assembly: GCF_048128805.1. Classification (NCBI taxonomy): domain Eukaryota; kingdom Metazoa; phylum Chordata; class Actinopteri; order Beryciformes; family Berycidae; genus Centroberyx; species Centroberyx gerrardi. The sequence continues at coordinate 4,075,689 of NC_136004.1, read as the reverse complement.
GAAATTCATGTATTCAAATTTTATTTATATGTTATGGGTTAATATGTTAAAACCTGCAGCCTTTTGGCTCTATACTAGCTGCAGAAATTGTGCTGGTGCATGTTAACAATCACAGGTGCAAAATGTCACTCATGTCATAAGTTAAAAACGTTCACGTTTGCAAGGCTATAGCAACATTAACACTTTGCTGCATGTGCAGAATTACTCTGTATTAACATCTGAATTAAAGCACTGCACTGTAAAACCTCAGTGCAATTTAGTGAAATCAACTCATCTTTAACCATTAACACAATGTATATAGATGTGTTTGTCAATTTCAACTTGTAAGTGCCAGTTATGAGCTTCATGACTTATAATCACGAGTTAAAATTATGAGTTGCAAGAACACCTTATAAAGCATTCACTAAACTGATCATTATATAGTTCATTAATAAACACTGTTAGCTTATTAGCAGACTTCCCAGTATGGTTCAACCCTTCCTTCTCCTGGTTTGAATGACGTTACAGGATGGAGACTTGTTACGTATGTATCTTAGGTGAATCATAGGTCAATTTCTGAATAAAAAAACCCAAAACAAACCATGATAAAATTTTGTATCTGCAGATTTTGGAAATTCAATAAGGTGAAGCAGACATTCTCTATTACACATGCCAAGTCGTATCCAGCTGCATACTTAATGCCAAACAGTGTAATAATCATGTGATACAGCAACTCGCACTAAAACCTCCTCACTAGTGAAAGAATAAGTAACACTGGAATGCAGTTCATTAATTAATGCATTCGACTTGTAAACACTTATACTTTTAGTTTTACAACAGTATAACAACTAATGATCTTTGACCTAACTATTCAGTACTATTTCGGTCAACTCACAGTTTTACGGCAGCAAGGAAACTTATGTTTTTAAGTTGAAGTGCCTTAATATTTTTTGCAGTGTGCACATATACATACATGGTAGTTGAAGGGGTTCAAAGTAATGATGTTTTTTTAGCTATCAATAGCTAACATCTAACTTTCAGTTACTCTTCAGCCAATTAAAAGCATGTTTAATGTTAGTTTGGAGAACAAAGTCATGTGATGGACTTATTATAAGACAGTATATCAGCACCAGGCAGGAGGGGGCCCCACATGCTGCGTGATGTGCGTACTGGAAAAGCCAGCGCTGCTATTATTTATTGTGTTATTTGAAAATATATACCTAATTTTGTATTCTGCATTTGTTGTGTTGATTGACAGCAAATAGCTCTTCTTTCTGACTCTCTCTGCAAGGGGCCCCCTGAGACATTTGGCCCCCAAAAGGCTAGAACCAGCACTGGATGAGAGAGTGAGGCAGAGGGTGAGACAGAAGGAGGAAGAGGTAGATGAGAGAGGACGAGAGAGAAAGGAAGAGGTAGATGGAGCGAGAGAGGTAGAGCTAGAGAGAGGTACAAGAAGATGGAGAGAATGAGGTAGTCAGAGAGCTAGAGGGCGAGAGAAAGAGAGAGAGAAAGGGCTTTAGAGAGGAAAAAGGAGGGAGGCAGGTAGCTGGAGAGAGCGAGGCAGAGGGAGGGGTGGAGCGAAAGAGGTTGAAGGAGAGGGGGAAAAGGAGGTAGAGAGAGGGCGGGAGGTAGATGAGAGGAAGAGGTAGAGAAAGTAGAGAGAAAAGGAGAGAGAGTTAGAGGGCAAGATAGAGACAAAAAGTAGGGGGAGAAAGAGCGGTAGAGGTAGAGAGAGATTGAGGGAAAGGGGAAGAGAGACAGGGAGAGAAAGAGGTAGAGGGAGAGTGAGCTGGAGGGTTGTAGGGAGAAAGAGGTAGAGGGGGAGAGAGTGAAAGATGTAGATGGAGAGAGAGAGAGAGGTAAAGAGAGAAGTGGCGGGAGAGAGAAAGAGGAAAAGGCAGAGAGGGAAATGTAGCAAGGTTTACGCAGAGAGGAAGAAGTAGAAGGCTAAAGGGAGAGAGGGAGAGATGTAGAGGGAGAGAGAGAGAGTGAGCCCCAGCTGTTGTCAGTGTCACGCTCCTGATGGCCTCCTCCTGCCTCGGCTCCCCTGTAATAACTTGTCAGATCGATGGCTCCCCAGACAGCTGGGCTTTTTACCACCGCGCAAATGAAGTGGGTGACATTTCTGCCACTTCCGCAGGTCAGCGCCGCTCACTTCTGCACTTACACATGTTTGCAAAGCGAACGACGGGGATTGTTAAAAAGTAGTTCCTCATCTGGCGGCGGGGCGTGCACCCCCTAGGGGAGATGCCGGAGAAGTGCAGGGAGAGGGGGGGGTGGTGTCAATTTTATGAAAAGAAATAAAACAACAAACAAAAAACAACCCTTATAAAAAAATCACATGTGAATTCACTGCACATGTGTTTTTGGGCACATATTGGTTTTCGTATGTGAACATTTTTACCTGTGAATTGGCTCTTTGCTTGTAAAATTCTGTTTTCACATGTGAAATATTGGGGACACAACTGGAAAAAAGTTCAGGTGTATTTGCGTCTAGTAGTGTCATTACGGTAACTCCGAAAAACAATATATTTGTGCTTATTAGTGTAATTACAATAACTCAAAACCAATATATTTGTATCTGTTTGTGTCATTACGGTAACACAAAATCTATATTTTCATGTCTATTTCCGTCATTATGGTAGCTTCTATATTTGTGTCTACGAGTGTTATTATGGTAACTCAAAAAATAATATATTCACATCTATTAGCCTAATTACAATAACTCAAAAGTATTACGGTATGATATTACAGTAGCCTAGTGGATTATTCACTTAATCAAGTCAACTTTATTTATATAGCACTTTAAACACAAACCACTTTGTTACAAACCGCTTAACAAGATTTGAAGAAAAATATAACACAATTTAAAGAGTCAAAAAAGACCAAACACATTTCAAAAAGCAGATAAAACACATCAGTCACTCTGAAAGGTCGTAGTGTAAAAGTGGGTCTTTAAAAGGTTTTAAAAACGGCAATGGATTCTGCTGACCTAACATTTTTAGGAAGCTTCTTCCTCAGTCTAGGGGCTGCAATGGCAAAAGTAGTTAAAATTAGTGGGTTAATAGATAGGTCTCAAATGGTCTACCTACACCTTTGCAAAGAGTTGATAGGCTACGGCATTTGAAAAGGGCCCATTGAAACTAAACATCAAGTAGGGATGGGACGATATATCGAAATTCAATATATCGCAATACAAAAATGTGACAATACGTTATCGTGGGGCAGAAAAATGAATCGTGATATTAGCTCCATGTTATTCTGCTGTAGTAATCACAAATGAGACGCTAGACCATCACAGTTTCACAAGCTCTCCATCCAAATTATATTATTGTCACTTTGTAATGACATTTTGAAATTGTTGTTTACATTCTAGAAAGCCAATGCCATTGCTAGAAAGATTTCTGGTTCATAAATAAACATAATTCTGCACAGTCAGACTTTGTTGTCATTGAACTTACTACTTCCAAAGTGCAGCTCAAGCGATGTGAAGGATGATTTGGAGACTTGATAAATGTTAAGTGGTTATTTCACCACCATTTTAAACCTACTTGGCCTACAAAAAGTGTGTATAGGACCCAACCCTGTCTCCACCCCGGCCCCCTGCACTCTTACTCTGGCGCCACTGATGCCGACCATATGCCAGTGTGAAGCCACGGACTCCGGAGACGGTCGGTGTTGAAGGGCAGATGGAAGGGAGAGGAAAGGGGTTTTAGCGGGGGGGGGGGGGGGGGGGGGGGGGTATAGGAGGTAGGGTAGGAGCGAGGATGGATGAAATGGATGAAGGGGGGGTGGGGGCAGCGGGGGCCTCTTTCGCCGCATCTCTCCCGCTATACCGCAACTGTCAGAGGCGATTTTCCTCGCCTCCCACTGTACTGCCGAGATGGAGGAAGCAGCGGTGTGATCCATGAACCTGCATGAAAATCAATGTGGGCAGCCCAAACATGAAATCGATGCGCCCGGCTGGCTATAAGGCAGGGAGCGGGGAGAGCTTTGGAGAGGGGAGGGGAGGGGAGGGAGGTGTGTGGGGGGGGGCGGGGGGGGGGGGGGGGGGTGGAGTTCACCAGAAGTCCGCTGGAGTGGGACGCTCGCCTCCTGAGCCGAGCCACGCGGGGGAGTCAGGGTCGGGTCAATGCGGGAGGGGGCGGGGGGGGGAACTGAGGGGTGAGGTGCTATGCGGGGTTTGACCGATATATGGGTTGTTGAAGGCCGATATTGTTACAGATATGTTTGGATTGAAGCTGCTGATAGGTGATTTTTTCTGCTGTTTTCATGCCAAAAAATGATAACAATCAACAAGTATTCAGTGTTTCCCCCAAAATATTATACTTGTCAGGGTGGAAAAGCCTCTGAAACAGCATTTAGTCCATCATGGGACACTGAAACTCTCCACTGAAACCCAGGATAATAATACCGGTAAAATAACATATTCATGTATACTTGTAGTCATTTGCAATACATGCCTCCTCCACCCTTCTGGTGTATTATATGTGTTAGACCCAAAATCGGTGTTAAGATTCAACCACTGTGGGTTTTTGAAGGCCAATACCAATATTTTTGAATTGAAGCTGTTGATAGTCAATAATAAACATATTCATGTATACTTGTGCGGAATCCAATCAGAACTTCTCATCAGAATCAATTCAGGTTAAGGGCTCTCCAATAGACAACCAGTGTAGCATTGATCAATTCTACAGTAAATATGTAATCGATCAAACATGCATCATATCCATCATATCAGAGGTGGACCACACTGACTGGACAAGATCCGATTTTGAATAAAAGGACAATATCAGCAATATAAGCGATATATTGGTCTTAACTTAGTGTCACATGCACCCCACCCCCCCACCCCCCTGTGGAGAGTGGTACCAGTCCATTCCTGTCATATAGGAGCTGAGCAGGCCAGGCGGAGCAGTGACCCCACCGTCGGGCAGCTGCGCTCCCCGTCATTGACATGCACGCCGCAGCTTGGGCCACGCTGGGCGACGCAGCATTTAACACCCAGCATTATACACACCTAGAGCCTGGGCTCCCGAAATTTCTGGAAATGAGCACAATATATTAAAATGCAAATAAAATGCATGGCCAATGACCCGGTTTAATTCCCAACTCATGGCAACAAGTTTGCTATTGGGAGTGAAGTTTTCATTTTCTGCAAAAGGTTCTCTTATTTAACCATGGCCAACACCTTAACCAAATTGTTTAATTTGCCTAACTTTAACCCTAACCTTAACCAAATTTGTTTTACTTGCCTAAACGTAATCGTTAGCTAACTTTTTCACATGAACAGTTGAAAATAGTGTGTCCAATTCATGGTGGAGGAACGTAATCTTCACCTAATTTGTGTCCACAGCACAAAAACAGAGTGTTTCAGAGTTTGTACTCATGTCAGAAAATTTTGTGACACTTATGCACACACACACACACTCATACCTACAAAACACTTGCTTCCAGTGCAGTTCAGAATGGATTTTAAAGTCATATCACTTTCAAAGCAATACATGATTTGGCACTAGATTACTGTGTATGGCAGATCTTTTAAACCCTATGAGCAAAACTGACAGACAAAGCTCTCCTAGTACTAAATCAAGACTAACAACCACATGTGATTGGGCTTTTGGAATTAGGGCTCCAGAGTCTGGAATATCCTGCTTGAAGACATTAGACTCACAGACTCAGTTGACTCAGTTAAGTGATTAATACAAATTTGTATTATGTAATCGCTGGATTGTACTAGTTTTTATTTTGTAGCTAATGTTATTTTGTCATGTTGACTTTAAACTACTATAGAATTCTGTTAAAGGCTTCATGTAGTCTATAAATGTCATTTATGAGTGAGAGAGAGACAAAGAGGGAGAGAGGGTGTATGTACATGTGAACTTGTGCAATGCCTATGTTTTTATTTGTATGTATTCATGGATTGTGTGTGTTCACATATGCCTGTGGAAATATTGTATTGTATGTGTGTTTACCCACATGCACGCTAATCCATATACTGCTGTTGTCATGTGAAAACCTCACAACCCTAATATTGGTGATTTTTTATGTTTTTGCTTCAATTGAAGGATGACATGCTTCCTCTATGGTTTGAGAAAAATCTTAGATGTCTTGAAAGAACTTGTAAAACTCTTTCTTTCAAAACCCATTGGATAAACCAGAGGTGTGACCAAGCCAACTTTGCTCAAATCCCAAGACAGTCGCAAGTCAAGTCCCAAGTCTAAATGTCAAGTCCAAGTCAAGTCCATGTAATTAATGTTAAGTCCCAAGTCAAGTCTCAAGTCTAAATGTAGAACACCATGTCAAGTCAGAACAAATCAAGAGTCCAGTATCAATTTAATATCTTAAAGAAAACTAAATATCTAGGACTTTTCAATGCAATATGGTTTTAATAGGATAAAAACTTGGTAAGAGCATCATGAGTTTGATTTCTATAATCAGTTTCAACTTCAATAAATTCAATCATTCCATACAAATTCAGAAAACAGAATTTAAATTCAGTCGTCTGCTGGAACAAATCTCATCACTTTCAATCTAAGTCATTTACACAAACACAAGATCTCAAGTCAAGACTTTAGAAACCTTTTCAAGTCGTCAAAGTACAAGTCAGAGTCAAGTCCCAAGTCACCAGAACCCAAGTCAAGTCAAGTCTCAAGTCTTCTCTTCATGCAGCAAGTCAAGTCTCAAGCAATTGGTGATATGGTGTTTTCACCCAACAGCGACGACATGCTCATACGTGTTCGGGCCATGTGCTGTGTTTGCCAGCCGCTCTCCATCGCTCAGCCTTACTGTAAGTCAGCTCGTCAATAGCTCCAGCTATAGCTCTGGTGGTGAGTTTGACCCAGCGGGGCCAGAGAGTGAGTAGGTGATTGATTCCCTATAGAAGTCAGCCTGGTCGAAAAGGTCTCCGGAGCTGTGTGGCATTTCAGGAAGCGCCGAGGCCCCCACAGGTCAGGGGGGTCTCCTCCCGGCTGCTCCTGGGGGGTGGGGGGTGGGGGGCTTGGGGGGAGAGGGAGGGGTGGGGGGGGGAGGGGCTTGGGGGGAGAGGGAGGGGTGGGGTTGTGGGGGCTTGGGGGGAGAGGGAGGGGTGGGGTTGTGGGGGGTGCAACGGGGTCCGCGGTGTCACGGCAGAGCCTTGGCCCCCTTGCACCCCGGGTCTCGTTAAAGGAGCCTGGGACCATGCTAATAAAGGGAACTAGTCAAGCTCAGACACCTGGGTACTGTACAGCACCCCCCCCCCCCACTCCCCTCCCCCCCACCTCAACCCAAATGACTGACATGACATGTTACGGGGAGCCGCTCAGCGTGTCGATACAAGGCAGCAGCTTGTATCCTATCATTCACACCGTAAGCAGCGGGGGGGGGGGGGGGGGGGGGGGACTGCCACCAGCTACTAGGAAATTTCAACTATTGTCAGGGATTTGTCTCCTCTGCCAGGCAGGAAAGCCAGTCATTTGCAGGTGCTGGTATAATCTAAAGATCTAGTTGTTTGTAAAACAGTTGAAGTGGCTGGTGAGTTTTGTAATGAAGGCATTGTTTTCAGCCATTTCACGTATTTGCGTGAGATCATGTTGATTACATTACATCGCATTATGTCATTTAGCAGACACTTTTGTCCAAAGCGACGTACAGTAAGTCCATTTTGTCAACAATAGTCAAATCATATCACAGTCTTCATCAGCTAAGCCTTCAATAGGAATAAGTAGCATTCATAGAATAGGGTAAGGAGGGTAAGGAGATCCTTACATGATAGATAGGTCGATGCAAGTGGAAAACTTCATTGGAAATTTCTAGATAAAGAGCATGTGCTTTAGCAAAACCTTTCCTGGGTGAATACAGGTTGAAAGAAAGGTACCAGAATGTTTGTGGCATAAAGTGATACAGGTATAAGTGACAGAGCTACACTAGAATTATGTGACTTAAGCTTGACATGTGACTTATGTACTGTACTATATCCTAGTTTGGGTTATTTTATTATATGTACTGATGATGGTTGCTGGATGAAAAAATGCTGCGCTGCTTCTTGCACTTAGGAATAAAATGGACCTCTGTTTTGCATTAGAATGATCTCATCCTCACATTTGTTGGTAGCGTGCAGGTTTCCTACCAAAATCCCACACTCACACTGGAACACAGTCCGCTCTCGTATTGTTTTCCGCTGATGTTCTGCGTCGCGTCCCGAGAAGCAGGCAGCTGGTTGGTATTCAGCGCGGCTCCTCTGCCCACTGTGTCTGGAGTGCGCAGCAGCCGGGGCATCCTCCAGGTCAGAGCAGGGGTAAGGGGGTTTGCCAGAAGCGTTGCCCCCAGCAGACTGAGCCCTCACTGGGCACAGCTCTCTGATCTGCCCCCCCCTCTCCTCCCCTCCTCCCCATGCCTGAGACAGTACCAGACTATTGATATCTGCGAAACGCACTGTCTAGCCTACTTTCCGACTTTTGCTTTTATTTCACCTTTTTTTGATGTTGCTTTGGATAAAAAAAAAAAAAAAATCAGAAATTTGCGGCGTGTGTTTTTTTTCGGCCCATTTCCCCCCGGTTTTGTTTTGAGGCGGACGAGAAGCTGTGGGCTGAGGTGTAGGAGGAGAGGGGAGACCGGACGCCTGCGGTTGTGTCCTTCAGGGTGATGGAGGACGGCGTCTGAGCTGTGATCATGGTCAAGCCACGTCCATCTGGGTGCCCCGATGCCAGGGGCATTTTGCCAGCCTACTTAGTACCTTGGATGTCAAATCCTCCGCTGGGGACGTGTCAGCCACAGTTGAAACATGGAAGTGATTGGGAGAGAGTACCCTTCAACTTGGCCTATGCATATCTGACCCTCCACCAAGATTTAAATTATCCCGAGCCTCCATAAAGGACATTCCATAATGATGCCATAACAATTACGGGGCGAATCAGGCCTGGCAGCTCATCTCTCCCCCAGCCAAAATGAAGGCCGTTATTAGGCGAGTCGGGGTCCTTCTTCACACGGCTCCATGGTGCCACTCAGTAAAGGGCAGCGTGGAGGAGCCACACACAAAATGAGAGGCCTAATGAAGGCCACAAGCAGCACAACTATATATAGCCATAATGACCACAGTCGCTACTGTTGGATCTGGAGTGGGGAGAATTGGTATTCCGGTCCTATTTGTGTTTTCTCAGCTCGGCTGTAGCCTTTATCGCGGGGATAATTGTTCCTTAGAGAAGGTGCCATTTTTCATCAGATCTATTGGTGGAGGCATAATATGGCAACGTGGTGATCAGGGAGCTAAGGTCAGGCTATAGCTATACTGTATTCATTGGACTTTGCCAGTGTGAGAGGTGGAAACCCTATAGTGGTATAGGTGGAGTAGAGGAGCTGGGGTGTATGCTGAATAAAAATATGTTGCACCATTGTGTGTGTGCATGGCTTTGCGGCTATGTATGCATGCTGTACACACACACACATAGTGTTATGGTGAGCAGCCAGGCCAGCGCGCTCTCTCTCTCTGTCTATCCCGCTATCGCACACAACACACACTATACACACACACACACCCAGGCAAGTGTGTGCACATTATCATGCGGGGCGGTGTCTCTGGCCTGCTGCATTATGCATGGAGCTCAGGGGAGCCAGGCCAGTGGAGTGTGAGAGAGAGGCCCAGGAGCGAGCCACGCTGTCGGACACATGTCAGCGCAGTCACACCACCTCTCCACGGACCTCAAACACACACACACACATATACACACACACACACACTGAGAGACATACATACTCACACACATCGCTCAGTAGCCTGACAAATCTGTACACACACTCATTCACCCGCGGCCTGTCAGACAAAAGTCAATGTGATCCGTTCCGTGTCTCGATTCCGCAGTTTGTGAATTGGTTACGCTAATGCAACACACAGGCTCATGTCAGCTCCAGCGCTCTTTTTGCGATTTCAGTTCCGTTTTTTTTTTGTTTTTTTTTACCGAGACGCCCGCACCCGCGCCCGCGCCCGCAACGCACCTGGGTGTCAGCGAGTTGCTTAATGCCATTTGTGTTAATTATGTGGAACATTCATACGCTGTCGAGCCTCATTAGACTACAGGTACTAATTGGCCTCTAAAGGTGGAAGGGAGCGGGTTAAATTCCGCCGCAAAATGAATAATTCTTTTGATGTTAAGCAGTATTCTGGCTGTTGCGCAGAAGTCAATAAGAGGTGTTTGCATGTGTGTATCGCATACACGCATGTGTGTGTGGGTGTACGAACACATAGGCGTGCCATGTGTGAGCGAGTGCAATCACAGGCGTATTATGCAAAAAGCGCTAGAAATATGTGTGCGTGCGTGTGTGTGTGTGTGTGTTTAGGGCAGTGCATGACTGTCATACTCAAACTATTGTTATGCTGCTTGATAGCGTTCGGGGGTTTTAGCAGCAGACAGCATGCCGGCCCGGTGAGAGCCGTATGGAAATTTGACACTGTTTGTTTACACTGCCTTGAAGCGCATGCCTGCTCTCTGGCCCAGCTAATGCACACAGGTGAAGCCCGGCCTTCCTTTAGCCGTAGCGTCCCGCTCGCTTCCCTGCTATCGGTTTGCCCCGCAGGCCTGCCCGCTGCGCCTGTAACCCCGTGGACAGCGGACGGGTCCGGCCGTCAGCAGCCTAAGGTGAGAGCAGGTCAATGAATATGAAGCAGGAGACAGAGCGGAGACTGCAGAGAGATCAACATGCGGCAGGGCAAGGACGTCAATTACTGCAGTGTTATGAGAAATTAATGAGGTATAGCGATGTTTCCATTTCCGTCCAACTTTTGAAATGTCACAAAAAAATCAAAATTAGGGATCGACTGATATGGGTCTTTGAAGGCCATACCAATATTTTTTTAGAGTGAAGTCGCTGATATGATGATATTTTCATGCAAGTATTCAGTGTTTCCCCCTGAATTTTACTCTTTTCAGGGTGGAAACTCTGAAACAGCATTTAGACCATCATGGGACACTAAAACTCTCCATTGAAACCCAGACGAATGAAATTCTGCAGTCAGGGAGGAACCTCCATCATATCAGAGGTGCATGACACTGACTGGCTGATATCTGATATTTAATAAAACACCAATATCAGCCGCAAATAGCAACAAACATATCGGTCTAACCCTAAATAAAATGTGAATTATGCATGTTTACATCAGCTGGTTGCAAGAGAACAAATCAGCTTCATGAATATCATAAAAAAGCATATTAAGTTTATCAAGAAGTGATTAGTATTGGCAAGTTGTTCTTTAGTTTCAGCTATTGATGGTGATATTTCACACTTTCAACAACAAAGAAATGCACTTGTTGAAATTCTAATGTATGAACGAATGGTCATACAACCACGACAGAGACTTACACATGTTAGAAACAACATGTATGACACAATACGTTTCTGGACATCCAAAGCCAATTTTCAACTGCTGTGCATTTATTCAACAAATGTTTTTCCATCAGTATGTATCGCATACTTTTTAAAAATTCTCCTTCAAGAGGGCGATAAAACTTTTTTTCTTTGGCTATATTGAGGAAGTTTTAGCGAATTTTACTATTTTTATTCCGTTCTAAATCTAAGTCGACACATCATAATTTGCAAAAAAAAAAAAAAATACTTGGATGGAAACCCTGCTAATGAAATTTTAGACATTGTTATCTGGATGTGTCACCCAAGTTTTGCATTTTCAGCCAGTGGGGTGCTTTGTGCTGTTTTCTATTCTTTCTCTCTCTCTCTCTCATTCTTTTCTTCACTTGGAGTGTGTGCGTGTGTGTGTGTGCTGTGTGTGTGTGAGCAGGCTGGTGGATGAGGTCCCAGGGGGCTGGATTACCCCTCTGCATGCCCCAGGCCAAGCAGCTCTTGGGGGGATTACTGTGAGACCTGCACCCTGGCTGGATTAGAGCGCTGGACCTCATTTCCATCTCCTTATTTACCTCGGCCCACCGGAGGAAACGCTCAGCTGCACAAAAAGATGCTAATTGATGCTGCGGAAGCCGTGGAGAGGTGCAACACTCACTCTGTAAGCTTGTGTGTTTTTTGGGGGGAGGGAGGGGGGCGGGGGGGCGGGGGGGGTTAAAGATTTAGAGATGAGTTGTTAAAAAAGACCTTTTCAGTCAGTCGCAAAATAGTGTTGGCTGTTCTGGAAGTGTGTTTTCTGTGTGTTGAGTGTGTGTCGCTAGGCTGCATGTGTGTGCGTGTGTGTGTGTGTGTGTATGTATGTACATGCACACCGGCTTGCATTCTTGCTGGTTTGCGTTTTGTTGTTTTTGTTGTGTGTTAGTGTGTGTCTTTGAATGTGTGTGGGTTTGTACATTGTATATTCGAGTGTGTGTGCATGCATTTGCTTGCATTCTCGCAATTCAGCATCTTGTTGTGTGTATGTACTTGTGTGTGTGTTTGTGTGTGTGTATATGCATGCGCATTTGCTTGGTTTGCATTCACTGGTTTGCTTGTTGTTGTTGTTGTGTGTGTGTGTGTGTGTGTGTGTGTGTGTGTATTTGTCTGTGGGTGTATTTGTGTCTGTGTGTGCATGTGCATTTGCTTGCATTCCCATTGGTTTTCATGCTGTTTTTGTGTGTCTGTGTGTATGTGTGTGTGTATACGTGTGTGGGTGTGTGTGTGTGTGTGTGTGTGTGTGTGTGCATGCGCAGGCGTCATGGCGGAGGTCCTCATTACTCGGAGGGGTCGCACACAGACATGGCCGCAGCGCGATGAGGACAGTTGGCGGACCTATTCCTATTCCCGCGGCTCTTTAACGAGCTAGTGATGGGGAGAACAGCCCAGTTGCCCCGGCAACCGGGGTGAACTCCGACCCCGGAGGTTGTCAACCTGTATATATTAGGATCACAGGCGTATGCAAATGGACCGCCGGTCCCTTTCCCCTTCTTTTCTTCTGCCAGAGTGTCCTTCTTGTTCCATCCTGGACTTGACATGTGTGCTAACAGTGCCCTTGCTCTGAAGGGCGGGGGGGGGGGGAGTGTGTGTGTGTGTGTGTGTGTGTGTTGGGGTGGGGGGGGGGACACCGATGCTGGGACTTCCATCAGTGATTGCCGGTGTGACAGGAGCTCACACTCTGGCTCTGAGTCCTCCGACGTGCGACCCTCGACCCTGCAGAATAGCCTGAGTAGGAAAGTGAATCATTAGGGGAGAATGTATTGTGTGATTCAGTTTGCTGTCAGTGATTAGAGCCTGGGCTTAGTTTTATGTTTTTGTATGTGTCTTTCTTCTGAAATGTTACCATGCATCTTCTGTTATTGAGATTAAAGGATTTATTACCTCCATTGTCATCAAGAGCCAAGTTTATTTAAAGCAATATTCAACTTACTTTTAACATGGGGGTTATTTGGCTCTTGACCGCCATGAAAACCAGAATATAAACTAATCACCAAGATCAGATGCAGCTGGACGAGTTTGTACTACCCATTCATTTGAATGAGGCCACAAAAATAGACTGAAAACTGACAAAAAGGCAATAAAAGTTGAATTATTTTGAAAATATGACTATAAATCTGCACATGTTGGCTGTAACATTTCACACAACTCCCATAATCCTATGCAAATGGGTTTTGATGACATCACTTGACAGAAGCATATACTTCTGGGTCTTCATCTATTCGTTTGCATGGACTGTGGCCATACAGTGATATATGCCGATATATATACCTAGAATCTTTTTATAATGGTAAGACAATACATACTCTGGCATTTTATAATACATCACATTGCTGTATAAGCAGTGCATCTATGTGTGTAATATGCTATAAGCTAGGCATAGTGAACTGAAAGTGGATTAGAGTGGTATGGAGGAGATGGAGCGTGAAAAGATCAATTTATGCATTTAAGGTAAATTGGTGCACATTATCTACACACATTTCTTAATTTGCATGAATCAGCTTTAGGCTATTCCCTTGCAAAATAATTACCTTGGCTTAGACTTTGGTTGCCACATACAAAGCAGTTTCAAATGTAGCTTCCCACGGTTTAACCTGTAGCAGTCCAGGAGTTGATTCCAGCAACAATTAGAATCAGAGTCAACTCCAAAAAGTCTAGGGAGTCGTGCAATATTATAGTCCAGTCACCTGGTTTCTTCTTCTGCAACTTTTCACAGCTTTACCCGCTGCCAGACTGTGGCTATTGGTGGAAAACTGGACTTCTACTTCCTGTATTGTGTTCATGCAGGGAGAGATGGATGAGGAAGGGCAGATTCTGTGATGTCACAAGTCATCTTTATAAGGACTTTAACAAAAAGGCTGCATGCACAAATAAACTTAAAATAAGAATAAATTACATAAGTAAAATGAAAATTGAAAATAAACTTGAGGCACCAGCCAAGTGCTGTGATCTATAATTAATAAATCTGTAGGCTAGTTAGTGTTTGGTCAAGTGGTTAGTAGGACACCATCTAGGTAAATCTATGCTCCTAAATAATGTATGCTCAGACTTGGTACAGTTGTCAGAATTTATTTAAAGCAACGTTCCACTTAGTTTTAACATGAATGGGTAGTAAAAATCTAAACACTACAAACTCGTCCAGCTGCATCTGATCTTGGTGATTAGTTTATATTCTGGTTTTCATGGCAGTCAACTGCCAAATAACCCCTATGTTAAAACTAAGTGGAATATTGCTTTAATATTACTTTACAGAGCATTAGATTGCAAGTGTTTGTAATTATGGTTCAGATACTCACTCATCTTCATGAAAAAATAGGAAAAAGACGCAAAATAAATTTAACGCCCACACTGAATCTTCGCATTGTACATCCTCTGTTGTGGGAGATTAAGAGCTTTGTTTTTGTATGTTGATACTGGACTTGATTAACTTTGCTCTCTCATTCAACTGTATGAAGTAACCATGGATTAAAATACCGCGGAGCTTGGCGTATTGTGTATGATTCCAAGGCCACAGGAACAGGGGCGGTACAATGAGCTGCATTATATGCCTTTCCCCCTCTTTTATCTCTTGTAAAACATGATGTTAAAGAAGCCAAGATCATCTTTAATTAGCAAACAAATACTAATCGTATGCAGTAATTAAGATTCTTGTATTTGTTTCTATTGTTTTTAAGCTTTTGTTTCAAACGGAGATGCCTCAATACGTGTGCTACTTTTGTTACATATTTTTAATTTCCTTCTAAGCTATGAGAGCATACAAAAGAAAAAATGTGTACAATACAAAACAAAGCAGCATCTGAATAAAGTCAGTCAATATCCAGCCGCTGAGTTATTCTTGTCATGGAGAAAAAGGAAAAGCCTCTGAAACAGCATTTAGACCATCATGGGACACTAAAACTCTCCATTGAAAGACTCCATTGGTTTCCTCTTCTTCCCCTTTCTCACCTTGTCGTCCCTGTCTCATTTTAGCCCTTAAGTCCACTTCCTTCCTGTCCAGACCAACCCAAACAGCCAGGAATCTACATACATATGGCAAATATACCCTCAGGCATGTAACCCGGTAACGTTACCGGGTCCACCCCCATGGCGTAGTTACGAAAAACCGCGATGGAAGATGGTCTATTTATAGAAGATATACTGTTTTGAAAACATGGGGTCTTCAGCTTTCAGAATCTGTAATGTATGTTGTATGTTGTCCAAACTATGTCTTATTACGAAGTATTTTAACAATAAAGTCGTACAAATATAAACTTCGTAAATATAAGAGCAAGTTGTGATCAAAAGATCCGGGATAATTTTCTCGTCAGTCTACAATAACATGTTTGCTTGGTATCGCTGGAAACTAGAAATTCCAAGCTTTCTAATTACCCTAAACACACCACGATTGGAACGATACAACGTCCGCCATTTCCGGGGAAACGTAGCAGTCAAACTTCACATTTTAAGTCACGCTGACAAAAATCTATGTTCTTGCCAAAATATTTCACCAAGGCTTATGTTATTTTCGGCAACAACGGCAGAGTTTAGTTACGAAGTGTTTCTACCGTGAGTTGTTTCTGACTCTTAGCGATCTTCCGGGGATTTTCACCAGCCATTTCAGTCCAGACAGACTGGAGCTCTATGGTGGGAGCTCTGGCTCTTCGTCACCATCTGGTGGCTGTATCGAAGTACTGACACCAATGAGCCGTATACCATTCTATTCCTCTGACTCTAACAGTAGCAGGGCACAAATGCCATGGTGGCCGTAGGGGCGTACGGGCATCACGGCCAGAGCGAGGGGCAATGACGGCCATGGCCATCGTGGCCGCCGTGAAATTCCTACCCTGCTCTACACTGCATTTTACTTTGTGTGCCATCAGGTCGGATTTGGCGGGAAATTTGCTGAATTGCTTTATGGCACAAAACAGGAAGAGGGAGCTTCTGGCGATGGCAGATGGTGAAGTAGTGAAAGGCCGATGGTAAAATCTCTTCCAACATGTTTATCCTCTTCAGGGAGGGGGAGGGAGGGACAGGAAGCAACAGGGTTTATAGGAAATGTAGTCTTATGTGGAGAAACACTACCATAGAGATAGATGCTACCAATCGTCGCAACCATGGTCTCATTTGTTTACCATCATTACAGGTATCACAATCATTTTAACAATGATATATTGATGTCTAAACGTATGTAACCAGTAGATCTATGCGTCTATTGTCTGTGTTTTTTCTCACCTCTGACGATGCAGCACTAGAGAAAAAAAGTCAGACTTACAGTAGAAGGTGATCACAATCCCCATGGAGAATGACTCCTGTTATGCTATGTTATCGCTGTCTCTATGCCCTTTTCACAAACAGGGCTGCCGCACTTCCGCAGGGTGTAGATCTGTTTTCACTTATTTTGTGTTTCAACATAATGTATAGCACAATAGCCTACAGGTGTTGTCACTTGTAACGAAGGCACACTTCGTTACTAATCCTTTGCACTATTTGCACATTTGTATTGTACACTTTGATTTATTAAATGGTTTGCACAGCATAGTTTGCACAGTAATATTTGCACAGCATTAATAATTGCAAACAGAGTCATGATTTAAAGTATTTTATTGAATATATATTTTACTAAACATTTTAAGTTTGTTTGTATGAGTTATTTTATCTTGTCCTGCTGGAGCAGTTACTCAGCATGGTCAAGGATTGAAGCTCCACCTGAAGGAAACAAACAAATGTTCAGTACTCAACCTGACATGAAATGGGTTTTCATTGTTTGGTTGAATATCATGATTTGGTATGGGCAAGTGCAATATTTCTAAGTGCAATACCTCAAGTGCAATATATATTTCTAAGTGCAATACTACAGTGGTGCAATGTATGGGTTTTAATTGTTGGTTCATGCAATCACTTACCTGTGCTGTCTTGTCTGTGTTCCAGGGTGTTCGGGCAAAAGAGTTCCCCGGGGTGTCCGAGCACCTATATATAGTTCCAGGAGGGACCATGTGATGGGATAGCAGGGGGGGTGTTGTGTGTTGTGTGGGTGTTTGAACTCAAATGTATATTGTTTATATGTTGCAGTATTTATTGTTTGAGAGCAACATCAATTTGACTGTATGTATTGGATAGATATGTAGACTGGTAGGTTAAAGGGGGCAGTGTATTGTATTGTTGAATGTTATGCAAGTGACCCCTATAGTTGGTAGCATCCAGGTTAATTACCTGAGGCAGAGTATAAAGGGCTGCCAGTGTTCATCTGCCTCAGCTATTGGTAGGACCCTGGAGAGCTGCTCATAGCCATGCTCTCATTTTTTGCAACTTAGTTTCATTTTTGTCTTGTTATGTCATTTTTGTGGGTGAATAAACACCTTTGGTTGCACCGTACCACCGCCTCTTTTGCTGTGAATCCAGCCGCTAATCGGGTCAAGCCTAACATCACTGATATATCTTTCTGCTTCTGTTGTCAGACGACTGCGCAACTATAAAAAAGTGATTTGATCGAGGGTCACAAAATGCTAACAGCACAGAAATTAGCATTAGCCTTGATTCGCCAGTTAGCATTTTGTGACCCTCGATCAGTTACTTGCGCAATCGTCTGACAACAGAAACAGAAAGATATGTCAGTGACAACACCTGTATTGTGTTATACATTATGTTGAAACACAAAATAAGTGACACAGACACAGAGTTATGGGCGACAGAAAATAGCTTTTTAACATTGCTGGCAATGGTGAGAACCGAGCTACACTCTGCGGAAGTACGGCAGCCATGTTTGCGAAAAGGGCCTACCTACACATTTGAATCTTTTATGTACATCCACATGGAAACGATAACTTTCCAAGGATATAATAGGGACCCAAAACAACGGACACCTAGCAATATCAATAAAATGGCAAGCTTGATCACCGTGATTAGACATGTATTCCACAGAAGTTTCCAAAGCCTGCAGTCCCAACATTAAGGATAGTAGTTACAGCAGGTTTGCGAGTTTAGATCTTTCAGAACTGTGCTCATGCCTTCATCTGCCTCCAGCCACCGGCCGCCATGACACACACACACACACACACACACACACACACACACAAACGAATGCAAACTCATTTTCAAGGCGGCGTGTTAGCCTTGCAGTGCGCAGCATCGGATTTGCTGTCAGGGCCTTGTCTCGCGGCTCTGCGCTCGCCTCTCTAGAAGCTGGACTAAGTAAGAGTTTAATTCTGTTAACAGACTGCTCTCTGCACACCGGGCAAGCCGGGCTCAATGGGGCCTGATTTATGTGCTGACAGGCTATGGAGGCTCGGTGTGTTCTGTGCGCATTGGAAGACATATCACTGCTGGGAGCTAAATAAAAAATCAATGAGAGCGAGGCTGGTTGGTTAGGGAGAGCGTCCGCTCGGCTGGAGTTTAACAGCGTTTTAACTCTCCGCTGACTGAGGCTGGGGGAACAGCCATCGATTCCCCCCCCCCCCCCCCCCCCCTCCCCGCGCCCGCCTCCACCCATCACCCCCTGCTCTCTTTTAATAAATCAGTTTGGTGTGTGTGTGTGCATGTGTGTGTGGTATACTTCCATATCCCTCTATGTCATACGCAGGGATGTAGTGGTGGGTAAACCCACCTAACTCAGTTAACCAACCTTTTTATTGGCGGAATAGAGTTTAAGCACCTTTTTAGGCCTGACACAAATCTTCATGACATACGTTTCTAGTATACATCAGAGAAAGTAGTATCAAACTGATGTAAGCAACAATAGGGTCCACTTCATTTCAAGGCCTGCACAGCCTCACCATATAAACCTGATTGTTGAAGTAAAGTCGAAGTTCTCTTCTCTTCTCTTAAGACCTGAAGGGACTGAGGCCAAAAAGAACCAAAACCATGTAACATTCATGTAACCTTCCCCATCTATCCGTTTTAATTCAAAAAAGAGTTCACAAGCATCTTCCAGATACTTACAGAGTGAGGATGTTTCTGATCTCACACCAGCTCCACAGTTCCAGTCCGTCGCCCTCCCTGCTTGTCTCTCCACCAAGTGCTCACAGATTAGCGGCCTGGTCTAGTGTGTGTGTGTGTGTGTGTGCATGTATACTGTATACATGTGCACTGTAAGACTGTGTTTGCATTTGTGCTTGCTGATGCATGACAAGGTGTATTTATGTCTGTGTGAGTGCGTGCATCTGTGTGTATGTACATCTGCATATTGAGTGTGTGTGTGTGTGTGTGTGTGTGTGTGTGTGTGTGTGCGTGCGTACGTGCGTGCGTGTGGACTCACACAGATTTAGCACACAGTAATCTCTCCACTGAAGGTCTGCTCACTCCAGCAGACAGGCTGAAGAGGAAGTGCCAGGAGCCAGATCAAAGAAAGGGATTATGGGTCCTGATGACTTCCGCCGGTCCAAGTGAAGCGTTTTCAGCTTTTCCACAGAGGAAGAACACGCTCCTTCTCAGCAGATTTGTGTTCCAGGTTTAAACAATCTTTGATTTGTGTCAGAGCATACAGACGTTTTGTATACTGAGGAGCAGTGTTAGACGTCACCAGATGGAGATTTGTCACACAGTAGCCTCAGCCAAATACACTTGTTAGCCCTATAAAGTGATTAGTCATACAGACTGGTTAGCACTATAAAGTGATTAGTCATACAGACTGGTTAGCACTATAAAGTGATTAGTCATACAGACTGGTTAGCACTATAAAGTGATTAGTCATACAGACTGGTTAGCCATATAAAGTGATTAGTGATACTGGTTAGCCATATAAAGTGGTTAGCCATACAGACTGGTTTGCTCATAGAGTGATTAGCCATTTAAACTGGTTAGCAATATGGACTGGCTATAAACTGGTTAGCCATATACTGGTTAGCAGTATGGACTGTTAGCCCTGTAAACTGGTTAGCCATATAAACTGGCTAGCAATATGGACTGGTTAGCCCTATAAACTGGTTAACCATATACTGTACAGTAGACTGGTTATAGACTGGTTAGACTGGGTGACTGTTGGGGGGGTGACATTTTCTCTTGCACTCTCCTCTGTGTGAGTCATATGTTCATAATATAATAACAAATATAGGCCGATTCTACAATCAGATATCAGCTAGTCAGTGTGGTCCTGTGGTTCGATGGAGATTCCACCCTCACCACAGCTACTGAATATGTTTTATGCAGTGAAATCTGCCTCACCCCGCCTTAAGGAGCTGCTAACACACCTAGAGGAATTTAAGTCTTTTAGTCTGGGTTTCAATGGAGAGTTTTAGTGTCCCACAATGCTGTTTCCCTGCAAATTAAAATTGTTGGGGGGAAACACTAAATATTTCTACATTTTTATGATTTGTTTGGTAAAATGGTCAAATTCAAAGACATATCGGCACAAAATACTGGCTATTTGAAATTTCAATCAAGAAATGTCAGCATCAGTATTGGGATTCCAAAATACATTTTGGTCAAACTCTACTTCACATACACATATCTTACACATACAAGTAATAGAGGACAAACCCACATTAACTCAATTTAACCACCTTTTTATTCGCAGAATAGGGTTTACCACCTTTGACTGACAAATCTTTATGATGTTAACTAATACTGTACATCACAGTAAGTAGAATGAAACTGATGCAATGTGTTTCTGTTGGTGGTTGTTCTTTCCTTTTGGTGATCACTAACTCGAGTGATCACCAACAAGTGCAGTAACTTTAATATTATTGCACTTGATACAAGAGAATGTGAATGATAAAGACATAAATACATGTAAATACATGAAAAAGGGATATGTTTAAATGTGTTAGAGCAGAAAAGAGCAGATAGTGTTCGCAAAAGAGAAAGAGCTAGGGCAGAAAGAGAGAAAACTTACAAAACAAAAACCCTGTGCAACAATTTCTAAATATCATTACCATTTTGCAAAGGGAAAAAAAAATGTTTTGGATGCCTGGCAAATCATAATGAAATATTTCCATGACAGTCATCCTTAGATAAATAAGTGTGCTATGCTGTGCCCTCTCACCCCGGCTGCAGCCCTTTCTGACTGGCACTCCCTGATCACCCTAATGAGGCTCGGGCACAAACCAGGGTGAGAGGGCACCGCCATTATCTGGTGTCTCCCCCATTAAAATCACCTCCAACAGCCGTGACCATCCAACGTACAATCATCCTCGGCTACAATTAGCGGGCGAGATTATGCAAATATAAACTACTGGCGCTGCTCCGACCGCGGCGAAACACAGAGGCTCGTAAAGGCGGGGAGGTGATGTGAAGGAGAACCGGGGAGGCATCGTGACCAGAGGGCAGCGAGTGATTAGTAGCATCAACCTATCCATCGTCACGGCGATGATGTTGTTTGGGTGGGGACGGTGGGGGTGACAGAGTGACAAGGGTAATTACTTAGGAGAGGTCACCCCGGGGTGACGGGGGGGTGGGTGGGGGTTTGGGGGGCAACTGCTGGGGACCCGCTGGCCCTCCGTGTCACCAACAGCAACCCACTGAACTCTGCGCTGCCCTGCTACAGTGAGGTCGCTGTACGCATACTGTACTGGACAACGGTAAGCATAAATGCATACATGCATGGACCCTCACATGTGAACCTGGGTTTACACACACACACACACACACACACACACACACACACACAGAGACATTTGTCTTGCACTTGTGAGGACCTTCCACACCCTAAACCTAATCCTTATTCTAATCTTAACCCTAGACCTAAATCCTAATCCTAAACTAATTTTAACCCTAAACCCAAATCCTAATCCTACACTAACCTTAACCTTAACCCTTACCATAACCAATGACCTAATCAAAGCTTAACTTTATGACCTAATCTAAATTTAACTCTTTATCCTAACCTAAACCTAATCCTTATTCTAATCTTAACCCTAGACCCAAATCCTAATCCTAAACTAACTTTAACCTCAACCCATACCCTGACCAATGGCCTAATCTAATTTTAACTTTTATCTTTACCATAATTTAAACATAATACTTATTCTAATTTTAACCCTAAACCCAAATCCTAATCCTAAACTAACTTTAACCTTAACCCTTATCCAAACCAATGACATAATTTAACTTTAACCTTAATCTTTACCCTAACCTAAATCTAATCCGTATTCTAATTTTAACCCTAAACCCAAATCCTAATCCTAAACTAACTTTAACCTTAACCTTTACCCTAACCAATGACATAATCTAACATTAACTTTAATCTTTACCCTAATTTAAACCTAATTGTTATTCTAATCTTAACCCTAAACCCAAATCCTAATCCTAAACTAACCATAACCCCAATGACCTAATATAACTTCAACCTTAATCTTTACCCTAATCTAAACCTAATCCTAACCCTAATCCCAAAATATCCTCACACTGAAGATCTAACACTCAAACTGGTTCTCACAAGGAGTGTGAGTGCACGAACACACACACACACACACCCACACACACACACACACACACACACACACACAGAGCCTGAGGGGAAGTGACACAGCCACCAGGAAGCGTTGCAGAGACTGCTGTGAGTAGAGGAGTGTAGCTAGCGCTCTCCACAGATCAGCTCCACAAAGGGCTTCCTCTGTCAGTGGTTTACCTCTGTTCGTACGACTGTCACCGCCGCGCTCCCTCTTCGGCGCTTCCCTCGCTTAGACGAAGCCGTGTTCGAGAGAGAGAGAGAGAGAGGGTGGAAGTGAGGCGCTCTAATGCATTCGGTGGAGATGGGTTGTGAAGTCTGGAGTCTGGGCCCCCCCCTACCACCGCCCCCACCACCCCCGATGCTCTTCCTCCGGGACTGGCCTATTGATTGTTGTGCGTGTTGCTGCTTCCTGAGATCCCCGTCAAGCCTTGTTATGGCGGCGCCATTCCTTCACCTGGCTTTGGCAGGTAGCTACAGTAGCGCTGTTCGAGATTTCAGCAGCTCCCGAGCTTCATCAGATCCCACTGAGGTTACAGTCAAAGTGGTAATCTGCAACATCCTTGTTTTTGTTTTTTGCTTTTCAATTTTGTCTCCATCTTTGGTGCTCAGCGCTCACTGCTGTGGTGTTTCTGCACTGCACTTCCCAGAGATCACCTGTCAATCAAAGTGTGTCCAGTACTGTGACGTCTTTCTCCTTGTATTTTCTGTTGATGAAGTTTGAGTTTCTCTTTTCTTTGTCTGTTCAGCCATGGTGGCTATCGCTGCTCATGCTAACTACTCAGTTCTTCTTCTATTTATTCCTAACAAACCAGAACACCGGGTGTTTAGAACAGCAAATGGAAAAGCTTCCATGAACTGGATATAGGCTGAATCACTATATATGGAACATTTGGTAGATCATTACTTTAAGCTTCATTGGTCCTTTACATGTGAATTCAGTTGGATTTATACTGTAGGAACATTGTTAGGCAAGGGAACAAATTGGGTATGGCAAGGTGTGACTTTGCTTAACATGAGTGCAAAATTGATAACTAACCCTTGATGACTAACCCAAACCCTTGTAGTTAGTATCCATTATATTGAAGAGCAAATATTAAGAAAAAGTTCCTAACTCTATTTGGAGGCCATATCTAAAAACCCATCAGGGAGCATTCAGGACCAATGCTCCCTCTAAGCTGATAGTTTGGTGACTTATGTCTAATAATGTATCACATTGACTAAATAGTAATCTTGTCAGTCATCAGTCATTGCTCCACTTTGTTTCCAGAAATGTAGTCCAAGTTTTGGTGGCGAATGATATCAGCTGCAGGGAGTTTTCCCCGGCTTAGCTTAGTGAACTGATGTTGTTCGGATGATGAGGGAACAAAGTTATTACTTTTTCTCTGCCCACACTTCCACAGCCATGCATGACGATTACTTCCCAGATCATCATTAGAGCTCAGGCTAAGCGCAATGTTCCCACAGTAAGTCGGACATCCTCGATACTTTTGCGGGGAGCTTGTAAAGAGTTAAATCCCAGTAAATATTTAATGCAGGGCATTTTTGTGTTTGATTACTCGGCTGCAGCCCTCCCCTCCTCTCCTCTCCTGGCCCGGCCTGGGAGAACACAAGTAGGACGAAACTTGGCCCTCCCATCGCCACTCATCCGACGCACTCATCCATGCAGCCTCCCCTCTCCTCTCGCTCTCTCACCCCGCCGCTCTCCCCTCTGCCCATTAACTTCAATTAACGTGATGGTTCATCAGTGGTGGAGGACTCTGTCACGGGGGCCGCGGCCCACTACTTATCTGATTGCTCTTAATGGGAGAAAATACGATAAACAAATTCAATTATCCCTGACCTATTTCCAATGGTGGGGACACAAGATTATTATTCATGTCATCTCTTAAGTATGAATATGAAGAGACCTAATTACCTTGGTGTCACGTTATGGATGGACAGGGTATGTAAATGTATTCCATATTCATAGTGATGAACTGCTCGGCATTGTAAAGGCCAGAGAGGGAGTGAGTGATACCGAAGATGAACACCCCCTGTTGTGTCCTCGGTGGCCATCAATTCTTCACCGAGACCGGGCCTTCATCCGCCCCGTATTGACGACGGGGAAGCGCCGGCGCCGCGGATTCCTCCGGCAACCAACACAAATGATGAAGACAGATGGATATAGATTTAATTAAATCTGGAGCTGACTATATGAAGATTGAGGGAGGTAATTGAAGATGAATGCCTGCGATGGCAGCTACCCCGGCTCCTTGTTTGAATCCTCCCCCAGCATTCGAAGCAGAAAAAGAAACAAAAACGTCCCGCTCAAGAAGCAATTAGATCTGATATTGAGTTTCAAAATCTTAAGTGATGATTTCACTCGTTTACAATGCAAATCAATTCATTTACTAATATTAATGTTGCTGTTTGTTGCGGATGGCTGTTGGAACTGTTGTGAATTGGTGTGTTGTTTGTTGAGCACTGGCTTGTGAAAGAAGAATTTCCTCTGGAGGACAATAAACTAACTAATTTTCTTTCATTTTCTTGAAGTAAGGGACATAATCTGCCCTTTTTTCATGATATTATTTCCCAAGAACATTCTTTGAAACAAGTGAAATTGCATTGGAAACAAGTGAAATGATCTCACCCCATTGGCAGCTGCTCAATAATAAGACAATTGTAAGACGCAATGCATTAAATGACTTGTTCAGATGGATTTTTTTCTTTTTTTTGGATGGATTTTTTTTCTTTCAGTGTGGCCATCCACACGTTTGTGGAATAGCATGGGCTCCCTCTGTTGGCCACCCATCGGCCCTGTGCTGTACTGGTGAGAGTGGAGACGCTGGGCTGGTGTGACTGTCACTGGAGATAAATGAGGGTCCAGAAGTGTTAGGGCCACTGTTCCCGCTCTGTTCCGAAAAAGAGAAAAAAACATCTTTAGAGATGAAGAAATTCACTTGATTTAACCTCCACTGAGAACCAATGACTGCTATTCTAAGGCCGAGCGCTTCCTTATATTGAGCTGCTGACTTCTAGTGTTTAAACCCTTGTGTGTCTGCCTTTCTCTCCCTTTTCTTTTCCCGTTTCTCTTTCACATTCTTCCTCCTCTCCCTTACTCTCTTTCCATTTGTGTGCATGTGTGTGTACGTGTGTGTGTGTGTGTGCATTTCTTCCCCTGTCTCTGTGTATACGCTGGCGCTGTGTCTCCGAGAGTTCACTGACTCTAAAGGATCGATGAAGGGAGGAGATTCAGAGCCAATTATTTTCAGCTTAATGGTCCCTAGGGTGCAGGGGTGAGCAACAACAAAACGCCTTCAAGAGACATCAATTCTGGACAAGCCAGCTCCTCCATCTCTGCACTGCCACAGTGTGGGCATCAACTCCCTGCTCTCTGGAGGAGAATGAAACACACACTCTGACACACGCATTATGTACACACACACACACACACACACACACACACACACACAGTAGCAGTAGCAGCAGCTGGGAAGTGTAGACTTGGAGTATCACTATACTACAGTGACAGAGAATGCTTCATGTTACTATCGCCACTGAACCAGTGAAGCCGGTTGATGGCAAACAGTTGCAGAAACAAACCACTCAAACATAGAGAAAAAAAAGAGTAGAATGAATGGAAAGATCCACCCTAAAACAGTTTAACACTGTTAAGAAACAGCAATTGCCGATGTACCTTGGATTTCTGGGTCCATTTTGTTGTTTGGTGGTGTATTTTTCTTATTCTCGTGGATAACTGGACAAACATAGACAATGTGACGTCACATCGAGATATTTCCAGTGGAGCTACAATGGAGTTTGATAACAGAAAATGTTTCAACTATCTAAAACAGTAAGGTTTTGGTGTCAGTCCCGAGGGCTTCTTTCTAGAGCCGCCATTTTTCACCGACATTCAACAATCATACAGGGAGAAATCCATCGTAGAAGAGGAGAGAGACCAATAGACCTTTTTCACAAACATGGCTGCTGTACTTCTGCAGGGTATAGCTCGGTTCTCACCATTGCCAGCAATGTTAAAAAGCTAACTTTCTGTCGCCCATAACTCTGTCTGTGATCACTTATTTTGTGTTTCAACATAATGTATAACACAATACAGGTGTTGTCACTGACACATCTTTCTGTTTCTGTTATCGGACGACTGCGCAACTACCGTAAATCCTCTAATATTGGCCCGGGCCTTTATTTACCTCAACTGCAGAGGGTACCAGGCCTTTATTGGAAGCAGGCTTATATTAGAGACAGGCCTTTATTTCTAATTCCCTCTGTTTGATAAGTATATTTGCTCATATTTTAGTATGAAGCCTCCTTGTTTTCTGATCTGCTTCTGTTGGGGTACGTTAGGTAGATGTTTTTTTGTTACTACAATGCATTACAATAATTACGGTAATCAACGACGGCATGCTCCAGAGACTTCCGCCGGCCGAGCCATCTTGTGGCACTTGTACGTTACTACAAACTACAGTTACAAACAGGCACCAGGAGTTTACTGGTATCCACTGTTGTTTGCATGTAAGCTGAAGCTAACTGAACCTAAGAATAGAATCTATACAGTTATCATATCGGCGTTTATTTCGATGCATATGCTCAGTCCACCTGACAGCCCTCTGTTCTGTCGGCGGAGAGAGAGACACAGAAAAGCATGGAGGTTTCGGCCCCCGGAGTTTCCCGGGGGCACGGTTCCGGCCAGTGACAATAGCTGGGCGCCGATGTGTTCCCGGTGATCCGGCCGAGATTTCAGCGGGGGTCCGGGGCTTGGATCGGGAGGATCAATGCGGGCCGTGGGCGCGGTGGAGAGGACAGCGGTGGAGAGAGGAGACGGACACGGTCCAGCCATATACTAGGTTTTGACCCAGTCTTGTTTCCTTTGTTTTTTTCCCCGGCCTGTATTTGAGGCCGGCCTTTATTTGTTCGTGTCGACCACGCCCCCGGCCATTATCGGAGAGCCGGCTTTTAATTGACTATAGGCCACTATTAGAGGATTTACGATATATAAAAAGTGATTTGATCGAGGCTCACAAAATGCTAACAGCACAGAAATTAGCATTAGCCTTGGTTAGCCAGTTAGCACTTTGTGACCCTCAATCACAGTTACTTGCGCAGTCGTCCGAGCTATACCCTGCGGAAGTACGGCAGCCATGTTTGTAAAAAAGGTCTATTTCTCCTCTGGCAGTAGCCTCAATCGACCAGAATGCAATGCAGCCACAAGACATTGTGTTTTGAGTAATGGGCAATCATAGACACACCCCAATGTTCACCAACTAGTTAGCTAGCTAGCTACATTTATCTGCCCAAATGCTTTGATTGAAAGCAACAAGTTCACACCCCTTCTCAGTTTGGTTGTTGAAAGGGAATTCTGGGAAACGTAGGAATGACTAACTGAAGTAGAAGTGGCAGGTTGAGGGAAAGCGGGTACAGCAAGTAAATTACAACACTTCATCACAAAATAACTCCTGGAACGCTTGAACATCACAGATTGATGCTACATGACAGACTATCTGAGAGAGGGATTTCTCCTTTAAGCTGTTGAAAGTGCAGTCGTTCTCCCCGCATACATCCCATTCATCCACACAGCAGCGCATTGTGCATTCGAACGGCATAAAACACAGCTAGTCCCCTCTGATAATTATCTTAAAAGATTGGGGAGGTGAGGAACCTGCTGGGCTCGGTACCGTCTCCTTCCCCAGGTTGCCGAGCAGCGGGACGCTGGGTTGTTTAAAGCAGTCCCACCGGGCGTCTCGTAGGCGCCGTTCAGCGAGGCGCCGCTGGCGACACTTTCCCCCCCCAACAACTTAGCGCTCATCAACTATTTAGATATGCACTTAACGCTCCTGGGGAAGCTAACGTCTAGCTGCTGGCGGGCTGGAAGGAGCCGGGGCGCCTTGTCAACGTAACGGCAAAACAGAAACGGGTAAAACCTATACTTTGCATGTCATATTTTGCAATCAAGCCGTGATTAAAGCGCATGGCGGGGTTTGTGTGGGGTTGGTTTTCTTTGGGTGGAGAGTAGAGGGAAAGAAGGGTGGGTGTTTGGGGGGGTCCCAAGGGTGCCTGTCCACCACGCCCCCCCCCCCACCCCCTCCACACACACACCCCCAGCTTTGCCTGGAAGTCAGTCCCCAAGCGCAGAGCGATGGGGTTCGGTCTTCTGCTACAGACACATCCCTCTCTGTCTGCTCAGACGCTTCCTCTCTCTCTCTCTCTCTCTCTCTCCTGGCAGCTCTCAGACCCCCACCCCCTCCCTACCTCCCTCACCCTCCAACACCCTAACCCCCGCCTCTCTCCTCCTCTCTCTCTCTCTCTCCTCCTCTCTCCTCCCCAGTCCTTCCATCTCCATCGCCTCCCCAGACTCCCACAAGCAACTCCATGAGGGGTCGCATGATGAATGAGCAGACAGTCAGCAGGACTTCTGTGTGTGTGTGTGTGTGTGTGTGTGTGTGTGGAGGAGAAAGGCGGGAGGGGTATGCACGTGCATGCATCTGTGTGTGTGTGCGTGCGTCCGTGTGTGTGTGTGCTGGTCAGAGAGTGATGACCACAACTGCCAGAGTGATCACAGTGGGATTCATTACGGCGACAGACAGGGCCGCCTCTAAAACACTGACCGTGTGTGTGTGTGTGTGTGTGTGTGAGCGTGTGTGTGTGTGTGCATGTCTTGACAGGCCCTCCACTAAAATGGCGTCTGAGGATTACACACTGACTGGGATGGAATAAACAGTGTGTGTGCGTGTGTGTGTGTGTGTAGGTTTGATAAATTATTTACATCATTGAGAAAGCAGCGTCGACACTGTTTATGCCCGCACCTGCTCTTCTCAGTGCTTAAAAGATGATTTATGTGTTATGGTCACATTGGATTTCAGCACTATTGGTCCGGCGTCTTTTGGGACATAAAGCGGTGGTTACAAAGTGCCGCAGGCTCGTTTGGGAGGCGGCACACACCGAGGAGGAGAGCAGCATCATAACTGGACCAGCCAAACTCCTGTCCAGAGAGCTGTTACAGCAGTTTGTTTGCTCTTACACTCAAATGAGTTATGGACACACTAAGGGGGAGGGAAGGCTGGCGATGGCTGCCGCGCATCTCGCACTGTAAGAAGCTATCATCGGGATAGGTTGACGCGGAGAGTTAAGGCCCCCGCTAATCCGCAACTTTGCGGAAAAGAGGAGAAATCAAGAGTAAGCATCCCCGCATACAGCGTCTTCAAAGTTCTAACCGCTGAAAAGGGAGAGAAACCACATGTAGACACATTTTTAAGGTTATTTTAATGCTGTTTGCTGCTTTATAAGGAAGCATGATAGCAAAATTTAGGTTTTTTTTCGCTTCTAATACTTGGATGTACACTGCCCGTCAAAAGTTTGGACACACCTAATTGAATGAACTATGTTTTTCATTATCTTGAAGCCATTTTGATCTAAAGGCTTCTGCTCAAATGCCTGAAATTTGTTTCTTAGACAAATATAAATAGTGAAGTTGATCCTATGTATGAATTTCTTTCCAAAGCCTTTGCCTTTCCATCAAGGCAAAGGGCGGCTACTTTAAAATAATAAAATATAAGACAGTTTTGATTTGTTTAACACTTTTTTGGTCGCTGCATAATTCCATTTGTGTTATTTCATAGTTTTGATGTCTTTACTATTGTATATGTGGAAAATAGTAAAAATAAAGAAATATGTGGTGTACCACTTGTAATTATCACTAGGAGGCTGGCGTGAACAGTTGCACCGTGTCAACGTGACGTGAACATGGCATTAGTGCTCTAAGTCCACTAAGGCAGTGGTTCTCAACGTGGGGTCCGGGGACCACCAGGGGTCCTTGAGGGGGTTCCAGGGGGTCCACAGCAAATTGATGAATTGTTAAACTTCACCATTATTTCATTTACAAGAAGTTAACACAGTTAGAGAATGTAGAAGAATGACTGTTTTGATCATAGTTTCACTGTTATCTCTCTACCTACAATACAGATAGTATGGAATTCTGGACAAAATCATATCTAACAATAAAAATATCCTCAGATTTGGGTTCGAGAGACAAAATCTCATCAAATGGGGGTCTGTGGTTCTAATGTGGACTAAATTAGGGGTCCTTGATATGAAAAAGGTTGAGAATCACTGCATTAAGGTGTCTATTTTGATTGAAGTAGCCATCTTGGAAAGTTATTTAACATCCATCGTCTCTTTCTCATGTAACCCTGATGAAGGCTTTCTTCTGAAACGCATTGGTGTTTCTGTACCAATTAAGACATTTTTTTAGAGCATCCATCTGCCTCTGCTGAATTTATTCTTCCTTTCTACCTTTTTCTAGTTCATGCACTGTGGTTGTAGCGGCGGTTTTGTTCTTACTTTTGCAATTAGCTGGAATTTGAACCCCACATCAACACACATCTGCACAAGCTCATCAGAATTCACATTCACACTAATTCTCCTCCTAAGTTGCACAAGCATTGCTCCGCTGCGGCAAGCCAAATGTGAGACTCGACTGGAGCATCTTAGCATCAGATTGCATCATTTTCCCCGTAGTATCTCCTAACGTGTCCCAGATATCAGTCTTCTGCTGCAGACAGGGGTGTCACAGCCAGATTTACATAGAGCCCCAACAACACAGACACCCAGCGGTACAACAACACCACACACCAGCTCAATATTTCATAGCCGTATGAAATATGCCTGAATGTGTACACGGCATCTGCCATCTTTGGGGCTTTGCAGCCCCCAGGAGGCCCGTTTGATCTGTAATTGGGAAGTGTGCTGAATTAATCAGCAGTTTATCCGCTTTTTAATTGAAATAACACTTTCAAAAACACTGATAACACGGCGAACAGCGCCACTGATCCTTCCCGTATTGTCGTTCGCCTATTGTCAATTTTCGTCTGTGTGCTCACTAATGGTCCGCTGAGATTCGTGGGGAAATTACAGCGGTGGCAGAAATCAGAAAGAGCTAATAAAGAGGGAAATATCTTTACTGTGTGAAAGGAACATTGTCTGTCTGCTCAAAGGAGAATTCATGGGAAGTTTTGATTTTTTTTTTTGATACGCTCAGTAGTGCTCCTGCTCGGTATGTGGGGTTTTGTTGATTTATCATCATCTTCCTCCGCAGTAAAAGTGGGTAAAGTGAATTTTGTGGGATTACATAATCCATTTGCTCTATTTTGCATTTTTGCTTAGTGTGCCTGAGGCTGCAGTGGCAATGAGCTGCTGGCAGTGTTGACTCGTAACCTCGCCACCACCTCCAAGTCCAGATGCCTCCCACTCTTCCTACTCAAATATTTAATTCAAGTCATATTTGCTGCTCTATTCTTATTCCGATCATCTTAATTATTTGTCACTTTCGTTCAATTTTACTCAAGTTACTTGTCTAGAAAATTATTTGAGGAAAAGAAAGTAGTAGTAGTACTAAAAAATGCTCAAGTCTTAGAGTTAGTTAGAGTGAAAGTCATTAACTCTTTGCTTCTGTGTCCAAATCTTCCTCCCAAGAATTGACGAGTTACCTTTTTGCATTTGCAATTGATCATTTTTTGAGGAATGGTTCCTTTTTAGCTCATATCAACAGAGCTATAGTATCATTTATTGAAGTTGGCTGTTTTGCTGTAAATGTCTATAATGGTTACTATTAATATTTCAAACAATATGCGTTTTATGAAGTGCAATACCAACATAGATATTTTAGGTTTGAAACTACTTAGCCATTAGTGCCAATATTCAATATCTTTAAATTTGACAATTTTTTTGCATTTTTCTTTTTTTTTTTTTAATTAATAAAAAGTTTTCAGTGTTTCTCCCAGAATTGTATTCATGTCAGAGTAGAACAAGTCTCAACATTTAGACATGGTGGAATAAATTTTTGACCTGGTTGAATACAATTATTTTTCAGATTTTCTCAAGTGAAGGGCAGATTCAGGTGAAGGGCTTCCCATAGATCATAACTGGAGTACAATTTAGTCAGTTGTACAATAAATACATAATCAAACTCCAATGTCTACTAAGGGGTAGGCCTGACTATCTGTAGTCAGGGAGGGAGGGCAAGAATCTCCATCATATCAGAGGAGGTACTTGTTTCCATTCAAATGCTGAGTTGTCCTGGACCAGTCCATCTCAGGCCCACTGGTCCCCGACCCTGAGAACCTGTCCGGCTGCTGCCCCACCAGTTTACAGCCCCAGTAGCTCAGCTGGTGAACTGGTAGCCAGTATGTACTGCAGAGTCTTGGCCACTCTCTGAAGTGCAGATGTCCTGCTAGCTGGGCCAGAGGAGGGGACAGTAGCCATGCCAGGCCTGGTATTATGGCAGCATGGTGGGATGGTTATTAATCTATGAAAATGTATTATACATCTACACTGCTCAACATGCAGTTTTCTCTGTGTATAAACTGTACTAAAAAAAATGGAAAAAACAACAAAACTGAGCGTGTAATAGGTGTCGGCACAAAACAATAAAATGGATAATAATATGGACAATGACCATGAGATAAACAAGCAAATGAGACAAAGAGACATAGGCTGGCCTTTTCATAACAATGTTGAAAATGTGTTTTACTTTATATTTGTGAATAATTATGTAATTTTATGATAGTTTTTAAAGAGTTTGTGTCTTCTTAAAGTTGTTTTTCTACCGTATGTCCTTTTATGTCTTTCATGTCTTTTCTTTCTTTTTACTCTCTCTTTGTGAAGCACTTTGTAAACTGTGTGTTTTAAAATGTCTCTATATAAATAAAGATTTACTTACTTACTACAAAGACAAGCGTGGCAGAAAGATGGGACTTTAGCCAGCGGCAACGTCCACAAAAGCCAGGGCAGCACCCATGTCCAGGTAAAGTCACTGCGTGCAACAGGTGTCTGAGAGAGTGGACAGACAAACAGACAAGCAAACTTAAGAGAAGAGACTGTGTTGGTCCTGAAATAGATAGGGCTAGTGATGGTCATATGACAATGAGAATAGATAGGGTTTGAGTTTGAATTTGAAGATTTTCAAAGAATTAGCTTCCTTAATCGCAATAGGAAGTATTATAAAGATAGGAGAATGCTCTTCTGCCTGACAAATTCTTCTTGATTCTCGGACAGTAAGGTAACCAGTGTCCCGCAATCAGGGGGAACATAAGAATCGATGAGGTCAGACAAATATGACAGCACGAACCCGTATAACGATTTATATGTTAGCAGAAGCACTTTGAAGTCAGATCTGGCTTGAATTGGGAGCCAGTGAAGGTCAAAATGGATGTGATAAAATGTTCTAGTTCTGGTTAATATTCTATCAGCAGCATTTTGTACAAGTTGAAGGTTTTTAGCTTGGTAGACCAGAGGATGGATTTTTGCGATATTGTGAAGGAAGAAAAATGCTATCTTTGTGATATCTTTCATGTGTGAGTCGGATGAGAAAGTTGGATCAAATGTATAATGGCAAGATTTTCGAATTGTTTTCTAACTGTGGGACTCGAGACACAAGACCTTTGTTCTTTTAGGCCAACAACTAGCATCTCTGTTTTGTTGGCATTTAGCAGCAGGAAATTTGACGACATCCATTTTGTAACAGTATATCTAGTTCTACAAATTGTGAGCAGTCCCTAGGCTTAATAGGTATGTGGAGTTGAGTATCGTCGGTGTAGCAGCGAAAACTGACATCATAATTAAGGATAGTTTCGGCAAGAGCTAGCAAGTAAATAGAGAATTGCAAGGGGCCTAGCACTGAACCTTGTGGTACACCAAAGTTAACGTTGGAGTATTCAGAGAAGATCTGAAAACCACCGTGCGTTCTGACAGATAAGACTTAATCCATAAAAGTGCGGGGCCTCGGATGCCAATGTAGTTTGTTCAGTTAATAGCTATTCTTCCCAAGGCTTTAGAAAGAAAGGGAAGATTTGAAATTGGTCTAGAATTATTAAGGACATCAGGTTTGAAGTTAGGTTTTTTAAGGAAAGGTTTTAAGGTACATACTAATTTGGTGAAGGCATCTAAAGAGACTGTGAGAGTACACAGATGGTCTCCAGGACACCGGGTGAGCGTTACAAAGAGGGACCAGTACCCTCATTAGGTAGTATACTAATAATCTCATCTCTAACATGGTCAATTCTATGATTGAAGAATGTTATCAAATCATTAGCAGTAAAGGGAGAGTTGAGTGTAAGAGAGGGTTTTCAAGTAATTTCCCCTACCGTGTCGAAGGGGAACATAGGGTTGTTTTTCCTGCCATTGATTAGCTTTGAGAAGTAATTCACGCGTATCATCAGTAAACCAAGGTGTTGTTTTTTTCTTTAAACGGCTAGTCTTTGTGATTAGAGGTGCAACGGAATCAAACATATGAAATAAGGTGGTATTAAGTATATTGGTAAAGTTATCTATAGAGAGCCTTGCTCAGGGAATGAGGTGAGAGCTTTAGGCAGAAGATCCACAAGTTTTGCGACTGTGGCAGCGTCAGTGTGGCAGCTGCTATAGGTATCGACACTGTTAGTGCAATGACAAGGTAGTTCAATTTGGAATTTAATGAAGTAATGATCTAACTAGAAGGGCACTAGAACGCAGACCTCTGCCAAGGTTCGTGCTATTATTGCTTGTTCGTGAGTCGGATCCGGATCTGCTCCAAAATTTAATGGGTTCTTCCTTGGCCCATGCTACACCCTTCCACAAAGTTTCATGAAAATCGGGCCAGTAGTTTTTCCGTAATCCTGTTAACAGACAAACAAACAGACAAACAGACAAACAAACAAACAAACGGCACCGAAAACATAACCTCCTTGGCGGAGGTAATAATGCCGGGAGATATTGCGAAACTAATAAATCAGAGACAGTAACGCCACGAGCGAGGACCAAATCAATGGTGTTACCCTTGGAATGGGTCTTTTCGTGAACAAAGTGAGCAAGGCCAAACGTGTCGATAAGCGATGAGAAAGCCTTACTAAGGGTATCAGTGGTATTGAAATCACCAATTATTGTCAATGCGAGTTACCAGGTCTGAGAAGAAATCGGAGAATTCCTCTAAGAAAGACGAATAAGGCCCATAAAAACGAATAATACATGAATTCATAAAATACATCATAGTAAGTCGTATAAAACTGAATTGGAATTTGAAGGGAAAAAAACAAATGAATGGTTTTCTGAAAACATAATAGATTTTTTTTATAATGGTAGTTGCTTGCCTTATGATGATCATTGACTGGAAGTTATAGTTAACCCACCTTTTATTTATCACTACATCACTGCATATATGTATATATACTGTATGTATACAGCCAGCCCACCATTCTGCCACAACATTGGAGTTGCTAGTATATTTAAATACACTATAAAGTACCCATATTGTCAATACAGCATAGAAAAGGCTTGCATCATGTTGCTGTAGCCTTGAGATGTTGTTATATTTATAGCAATTGCACAGACTGTTAAACAAAAGCATGGAGGTATCTCCCACCATCCCCCCTGACAGTAACCATAGCAGAGGTGATATAATAAATTGTTGCGGTGGAGATCAATGTCTGTGGGAAGAGGCGAGGGAGGAAGGGAGCGGGTCTCATTGT
Organism: Centroberyx gerrardi; assembly: GCF_048128805.1. NCBI lineage: Eukaryota > Metazoa > Chordata > Actinopteri > Beryciformes > Berycidae > Centroberyx > Centroberyx gerrardi. The sequence goes on along the minus strand of NC_136004.1, from coordinate 4,039,500 downwards.
TCCTGCACTCTGTGTTTCAGCTCTTTAAGGCAGATCCCCGGCTGCCCGCATGACGGATGGCGACCATTCTGGAGTGGCCGTTTGGTACTTGGCATCACGGCGGACTGGGAGCCCGGGGCCGTCAGGCCTGAGACGGCGGCTGTCCCCAGCGCTCTCTAGGCGGGCCCCCAGGGGCCTCCGCTCTGCCTGGAAGGAAAGGAGCCGCCATAAATCAGCCCGTCTGGGGGGCTAGGCTCTGCCTCGCCATCCATCTCAGCACCGGTCCCTGATGGGGAAGACAGGGCAAAAGGGGTGGGGAAGCAGAGGGTGGAGAGGGTTCAGATACCTGGGGAGAGGTAGGAGGAGCTGCAGGGGGCAGGGCAGGGCAGGGGTCTCTACCAGCCCAATGATCCAGTAACCTAGAGGCCAGGAGAAGCTGTGAAGAGAGGAACCACCAGAGAGAACCCACCTAGAGTCAGGAGCAACTAGACTACCACACTGCAATACTGTAGAACACAAGGTAAAGCTTCAGTTTAAAGGGGCCCTATTATGGAAATTCAAATGTTCCTTATTCTATACATATGTGATTAAATATTTTGTTTGAGCGGTTAAATAAAGTTATTGCTGTCAGTAAAGTTATTTCATTTTCAGAAATCCATCCTTTTTTACAGGCAGTTTCAGACTAACTCCAATCAACACGTCACCACTGGACTTGGTTGTGATTGGCTCACTTCACTAAAGAATTACTGAAATCCTTGAGCGCCACCTACAAGAACTCAAACTTCATCAACAGAAAATCCGGAAATACGTCACAGTACCGCCCACACTGTTTGATTGACAGGTGATCTCTGGGAAGTGCAGCAGAAACACCACAGCAATGAGCACTGAGCACCAAAGATGGAGACAAAATGTGCATTGTGGATGTATGTAGAAGTCTGATTACAAAGCGATCCTGACCACTTCCAAATCTGTCTCTGAAGATCTTTTAGCAACATGAGCACCATCCAATTTTTGTTTTATCTCTTAGATCAAACCAAAAATATACTTATAGTTATCGTTTTGGATATTTTTATAGTTATCGTTGTAGTGGTAACACAGACATTCTATTTACTTAGAACGATGTAAGTCTTTCTATAACTATAGGTATCATTCTAGATGTGAATGTGCCACTGATGCTGCTTGTTACTGAGGTCTGACAGGGTGGGGGCTAGAGTAGTAGTAGATATCAAAGGGTAACAAGAAGAAGCTTAGACAGATTTTGATTGTATATGTGTGGGAGTGTGTGTGAGTGTGCATGTGCATGTACATGTATGTTTGTGTGTACGCATGTGTGTGTGTGTGTGTGTGTGTGTGTGCGCCTGTGGCAGGGGTCGAGCAGAACAGGCGCTCCATCTTCAAACAGTGGCTCGGTGCAGCAGGACCCTGCAGACGGTGGCAGTGCCGGGGGGGGGCCTGTGGAGGAGGGGGGTTGGGGGGGGGCTGAGAGAGGAGTCACACCTCTTCAAAGGAGAGGAGACACACTGCAGGGCAAAAGCATCTGATCCGGGCTGGCTCTCCACCACGCGCCTCCCTCCGCCCCTTCCAAACACACCGCAACGAGGACGGACGAGAGAGAGGGACGGAGGGAGGAGAGAGAGCGGCGTCCTCCCTTTGCCACGGCCCCCGACTCTCTCCAGTGCAAACAAGGGAAGAGACGGAGTGAAGAAGTTGCCATTACGGGCCCGTCACACATCTTAAACATCCTGCTCCGTCTCCCTCCATCTCTCCTCCTGGGAGTGGAAAAAAAACCAGAAAATGTGCCAAAAGCTACAGAATAAATAACAGAGCTGGGATGGGGGGGGGGAGCGCTCTTCAAATGAATGCTAATTCCACTAACACCCACCCCCTCACCCCACACCACCACCACCACCACCACCAACTTTGTTCACATATTGATGCGTTCTGCAATCAACTTCAATGGCACGAGCCATCTTGTGGGAAAGAGAGAGAGGGGACGAGCCAGGGAACGGGAGAGAAAGAAGGTCGGAGAAAAGAGGGGAAAAAGTGAAATGGGGGTCCCAGATTATTTCTTCAGCCGAGCCCAACACCGCTTTCATTAGCCCCCCATTAATTAGCCTTCTTGAGCTCATTTGCAAGTCAATGGCTGTGGCTGTAGGACCGGCGGCTTTGAGCCGCAGCGCCCCTGTGATCTCCGGGTCCTCCAGCCCCTCCACCCCTCACACACTGGATGCAAGCCTTCCTGACAATTAGTACAAAAGAGATTCATGCTCCGTATAGCCGATACATTATTCATATTTTCTCCTCACTTAAATAAATCATAATGTTCTTGAGGGTTTTACTTAAACAACGCGCTTTCTCTCCCTCTCCCTCTCTCTCTCTCTCTCTCTCTCCCTCTCCCCCCCCTCCCATCCTAGCTAATATCCAAATGAAATCAGTTTGCAATGACCTTGCCCCATATTTGGGTCATTTCCTCAACAGTGCTAGACAAGCAGACCCCCCCCTCCCCCCTTCAAGATTAGCATCACAGGTCCGAGAAAAGAGGACAGTTTGTCCACTGTTGTACCCTCTCATGACTAGAAGGGCAGAGCAGACCTGAACCTTCTCTTGAAGAATCCCATGGCTTCAGATTGATCTGAACGTCTTCCCGCTTTACTGCACCGGACGGGGTTGCGATGCCCCCCTGCTAATCAGGCGTTTTTCTTTTTGTTTTTTTGGGACGCCCGGGCCCCCGAAAACCCTCCGGAGTTCTGGCCCGCTCCCTCAGAAAGCGGACCGAGGCTTCGTCTCCGAGGATCGCAGCCGGGGCCTGTACGCTCTTATGTCCTCCGCATTGATCTGTTAGCGGTGTTGCGCCGGACCAGCGCAGTCTGGACAGAGCAGAGCAGCTGTCTCAATGATTTAGCAGCCCTTTGTACTATTATTCATCTGACTGGAGGGAGTCAGTGTCCAGCTGAGGGCCTGCATCTTTTATGACCACTTGCAGTCCATTCAGACAAAGGTACTTCCATGGAATACTTTCGGGAGCCGCAGCGCATGTATATTGATATATATAGCCGCATATTGATTCTGAACATCTTTATTTCATCGTGAAAAGGGAGGAGACATACTATGTTAAGATATGAATATCGCCGGTTACCTTTTTAAATTGTCTGCCTGACTTTGTTGTTTTTTTCCCTCTCTTGTTCAGGTGAAGTTTGACATTGATACCGCTAGACAGATGCTGTCATATTTACCTGCCGTACTTGTCATGTTAGTTAATCTATCAATGCCCGTCCGACAGCTGTCTCTTTAGCCGCAAACTTCTCTCTCGCGCGCTCATTTGGAAAGTTGCACGGTGTGCTTTTAAGGTACATAATCCTCCACTTTCTCCCCCTCTGAAGTTCCTGCAGCCTCACTTCGGCTGTTATATTATTTCAGCGCACGCTCCCTGCATCGCGGGGTCCGGGAGATCTGAAGCTTCTCACAGACACAGCTAGCCTGTCACTGGAGACTGGGCAGGAACAGGTAGCGCAATTAGCCGGCGGAGAACATGTTTATCTGTCAGCCCTGCGACAGGATGGGATGGCTTGGAGGAGGAGGTGGGGAGGAGGGGGGGGGGGGGGGGGTTGGGGGGGGTGGTGGGGGTGGTGGTGGTGGTGGTGGGGGGGGGGGGGGGGTGGGGGATCACACTGCCTCCTTTAACTGTGTACAGGCTATTAGGCTATTTCACAGAACTCATTTTCAGCTACAAAAAAGGGGAATGCCAGTGCTTCCGTTCCCCCCCTACCCAATTAGGAGAAGAATCCCCCTTCTTCAGCATTTATTACACCTATTCAGTATTCTGGACGCCGCTATCAGTTTTCCATAACTAGGCTGCACAAAGAGCAAACGCTCCATTTGGCGTGATTTGTTGCCCCGCTTGACCACTTCTTTGTCTCGGCCGGGCTGGTTAAGCGCTGCGGAATGGGGCACCCCCTGCTGTTTTATCAAGTCTGCTGAATCCGTAATGAAATAAGTGAGGGTGACAGTGACGGTGGAGGGAGGGGAGGAGGGGGGGAGGAGGGGGGGAGGAGGGGTTGGGGAGGTAAGAGCAACAGACCGCCTTATTTGAATCATTTAAGCAAGACGCAATTACGGCTGCGCCTGCCCGGCGCGTAAGGAAACGGCCCCATTTTCGAGGCAACACAAATCAATGAGCGCGCCCAATGGTGATGTGTTTGACAGAAGTGCCTGTTAGTGGGTAGGGCCGCTCTCGAGGATCATTACACACCCTGTAGACAATACATTATCACCAAAAGAGAGGAATGAAAACAAAGAGCAGTGGGAGGCGAGGAGGGGCCGCCGGGCCATCTGTATTATGGCCTATAGGACTGTCATCCTGGGACGGAAATGGACGCTCTATTTTCAGACCCCTAAAGACTCTTAAAATCTTTTGGCACTTTTGCACGCTTTGAGAATATCTGCGTCTCTAGCTTCCATAAAGGTCCTACGTGTACTTTTAAACGTCAATATATCATTGTCAAATTAATTGCGATACCTTGGTATGATTACCATAAACAACTGAGACCTTCATGGAGGTGAGTAAACTCTATTTCAACAAATAAAAAGGTGGGTGAACTTTGTTTAGGTGCGTTTACCTTCCACTACATCCCTGGTTTTATATGTATAGTTTACTGTTCATAGTTTCCCTTTGCGCTGAATGAAGTCTAGTTGTCCTTGTTCTGTATGTGTATATCATTTCTATACATCAATATATCCTCGTCAAATTCATTGTGATACCTTGGTATAATTACAGTAAACAATTGAGACCATGATTGAGACGATTGGTAGCCTCTATCTCACACCAGTGGTATTGTTAAATTAAGACCACATTTCCCATAAACCCCATTACTTCCCGTCCGCCCTCCCCCTGTCAGGCATCTTTTGCATAAAAGAAGAGGATAAACCTGTTGCGAGTGATTTTTCCGCCGGCCTTGCACTCCTTCCACCGTCTGCCACTGGCAGAAACTCTGAAAGCTTTAGCTCTGTTTGCTCTGGAAGAACAGCGCCCTCTTCCTGTTTTGTGCCATAAAGCAATCCAGCAGATAGAGGTTACCAAACGGCGGACGGTAATTATACAAATGTCTCAAAATGAATGTGGTAATGATTTATTGACGTTAAATTGCTAAACATGGCTCTTTTAATGCAAAATTATAATGTTGTTGAATTCATCTACATTCTGATAAGTGAGAGAAAAGATAAAACAATAATGCAGTAACAATCCATGGGCAGTTTTACTTTCAAGCGATCATTTTGATGGGCAAGGTTTCATTTGGTGGATTTTGGACAGAAACATATGAAATGAACTGAAGATGGAGGGAAAGGGGTGAAATAAAAATGAAATAAGGTCCCCCACCAATTCAGTTTTGGGAGATTTAGCTTTATCCAGTTAGTCTGTACATCAGAGTAGCTCCAGCAGCATCCGGACCCATTTGCACTGTGCTGGATATAACTTTGACTGAGCCCTCCACCTCTGGGACACGTTAAGCACCAGCGCTCTCTCTCTCTCTCTGTTGCTCTCTCTCTCTCTCTCTCTCTCTCTCTCTCTCTGCCTCTGCCTGTGTCTCTCACTCTCCCTCTCTCTCTGCCCGAGGACGAGGCCATCTGGTCTGTGTTGGATGAGCCAGGCGTGCTGACTGGAGTCGGGTGTGGGCCCAGGCCAGTCTGCGTATACTGGAACACAACTCACTTTGTATATTGCCTTGTTTTGGCCAGAGACCTCACTGATCCCCCCACCCCCCACCCCCCCTCAGCAGAACATTTTACATTTGGAACATCCCTCATTTGCACTTGTACAGACAAGCTGCGCAGCGGCCGAGGAGTGGCATCATGAATAAAATTACCATATCAAAATATCGGCGGTGAAATTATCCGTTTCTGTGTGTGTGTGTGTCGGCCTTCAACTCTCTGGGAGGAGGAGGGGGGGGTGAGGAGGAGGAGGAGGAAGATGGAGGACACTGGGGATTGAGAAGCAACTGTGAGAACTTGTCAGAGGAAATTAGAGGGGGTTTCTGGACCATGGATTCACTGGCTGGAAAACAGGAATCAGAGGAGAGACCCCCAGACTTCAGTCCAACCGGGTGGAAAAGGGAAAAAAAATCTCTCTCTCTCTCTCTCTCTCTTTCCTTGTCTCTCTCTTCCTCAAGCTTTTTTGGTTGTTTTTTTTTCTCAGCTCCACTGATCCCCCGGACTTGCCCACTCCGACCGAACAGTCCGTAAATTCTTCGAAACTGTCAAGTCCAACATCTGCCCGTACCTGCTCTTCTTCTGGCCTCCTAAAAGTAGAGTTCAACGCATGCATGGAGGGACGTTAACCCCTCTATACTGCCTGTTTCCAGAGCAAGACCCCCCCACATCCCATCCCACCCCACCCCACCCCGCCTTGGCGTCTCTCTACGGAGAATCGCGGCCGGCCATTGGAGCTCCATGCAGGCCCACCCCTCATCTATCAGTGACACTACTGGCTGACAGAGCACTTATTCACGCTCACTCATGAATATTCAATTTACTCCCACTTCAAGGGTACAAAAGACATATCTATACACAGGAGAGGGAAGGAGAAGCGTCTCTCTCTCTCTGTTCGCTCTCTTCCACATCTTGCTCTCTCCCTCCTCCTCCTCCTCTTCCTCTCTCTCTCTCCCTCTTTACACACGTAAAACCTAAACATCGGCAAAGCACGGCGCGGGCCTTAATTTCATGCGCACGTTTCATTAGAGGTGTCGACCAGGAGACATTTTTTCCCTGACACTTTGAGCAAGCCAACACAATCCTGCACCGTTTGCACGAAACGAAAATCCCATTTGTCCTTTGTCAGCACAAACACTTTAATTTGAGGCTTTCACTCCTGAGTAAGCAGCAGATCTCCTCAGAAGCCCGGAGAGACACAGGAAATGCATGTGGGTCCTTCAATCTCTCCCTCATCAGCAGAGGCACGCCTCATTCCGCGTGGCCTCCATGTTTTATCAATCAGCGGGGGCATGCATAAGTCAAAAGGAAAAGAGGAAAGTGCAGGTGTGTCAGCTTATAAATAGCCGACACAACCGGCGGCCACACCAGTTTTTTGTGAAATCTTAAGACGCAGCCTTACAGAATAGAGTTTAGTGCCACTGTCTGAACAACATGAGCACATAGGGCATTTACATTGTGGTGATATGTTAAAACACAGGTCAATCTTGGGTGTAGACAGTAGGTCAGAGGATTACGTTTTGCTCTTGTCTTTTTCAGTCCACTCCTATGAGGGCCTCTATTTAAAAACTGCAAAACCATGTCACACACACGGAGCATTGCATTTATGAATATACATGTACAGTATGTTGTCAGATGGTCACACGTTTAGCGCTTTGTGGCAGGGTGACCAACTGCTCAAAAAGACCAATGAGCACAGGTTCTAACCCTGCAACATCCAAGTGTCCGCGAAACACATTATAATCAGCTAAATGCCTAAAATTAATTCATTTTCTTAACCCGTTTATTTCTGTTCAGGGTCATGAGGGGCTAGACTCTATCCCAGCATTCATTGGGTGGAAGGCAGGGAGACATCTTGTCCCGGACAGGCCACCCAGTCCATCACTGGGCTAACACAGATAGACGGACACTCCCATTCATATCTATGCCCCCTAAATGCTTGTTGTAAATGCAAAATGGACCTAAAGAGACCTGGTCATCTAACACTTGCTGGGCCGATACTACCATGACACCCAGCGCTGAATCTCAAGTCATCACACATGTACAGTATGTCTCTTACATAGAGGTCGTCTTGCAGCAGATTACAGTGTTAACTTATTGAGACATTTGCCCTGTCTGAACTGCGCACAGTACCTGCAGATCAGTCGTTTGTTTCAGTCAGTTTAGAGGACCAATCTTTCTCTGACATCAGTCCACCAAATGACAGGCTGTTATGTATTCAGTGAGTGACAGGGGGTGGGACCTGCTCATCATTTGATATATGGTAATGGTTGTATTGCTGTATCACTTCTACCTGGCAGCAGAGTTAGACAGATGTCTTGGTTTGCTGATATATCAGGCTGATATTGGCCTTTTTGTAAAAATCAGATATCATGCAGTCAATGTGTCAGTCTATAACACCTGCAATGAAACCTGCCTCTAACCTGCTGCTAACCCAGCTAAAAGAATATCATTGGTCTGGGTTTCAATGGAGATTTTTAGTGTCCCATGATGGTCTAAATGCTGTTTCAGAGGCTTTTCCACCCTGACAAGGGGGGGGGGACTGAATCCTTGTAGGTTTTGGCATGAAAATTGTCAAATTCAAAGTTATTGAATATCAGCACAAATATTAGTTGTTTGCAGCCTCAGCCCAAAAATATCAAAAATCAGTATCGGCCTTCATCAACCCATATCTGTCGAACCCAACCTGGCAGCCTGGCGAAAGCATCCTTTGGATTTAGCTTATGGGTAATTCAAAATTCAACGGTGTAATGAAAGGTGATGTTTGCCATCCTAAAACACGGCGTGACGAGCAGAGATTTTGCCTCTGACTTGTGTCTGCGATGATCAGTGTGTGTAGCTCTCTAGGTGTGATGAGGACTTAATTAGCTGTTTGTGGATTTGGCTGCTGTGGATTGCATAATGCAGCGATGACGCCGGGGCAATGAGCGGGCTAAGTGCAAACCTCTGTTCTCATAATTGCACATCTGTTTCCCTGTGCTTGCTCCTGTAATTGCCTCCTCCTCAGTCATCTCTATGGAGCCCGGCTGCAGGTGACTGCAGGTAAAATGGGACGAGGAAACCTGTCTGCTCTCTGATCAGCAGAGGCATACAGGGACAACTGGGACGGATGTTTTGACAGCATCTCCTGAGCACACAAATGCGCACTAACACACACAAACGTACACACACGCACACACACACACACACACACACACATACACAAACAGACCCACAAAGTATGCACATGGTATGCCATCAAGCCTTACACAACAGCATCACCCAGTGGTTGAAGATAGAGATGCAGGTGGGTGTTGATGCTGCTCTTTGGAATATGGCAAAGGGCTCCACTGTTTAGCTGAAATTGAATACCAGGAATTTTCACACACATAATAAGCATAAATGGTGTCTGAGAGGCAGATCCCCATTAATACACATAGTGCTATACTTACCATTAATACGTTTGGCAAATATTTCTCTTAGCAGTCAAGACAGTGCAACTACCATTTTTGGCAGCCAGTTTAGTTAAAGGAATCCACCTAGTTTTTGGTAGATTGTCCCATTGGTCAACTTCACTGTTACTGTAAGTGATTTGAGAACACCAGCAACAAAATCATCCAACACTTTAGCATAGGCCTACTCTATGTTGAGTGACAGTAAGCTTCATGCTAACACTTTAGCATACACTGTTGAGAGATAGTAGGCTCCATGCTAACATTTAGCATACACTATGTTAAGTGATAGTAGGCAGCTCAATGCTAACATTTTATCATATATGTTACTCGGTGACAGTAGGCTAGACAGCATGGAGTTTGGCTGTTGACCAACAAGACCAAAACCCACTCAACCAAAAACTCTATGTATTTCTTTCAGTTTAGTTTACTTTTGTTGCACCAATGATTAAAAAACACTGGAAAGAGAGGAAAAAACAAACTGTGCAGTTGAAAGAAAAAACATATTTCACCCAAAAAAGAAAGAAAATACAGATGACAGAGACAAAGATGACATCAAAAACTCACCAAGATGCATAAATGAGGGAAATAAAATATGTGAAACTGTGGTTGGGAGTGGAAGGGTGTTAATGGTGTGTTTGTGTTTGTGTGTGTGTGTGTGTGTGTGTGTGTGTGTGTGTGTGTGTGTGTGTTCAAAGAGAGAAAAAGGCTGAAGAAGAAGAGGGTGTGTGACGTGTTATTGCAGGGGAAAAGAGGAAAGAAACTTCAAGCAGTTTGGATAATCATCCTAATACACACATTTAACTTAACTTGGCAGCAGTAAACCTTCTTACTACAGGAATATTTGAGCACCTACAGTATTTGTGACAAGCAGCATATGGCAGAGCTGTGCAGCATTTTGCCACACGGTGTCAGTGTGCCAAAATGGATGGTTAACACACTGACACTCATCTGTAGACTGGCCCTATGTATCTTCCCACAGTAGTAAAAGAAATGACAGTACATGTGCAGTGCAAAGATGAGGCAAAAAGAAAAAGGACTATGGACTAAGGACTAAAAATAACTTAGAAAGTGATTCATCAAATTCACATTTAAATTATATATTTAATAAAATGTTCTTTAAATGTGTCAATTCATAGTTCCATTTCATTTTTCTGTCTTTAAGCTATGAATAAATGACTGGATTCATAAATTAATTTATAAAATGACTTTTAAAAATGCATTTAAATAATAATTTATATTATTCCATTTACACTGAACAAATCCCTGTTTCTCAAAACGTCTTAGCAGTAATATCAATTTAGGCCATTGTAAGTCAGTAGGGTGAGATGATCCCATTGATGGTTCTTTTGAGAAATTGGTCTTTGCTGAGTGTGCTAGTAGTAGCTAGTTAGCTCATAAGCTAATTGATGGTGGTTGCAAAGATTATCCTCCCTGAACAGAAGATACACCACTCCCTATTTCATACTTTATGTGACTCTTAGTTTTGAAAATTTGAAGCACAGTTTTGAAACTTTGTAGCAAGGAATTTGTAGTTGTGTTTGAGGTTCTGTGACAACAGCCAATGAGCCAATGACAACAGTTTCCGTGTGAAAGGCGGCATATAATTGGCCAAAAGTGAATGGCCCCGCCCCCAAGCCCCACTAATTTACAGGACTTGAAGTACAAGCTGACAAAACCTGAAGTTACAAACCGATCCCCTGAGAAAACACTGACATAAATCCCAAGATTCGTAGCTCTGAAAATGAAGTGCTGAAACTTTGTGAAGAGTGTTGTAGCTTTACATGCAAAGGTTTTGTGATTATATTACGTAACAATTGATTAGACCAATACAAACATTAAGTTACAAGCATCTGGTCTGCCTCCATCTGGTCTGCGAGACCAGGCTAACCAGGGGGTACTGGAAGCAATGAGGTTTATGGGAAATGTGGTCTTCATTTTGAGAAACACTGAGACTACCAATCTTCTCCACCATGGTCTCATTTGTTTACAGTAATTTTACCAAGGTATCACAGATAATTTGATGACGATATATTGATAGACGTAGAACCTTTAATCACAAAGTACAATAAATAAAGAGCCGTTTGTGTTTGTGATATTGGTGCAGGGACAAACTGTCAATTTATAGAAATACACAGTACATACCAAGACACAACAGAGCAAGATAACCCACTTTTTTATTTTCAGAATAGAAAATTTTTAGCCTGAGTCATTCCATTTTTATATACATCATAGTAAGCAGTATCAAACTGATGTACTTTATATGTGGAAAGGGTCTTTTAAGAAAAAAATCATCAATTTATGCTTTTCTGAAAGCAGAATTGATTTTTGTTGATATTGGTGGTTGTTTACCTGATGATGATCACCGACTGAAGCTCAGTTTGCCTTCTTTTTTATTTACCACTCCCTCGCTGTGTACAAAGCTACATATACAATATGTTTATGTTCCTTTACCATATGTAATATATTTTTTTCATACAGAACAACTCAGAGTCATCGATAGGAAAAGCCTAACAAACAAATAGTGGATAGATGAAATAAAACTGAATCAAACATCCAAACATATCCATACAATTGTAACTGCTGCAATATTATATCTAAACCTCTGTCCATCTGTTCTGTTAACTTGTGTTAGTGTAGGTTTGGTTAAGTTTATTTGCTCAAATAACACAACATAAAAGAGACATGAGGCAAAAGAATTAAAAACTGAAGGTGAAAAAAAATAATCCCAAGGAGCTTTCAAAAACATCTAACCACAAATGAAAACTGAAAAAAATCAAGATAAACAAAATATAAGAAAAGCGTACTTGTCATCATATACAAATGCAATATATGTATGGCTAACAGTGATTGCAAAGTTCTCATCTCATTAATTCTCTTAAGCCTCACAGGGCCAATGGGTGCATGGCTTGCATTCTCCCATATTCCCTTTACAGCTTCTCTTTTTCTTCCAACTTTCCTTTCTTTATGGAATTTCTTATTGCCAGCCATTTCCTTTGAGGATTCACTATAAAAGAGATATATAATTGCTCATATAATCTAATGCAGAGACATATAATAGCTCACCTTCAGAAGAAGGGTCAGAAAACAGGAACAGATGACTGAATCTCAGTCATTTTTCTCAGAACTTTTAAGCTATAGTGTTCTTGTGTTCCACATTTTACCCATGAATCCTATTAAAACTGTATAATCGATTTTCACTGGCAGTGTTAGAGGAAGTGGGTGAATTACCATTGTACAGTAGATGTGCAGTACTTCCCTTTGTCAAAAAGTGTATAGGGACATTTGTCACCTCAGTGGTTATATGAAATGTAGGTGACGGACTCTGAGGTAAGAGGAATGTAAATTTAGATATGAATTTGGTGAAGAAGTTTGCACTATTGGTTTGGGAGGGAACCTGGGGACCCATGTTAGGATTTAGGATGTTAGGATTTAAGTGTGAAAGCTCAACTGAACAGGGATGAACACAAGATGTGAGCAGGATGAGTGTGAATGTGTGTGACCATGTATAGATCGACATATTCTTGTTTGTATGGGACTATGGACCTATGTTTTACTGTGCATATTAGTACTGCGGTATGCTATACTGTTCTTTGTTTGTTCTTTTTGTGCAAACTGACAAGTATAGTTTTATCATATTGTATTGTATCATATTATATCGTATCGTATTGTATTTAAGTTATGGGTTTTGTGAAAGCCAATACTGATACTGATACTGATAGTTTTGGATTTAACCTGACAATAGTCATATATAATACTTACTGCTGATATTCAGCAGTAAAGGGTGGAAAAGCCTCTGAAACAGTATTTAGACCATGGGACACTAAAACTCTCCACTGAAACCCAGGATAATAGTAATACTAATGACATATTCATGCATTCTTGTATGGAGTCCAACCACAATTTTACAATCAATTCAGGTTAAAGGCTTCCCATAGACAGCCAGTGCAGTATTGATCAATTTTACAATAAATATGTAACCAATAATACTGCATCATATCATAATCATCATATCAGCGGTGGACGACACTGACTGGACAATATTTGACTTTTAATAAGAGGCCGATATCAGCAAACCAATGTCAGTCTGACCCTAATTGTATTGTACCATCTCTTATAGCGGAGAGCGGGGTTGACTCAGGTCAGGATTGTGTCTCTCAAGCTGTAGCACAGTTCTGTCCAAAGATGCAACTAATGCTGAGACTGGCCCATCCCTCTCTCCCTCTGTGTTTCTCTTGCTCTTTGTTTCATGCCAACGCCCTACATCGTTTATATGGCTGCTTTTAAAGGCGGTCTCCGTGGTGACGGTGTGACCCCTGCTGTGGCCGACCAGGTCCTCAGTAGCAGCCCTGATTGATGGCCAAAGGGGCGGTCATAAAGACTATCTGCTGCGGCCAGATTAGGCCAGACAAACATGGCCCCCAATGGCTAGCCAGGAATGTTTGTTTACGAGGGAGCATTCCGCCATTTTCTGCCTGCAGATTTACAGACATGTACCCCCTGGGCCTTTAATAAATCCATAAATCTGTGGATGTATCATAGGATTTGTGCCGCTTGTATGCCTGCCTCTCATCTGTCTATCTTCTTACAGAGGATTGACAAGAGCGTCGGCTTTTCAGAGCACGCATTCTCTTTGATGGTATAAGTTGGAGTACAAGCTTTCGAGAGAATTCACCCACTTTGCTGAAACCATTCCCGCTTTACGAGGCATTTGCAGTACTCGCTCCCCAAAGTACTTAGAGAAACATGTATTCCCTCTCCACAGCCGCTCCATTTTCATATCATGTTGCATGAAAATGCGAGTTCTGCTTTGTGAGTTCGAGATGCGATATATTTCCCATGTAATTGTTGGAAGCAGGTTAACATGCTGGAGGAGTCAACTTCACTTTGTGGCTGCCTTCCAACCGAGCAGTTGGGTGAGACAAAAACCTTTGGTGGTGGGTGGGTGGGTGGGTAGGTGATGGGTGGGGGTGGGTTGTCGATGTTTTTCTGTCCCATGTCTCCGAGGCTCTGCTGGGCCGGTTCTTCTGGGAAAAGCCTTCATCCTCCCTCCACATGTAGGTCACAGGCCTTTTGTGTGCGGCGATGTGAGCCCACTGAGTGTTTGACGTTTCCATACCGTTCTTACAATCCCCAGGTTGTCATGGAAATGCATTGGGTGGTGATGGCAGCAAAGTTACAGTGGAGGGAAGAGCGGGCAGAGGGAAGAGGTCAATTAGCCCGGTGCTCTTTTGTGAGTTTCTGCTCACCGCGGCCAAATCTGTTGATTAAGAGAAGCTTTTGACCAATGGCATTTGTTGACTCCGGGCAAAAGCAGGGGAGATTACCCAAATAACTGGGACAAACCAGAGGACTATTGTTGTTATTTATTACACAGGAGTCTCGCAAAGGACTGCAACTCTTGAATGTGGTCAAGACACACGGGTAAAAGATGTTAGATTTATGTGTGGTTGTGGCGTTTCTGACTTTGTTAACCCCCCCCAAAAAAAAGCACTTGAATGGCTTCCCAGTCTTCCCCTGGTTGCTCAGTCTGTCTGGTCTCCTGAAGAGAGTGTCATGTTGACTTGGAGTGAAACAAGGCCAGTCTAGAACATGCAACTGTTTGCAGACTGAATCTTAGTTAGGCCAATAGATTATGTACCTAAAGAAACACTCTGTATTCAACACCAACATACACAAAACAACCTAAGTTTCCAGACTTCCAGCTGTGTTGCTATTATGTCTGTACAAATGATAAGAGAGTAGGCATTTGTGTGCTTATGAGTATGTAAGCAAGTACGTATGCATGTGGGTGTGGTTGTACAACACAGACTGGATCTGATTTGAACCACAATAGAAATATCCAATTGTTGTGAACGTAGTGAACTAGGTCAGGGCCTCTCTGAAGACCTGAAGGGTTCGCCGTGACTTTTCGTCGTGTTGTGGTGAACGTGTTGCTCTGGGATCCACAGGAAAATGCCCTAGTATCGCTTTGCTCCACATTTCTGTTGACTGCCACTGTTTTTATGACCCAGTTCATTGGATTGTTGTAGTTGACCTACCCCAACGCTCTGCTTTTGCCACCATCCCATCCTCAGCTTTCCGGTTAACAAGGAATGTGAACACATGAAAAAGTTTGAGTCAGCATAAGCAGTTTTATGACATCTACTTTAGTTTACCTTTCACACTCCAATAAGAAAAGATAACACCAAAATAAGAAAGTGTTATCTGATTAGTGTTAAGAAAACATTTGTAGGATTTGTAGTCAAAGTTGGGGGAAGTAACGTTACAGTGATGCTAATGGCAGACTTAGTTACCAATCTTGCTAGCTAACTAGCCAGCTGTGTAAACAAATCAGTGACGATTCTTTTGCGTTGCGAAGCAATGAAAGCAGTAGATGGGGTTGCGTACGCCAGCAATCATTGAGACATTTCTTTCTCTAAAGTTGAGTACGATTTCTTGTTGACTCTTTGACAGCAAGCCTTATATTTGGAAAGCTATAGCTAGTTCAAATTACTCACCAGACATGAAATGATCTGAGCAGACCCTGTCGATTGCTGTCTGCCTTGACGTCTTTGCGAATGACAGAGGCTATCCATAGTTGCGGTTAAATTACGTGGCGGTTTTCCAACATGGCCAATAGGGGGTTCTAGAATTGAATGCTTCTGCAATGCCCCTGTTGCCTGCTGTTTCATGGTAATTTCCCTCAGTGCAGCTAGCTGTCTGCCATGGAATTTAATTATTATTGTCTTCAATTTAATTGTAATACCTGAGACGCAACTGCCACAGGAATGTTCACCAATGAGTCCCAATAAATGTACCACTGATTCTTTTTTCATTTTTATTTATCCGGATCATTTTCAGATCATAACTTTCATCATCATAACTTTTGCTATCACAACAGGGTGCTTTGGATCCTCTTTGAGAATCACTGTAATTAACTGTACAGAAATGTATCTTCATGACATTGGTGTAGTCAACAGCTAACATATAACATAAGTACATACAGTACAGTACAGGGACCTCAGATTCAGTAGTCTATACATATACTGTACCTCTACATGAATACATTCAGCATTATCTATCTAGCACTATATGCATTCAGGCAGCATAGCTTTCAGCATGGCTGCAGCTGTAGAGAGAGTCATGAATGTTCAGCATTGCATTTGGATGACTGTACCATAGGATATTGATGTATTCTTGTGTATGCTGTGTTGACATCCTGCTCAGGGACCTATTACAGCTACATTTTGTCTAGTCAGTGTGTAAAGGCCAGGTGTCAGATTTTAATGTGGCAGTTAAGTTTTATATATTAACCTCTAATGGGTTTTACTGCAGTGAGACAGCAGCATGGCATGTGGTTTGGTGCTCTATTGTTTGCAGTCAAGCGAAGCAGAGTTGGACTGACTGTCTAATTCAACTGTTGAGAGAGATAATTGAAAATGCCACAGTGTAACTTACTCTTAATAATGCTTAGAATTTAAAATTGGGTTAGATAGATATATCTGTTCGTCGATATATTGGGACAATATTGGCCTTTTATTAAAAATCAGATCTGGTCCAGTCAGTGTGTTCAACCTCTGATATGATGGATATGATGCAGTTTGTTTGATTACATATTTATTGTAGACTCGATCAATACTACACTGGTTCTCTATGAGAAGACCTTAACCTGAATTGATTATAATGAGACATTTTGATTGGGTTCCAAACAAGTAGGCATGAGTATATTTCATCACCATTATGATTATCATTATTATTATTACTAGTAGTAGTAGTAGTAGTAGTAGTAGTAGTGTGGTTTCAGTGGAGAGTTTTAGTGTCCTGTAGTCTATATGCTGTTTCAGAGGCTTTTACACAATTTAAAGATTTTGAATATCAGCACAAAGTATCATCTACTGGCAGTTTCAATCCAAAAATATTGGTATTTAAACGCCCAATTCATAATTGCAGTATAGTGACCCCGGTTGAGACACTGCCACCCCATTAGTGATTTTGTTTACAAAGTTATTTATTGGGTTGAAGACTTGAAATTTATGCTCTGAGCTTTTACTGACAGTATGTGGCAGCAAAAGGGGGAAAAAAAGACCTGTTATTTGAGTTACACCGGGCTTAGAAACGCTTACTCTCAACATTTATTTTGCATCTACAAATTAAACTCTTTAAGAACATGAATTCCAGATTGCATTTTTCAACTGAAGAAACCTTTAGGAAGCTATTGTCCTCTACACATTTATCTTCAGTGCAAACATTGACAAGTAAATGCTTGGATTTCACAGTAACGTTTAAGCCATGGCGTGATTGAAGGAGTACGTTGTTGTTCAGTTAGATGAATGGGCGACAGGAGAGGAGGGCACGAGGGAGAGGGATGTTCAGGAGGAGGTAGCTTGGAGGAGGCTTTGTCGATGTAGGCCTGTGGCCAGACTTTCACATTGTGAGTTGATGCCTAGGTGGAATACTAATGGCTGGCTTTGTCTCGATCAGTCTTTGTCTTGATCAGTGTATTCTGGGCATTAGTGATGTCATGGCTTTAGTCCAGTTGTCTTACACTGAAGTGCATGAGTGTGTGTGTGTGTGTGTGTGTGTGTGTGTGTTTGTGTGGGCATGGGTGTTTACAGCTACACTATACAAGATTTTTGAAAAATCCACCTGTCTTACCAGCCTAAATCACGAAGTGAGGCTGCAACAGAGAAGAGCATTCCATCCTCGCTAATTGAGACGTTTGCACAAATGAAATTCTGGTGTCAGTATGGTCACTGGTGGGAAATCCTCTCTACACCGGAAGTGACAAATCAAAACTTCAGAGTGAAATACTAAGTGTCTGGAGTGAGTGAGTGAGTGGTCCGTCAGAGAAAACTGGACTCGCCAACAATGGTTGAACCTCTTCACTACCTCCACCCCATTACACTGCGTTCCAGAGATGTCAGAGAAGTTCAGACTTCTGAAATGCAGTGGAATGGAAATAGGAAACTCAGGCAAGATTTCTCAACGTTAAACGCTACGTAGCATTACTTCTAATAATAACTAACTAATCCTCAAAATACACTTACAGTTGCTAACATTCTATGCTAACTAAGTAGCTATCATTGCCAAATATCATTGATACAACATTAGCTGTTGCATGAGGAACAGTATTTTATTTTATTTCCAACTTTGAATGGAACTCAGCATTAGTACTGACGTCACCTTACAGGATTTCAGCTCCTTAAAGTCAAAGAGTTCAAACCATTTGCAGCCAAAGTGCGAAGTTGCCTAGTATCACTTTAAAGATACACAAAAGTAGCCTATCACTCTTGAAGCTTTAAATCAGGGATCATTTAGTTATCAAGCCACACAGCATTAACTGTGAATGTCTGTGAAAAGCAGTGTGTTGGATGTTGCACTTATTGTATTACTCTTTGTGAATGAAGATACATAAATTCAGAGGCATGCATGTTGCACACAAACACCGGATGAAAGCCACCCAGACAACCTTTATGGCCTACTGTACACTGATTACATGAGTAGTACTAATCTTTTATTGACTATGAAGTACACCAATAAAAACAATGTTTCAATTAACTTTAGAGTGCCCTATAGAAGGCATAAATAAGGGACATGTGGTAAAAATGTCTGCCGCCCCGCTGCTGTTGATGAACTCTCTGTGCCAAATGCTTGACACTGCTTGCGTAAGTAGAGTTCTTTTAAAAAATGACCCTATTTGCATGACAAAAGCTGCTGGCTTCAGGGTGCTGAGGAGGGTGGGGGGATCTGAAGGGAGGCAGTGGGCAGGAGACAGAATGGGACTGCTGGACTGACACACTGGGATCTCTGGTTCTCTCCCAGTCAGAAGACCGGGCATTCTGGACATGCTGGACGTCAAGGCCAAGGTACTGGATGAGGAGTTGGACGTGGATGTGGACTGGATTGGTTTCGGATCATCTCACGCATGTGGAATTGTTCCCAGATTACACAAAAAGGAGAGTTTCTGCTGTCTTGGAGTAAAACTGGGATTCTACAACTGACTACAGAGTTACAATGAACCCGGAGTTTTTGAAAACTACTAGCCTGATGTGCTGGAAGGTTAATGG
The DNA here is from genome assembly GCF_048128805.1 of Centroberyx gerrardi. Taxonomy (NCBI): domain Eukaryota; kingdom Metazoa; phylum Chordata; class Actinopteri; order Beryciformes; family Berycidae; genus Centroberyx; species Centroberyx gerrardi. The sequence continues at coordinate 4,020,338 of NC_136004.1, read as the reverse complement.
TTCCGTTTTGCCATGTAATACTTGAAGTTTCGTGAAGTTTCGTGAAGGAGAAATTACCATAAATAATACACTCTTGTATTAATTTTGTCACCTGACAGAGATACAGAGCTGCTTTCTATTGTGAAGTACGGCTGGCAGTTTGATCCAGTGGAAACCAAATTTTCTACGTAAATAAGCGGTTATACACGTGTTTTATTTCAGCTGGAGATCACACTGACGTAGAGATGACTGGAGCCCTGCTTACTGGATTATTGCTCTTCTCCACTGTGGTAATACCTCCTCTGCACATTCGATACTATACAGTATATATATGTAACACAAGGACCATGTAAATTTTGCTTGTTTTTTTGCTTATATGGTATTAATGTACGATGAAGATAAATAACAGATTTCACATTTCTACTACCTGGAATTCCTCAGTCAATATTTCAAAAACGCAGATGACTCTGCTCTCATAGGCATAACTATTTTGTAAGCAAAAGTCTTAAGATGACTCATAACTTTAACAGTAACCCATACAGTAATGTGTCTTACTTTCATACCAGCAGCCATATTGTAGGCAGAGGATAAATGCTGGATAAATGCTCATTTTGGAATGCAATGCAACTCAACTGTGCATGTAGAATTGTTGTTGTAGGAATTGCTAAAATAACTAAGTTACGTGAACATAACTTTTCCTCATGTAGGTGGTGTGTGAGAGTGAGCCAACACATCCTGGGCCAGACAGAGAGAGGGGCTCACATGGTGAGAGACTGTTGATCACTTTTTAGCCATTTAGTCACCAGCAGTTTCAATTCACAGTGCTAGTCTTCTCTTGCCCATCCAATCAACCCATCAATACAGTCATATTTGATTGACACCTTATTGTAGTAGTGTATTTCATGTCTTATGTCTGTCTCCCCAGCAGAGGCCAGACTGGTCCACCTCACATCAGACTGGGCCTTCCAGCTGGTCAACGACTCACTGGCTTTCCCCAGAGCTGACAGCTTCTGCAGAGGCCAGTTCAGCTCCCTCGCCACCCTGGACCAGCCAGAGGACAAGGAGGGAGCCGCAGAGCTGCTCCAGCAGGCTGGACTCCACTCACCCATCTGGGTCAGGGATCCCAGCAAAGCAGCCTCCAAGCCCCTGGCCCTTGCCAAGCAGTGTGAGTGGAAGCCCTACATCCATAAGCTAATAAAAATAGTTTTATAGCGTACTTTTCTCAGTTCTCATTGAATCTAAAAGGGGGTGGCAGGAGTTCAGAGCTTAGAGAAGTGAGCTTGTGAGTGGAAGGTCAGCAGTTTGAATCCCGGCTGGGAAAATCTGGGTGGAGAAGGTAAATAAGCAATGCTCTCCCCTCCTTCAACAAGTACTGTTGATGAAGAAGGGCTTTCATTGAAGGAGGGGAAAGCCCTTGAGCAAGGCACTTGACCACTAACTGCACCAGTGGAGCTGCTAAATATGAGACAGTAGAAGACTGTGACTGTACTGGTCAGCTCCCAGGAGTGAATGTGTAATTGTGTGAATGTGGAACAGAAAAGAGCATGCATGGTCAGCAAACCCTAGAGAAATAAACATATAGCACTGAAATGTACAGATGAATCAATGATTTCTCCCTCTGCTCTTGCTTAGACTTACAGTTCTCGGCTCTGAACTTCCCAAGGGAATCTCGTGAGGGCTTCGCTCGCGTCAACATGTCCTTCCCCACCATGTCGGCCGTGAGCGTGTGCGTTCGCGTTCAGTGGGACCCCGAGTGGGATGAGGTGTCCACCATCTTCTCCTACGCTGCACCTGTGTTCACCAATGAGTTCCAGCTACGTGGCCAAGTGGACACCCAGGGACGCATCCTCTTGGCGCTCATCATCCACGGGCAACACCGGCCGTATAAGGCTTCTTTCCCCAACGACGGGACGTGGCATCACCTCTGTGTTACTTGGCGGCGGAGCGACGGCCGCTGGGCTATCTATGTGGACGGGGAGAGGAAGGACATGGGCTCGGGGGCGGACACTCCCAGGGATATCCACGGGGACGGGATACTCATCCTAGGTCAGGACCAGGATTCCTTTGGAGGGAATTTCACAGAGCCCTTTGTTGGGAATATCACCGACCTGAACATTTGGAATACCTCTTTGGAGACGAGGCAGCTCCGCGCACTCAATGCTTGTTCATCCTTGACCCAGGAAGTGCTCTTCAGCTGGAGTGTTGACAACATAAGCAGCCACCCAGTGGTCAAAGAGGTGCAAGCCATGCTTTTTTGTCCAGGTAAGGGTACAAAGGGTACGAAAGAAGTGGTACCCACAGTTTTATTTCTTGCACTGCTTTCACTTCATATGGGTTTGAAGCAGTGAACTAGGTGGATTTGGGAAAAGTAATTGAATCATAGCTCCACTGCCTTCGACTAGAGTTCAATGACTTTCCCACCCTACTCAGGACAGTCAGGGTGCGTTCACACCAAGCATGTTTGGAGCAGTTTATTTAAACTCTAGAACCTTTTACTCTTTTAGTTCAGTTCATTTGGCTAGGTGAGAGCAATGCCATTTGAACTCAGGTGGCATGAAATAACCTCACGAAGACATCGGAAAATGCGAGTCTCAGTACTCTTCCAAGAATAGTGTGGTGCAGATCTTTAGGAATAAGAGCGTAATCCCAACCAACTACAGGAAACGATACCCAAAACACAAGGGTTTATGAGTATGAGGAGATGGATGTTGACATCTGATAGATGTCTATGTCTATCAGATGTTGCAGGGACTGGAATCTGATTCGTTTTGACTACCTCCTCCGCCAAAATCTCTAACCTGGCAGGATGACAAGTTACCAAAACTCCAATAAACAAGCTACTTGTGAGTCCATGTGACTTGTTTACAAGCCCTGGTTCACAACCAAATTCAAAAATGCAACAAAGGAAACCTTTCCACAATGGTTTGGATCAAACAAAACGAACTGTGACTGCACTATAACCTAAAAACTCATACTTCATGTTCCGCTCTTTGCCTAAATCACATGCCCCTGCCATATCTTGCCCTTTGCTATCCTTTGGTATAAAGCACAGACCAGCCGGGTTGGTAAACATGAGCGTGCTGTGTGCAATTTACTGACGTCACCCTGGGTATTGATATTCAAATTTCTCCAACACTTACCTCTCAACTGTAGCTTTAAGCTACAGTTGCAATTATAGTCTGGAAAAGCATGTCAGCTACAGTAAAATCTGCAGTACTCCTAATACTGTAGATGTTCCAGTTGTAAGATTTTGACCTTTTTGAGCTTTTCCCTTTGACCATTCATATTAGAATCTATATATATCTTCTTATGTATAAATCTGTACATTCTGTACATCTAAAGAGAATATATTTGGTTTTGGTTAGGTTGGTTAGGTTTTTCTTTCTTTTTGTTCAACATATGTCTACCCGCCTAGACACTTTCTGTACATATGCATGGTATTTTTTAAACTTAGTAATGTGAACTCAGATTTTACACTGATGGATAGAAGCTGTAAATTCACATATTTGGTTTTTTCATACTTCCATATTCTCTCTCGATACTTTAAACTTATTTCTTGCTGTATACATTTCATTTTTTGGTTTATTTTCATATGTTACATATTTTACTCTTCTAGTGCATCCATCAGAGTGTTTTTCCAATTCTTTGACTTTTTTTTTTTGGACAAACAGCTCCCATTCATTTCTAGTGGGGAAATTACTTTTTTCTTGCCAGTTTTTATTCCTTCTGTTCCTAACTGCGTCACCAAGAATGGTGCCAGACCAGTCAGGCCAGAATCACTAATCCAGTGGTTGTTCCCAGTTGCCTGTGCCTCAGCTGTGGAGTCATTCTGGATGATTTCCTCCCTAAAGAGGCCTGTTAACCCAGATAGTGTGAGACTGAACATATCCAGCCTGACATACAGACACTTAAGGAAACGTGTTAGCATGGTTGACCGGACAGAGCGGAGGGAGGGCAGCAGGAGAGAGAGGGAGGGAGGGATGGATGGATGGAGGGGATTCCCACAACTCCAGCATCAGGGCTTCTTTGGAAGAACAGGGCTCCACGCAATGGTAAACAGTAACAAAACATTCCCCCGCTGTCTGAGCTTTATTACCATGTGAGAGGTCCCAGTCAATTTTGGTTTTTACAATGCCAAATTGAGGTTAAAGAGTTTTCAGTCGATTTTCATTTTTGTTACCAATTTTGTTGTTACCAATTGTTTGACTAGTCTCTTGAAGTTGGATAAAAAAAATATGCTTCACCACAAAAACAAAAATAGATCTGCAACAGACCCAGATTAGTTCCAGGGATTCATATAGGACTAAAGATCTCACATTTTTGGCCCTTAAAGACACCCACTTTAGATATGCTCAAATTGACATTGTCTTGTTCTGTGTCACTGTGTGTGTGTTACGTGTGATGCTGTGAATGCATGAGCAGCGGTCTATCAGCAGAGGGAGCTGCAGGGCTGCAGGACGCTGCAGGGCTGGACAGATCAACTCCTCCCGCTGTATGGTCTGGCTGACTGCTCTGATCCACTGCCATTCATCTGCATGAGCAGCAGAGGTAAGGCTGACACACTGCTAAATTAAAATGTCCATATCAACAGGTGGTTTACAGTCATAAATACATGTTTTTCCTACTCTCTATCACTGATTGATATAACACAATAGTGATTCAACCTATAACCAGTTCATGAAGCTTTTACATGTGTTGTTCTAAACACCTTGTGTCTGGTAGCTCTTTGCATTGTATGTTTCTGTTTGTTAAGAATAAATAGAAGAATAACTGGGTAGTTAGCATGAGCAGTGATAGCCGCCATGACTGAACAGACAAAGAAAAGAGAAACTCAAACTGCATCAACAGAGAATCCAAGGAACAAGATGTCACAGTACTGGACACACTGTTTGATTGACAGGTGATCTCTGGGAAGAGCAGCAGAAACACCACAGCAATGAGCGCTGAGCACCAAAGATGGAGACAAAAAAAGATGGAGACAAAAAAAATAAAAATAACAAGGAACTTGTGGATTACCACTTTAAAATTATTTTAGTTAAAGTTATTTTTATATATATATATATATATATATATATATAAACAACAACAATATTATATACTACTGATCCTCCTTGTTTGCTTACCTATTAGTTGTTTATTTACATGTATACTTACTTCGGTTTGTTTGATTGATTGATTGATTGACCTATGGTTGTTGTACCATATTAACAAAATAGTTCACAACATACCAAACAGTTAAGATTCAAAAGGTATAATTTAAACTATGAATGAAATTATAATTAATTATGTGAGCTTGAAATAAAAAAACAAAACTATGTTAAATTATTAATTATTATTATTATTATAATTATTAAAGTAAGAGAATGGTGTTATATTTTATGTAATATTTTACTAATAACTTATTATAACAACCTCCTTACTTAATTTATTGCTCCCTGTAGGGAAATTATCTTTTCATTTGCCCCTCCTCCACAGGGAGGTCAGAGGTCAGGGTCAGCTACAGAACAGCACTCCTGGAGCTGGAAGGAATTCAGTGTCTTGATCAAGGACACTTCAGTCCTTGATCAGGATGGGTTCCTTAACCACTAACACACCCTGACACCTCAGATATACAGTACTTTTGTGTTTATGGCCTATGTACAAACAGGTTTTTCCATACAGAAGTGTTAGATTGATGTGACATTGTCTTTTCCACAGTGCGTTATCTGAAGATGAAAGAGCTGAGCGATTCCCAGAGCGCTCAACCCACTGCTTTTATGGACCAGCTGATGAAACTCTCCAACAAAACCCAGGTAAACAATCCATGCACCTTCATTTACTGTTTTTCTTTGTTTTTTTCTTACCTGACAGAGTTCAGGCTTATCTTAAATTCAGCCCGAGAGGGTGGTGGGAAATTAAAATTAGCCAAAAGCTGGTAAGTTTGACTCCCTTACCAGCCACTTTGACAAGTGACCAATCCTTGTTTGAAGGGTGATACCCATATTTTTGGATTGAAGCTGCCAATAGCCAATGTTTTGTACCGTTCATTACACCACTCTACACTGAGGTTGTCGAACAACGATACTGATAATCATATTTTTGGAATGAAGCAGCCAATAATTTGTGCCGATATTCAAAATCTTAAAATTTACACCAAACCAAAACATTATTCAGTGTCCCAAACTGGACACACAGACATGTTGAAAATAGCACATCCTTCTGAAAAGCGCATCAATCCCAGCAATTAGGGCATTGTCAGTGATAATCACTGAGGATGAATGGGAAACACGATGATATAATTAAAGCACTATGAACACATGTATTATTGTGCAGCTGAAGCATTTCACTGACGTGGCAGGGTCAGCCATTCAAGTTACTTACTGATATCCCATTTCTAATAAAAGGCCAATATAGTACAGTCATAGTAGCAGTAGTAGAAGTAGTAGTAGTAGTAATAGAAGTACTAATAACAGTAGTAGTAATAGTAGTAACAGAATTCTACCAGTAGTAGTAGTAGCAGCACTACTAGTGGTAGCAGTAGTAGCGGTAGTAGTAGTAGTAGTAGCATTAGTAGCAGTAGTAGTACTAGTAGCAGTAGTAGTAGCGGTAGTAGTAGTAGCAGTAGTAGTAGTAGTAGTAGCAGTAGTAGTAGTAGTAGTAGTAGTAGTAACAGTAGTACTAGTAGTAGCACTAGTACAGAACATCGGTCTAACCCAGTGACTATGACTCCAGTCCCAGGTAATGCAGGGGCATATGCAGCCGTCAGGTCAGATGAGCTGGGCTGAGGCGTCCACCCTGCTGGACGTGTCCCTCCAGGCCCTGGAGGAAACCCATCAGGAAGGGCTACAGCCGGAAGACATGTTCTCCCTCATCCAGCTGCTGTCGCTGGCCGCCGACGTCCCCGCCGAACCGCCCGCCGACGCCAACCGCAGCCGGGCCAGCGCCCAGCTGCTCAGCCAGCACTTCATCGGCGTGGCGGACAGCGTCATCAGCCAGGACAACGCCCTCAAGTGGCAGGCCATCAAAGAGGTACCACACACCTCTACATTGGACACACGGTTCCTCCATCTTGAGTTTTTCACAAGGTGGACAGCTAGTAATGCACATATGCAAATCTGTACACTCTGTACATATGGTATCTACTGTATATCTGTAAAGTAGAATATATAGACAAGGATCCCACTGGTCATGGAATTTCTGGAACATCATGTAATTTAAAGAGGTGTATTCCAAACAGGGAAAGTCAGGGAGTTTGATAGTTCTCTGGGGAAGTCAGGGAATATCAGGTAACTTTACAAATGGGTCACTTTACAGGAATACAGCAGAATGTATTTTCCAACTTGTTTCATACATTCATTGCATTAGATGGTTTTCAGCCCAACTGCAGTAGAAACAAGACTGAGAAACAACATTTACAAACCAGGAAGAAAAAACATTTTTAGGTCATGTAAGCACTATATATATACTATATTTAATATATACTATATATGTACTTCTGTAGACCTGGTAATGCAAATATGATGCACATTTTGCACATCATGGATATAAGCTGTAAATCCACATATCTGTTTTCTTTATATTCCCATATTGTCTCATTTGTGTATATTGCATACATGTTGATATTTTTGCTATAATCTAATTGATATTCAGGTTTTCTTATCCTTTTACTATTCTGCTGCTGTAACAACCCAATTTCCCCACAGGGATTTTAGTCATTTCAAGGCAGCTGACCAGTATCTACAATAGACTGCTGTCATATCAGCACCAAAACACTAGAGGGCAGTAGCCTTCTATAGATATTTTATATACTGTAATGGTGGAACTAAAACCTGAGCTGACATACTTCATTAGCCTCCATAAATACTGATTAAAAGATAGCTAAGCCATCCATTTAAACATGAATTTTCACATTCACTATTGCTGAAATAAAAGCATTATTCTCGAGTAAACCATACCCTAACCCGGTTCACAGTTGGTACATTGCTCTCTCTCAAAACTGTATTACTGAGTCCTTTTTTTTTCCAGTTCTGTCTCTCTGCTATTGTTGTGTGCGGCGTGTATGGATCCTTATGGAGGCTGCCTTATGACAAGTGTTGTGTTTCTATCAGCGCTCGCCTCCCTTCCCCCAGGCCTCTCAGCGCTCCAAGGCCACCTCAGCCCAGACTGAATGGATGAGCAGCACTCTGAAACACTGTGGCCATAGTCATCCGCAAAACCTCCCTCGCTCTCCGCCGAGCTCTGTCTCCGGGGCTCAGCTCTTAGACGGCCGTATTGAATTCAGAACGGGGGGTTTCAAAACAGGCAAGGGCAAAATCCACGACGGCACCCTGCATTATAGGCCTATCTATTGAAGCGTGCGCGTGCCCTCTTCAGCCAAACCGTACGTAGACTCTGGCGAGGGGTTGTGATTGTGTAGCATTTGAATGGTCATTTTGAAATGTACCTCTCTACCTTTTGCGGCGGTGCTCAGAAGGGTAGAGTGCCTCAGTGCTGCCGCTGAGACGCCAGTGCTCCCTGTGTTTCAGGTGGTGAGCGGCCCCATGGACGTGGTCAAGAGTATTGACCGTATGGTGACAAGCCTGGGCCCTCAGCTGATGGCAGAGACTGACCACCTGACCATTCAAAGCCCCAACATCAGTGAGTCACACGCACACAGACACACACACACACACACACACACACAGCCTGCAAAGGGTAAAAGAATGCACGACATACAAAGAAATATTAAACCAATGGAGCAAAGGAATTTTGCTGCTGAGGCTTTGCAGAACTGGCTGAGTGCAAATAATGTCTAAATATATAACAACCAAAAAAGAGACATAGACTACTTCAAAAAGATTGTTGTGGTGTAGGCCAATTCAGTAATGTTATAATTAAAAGCGGATAGTCTGATATGGTGGATTTGCTTCTAAATTGAGTTGAAGTCGAGTGGTAGCTTGAGAAGAGTCAGCTCGGTTAACCCGAACAAACTGTTGGTTTTTGGTTGTTAGCTAGCTAGCTAGCCAACAAGCGTTTCACAGATGGTATGTGCAGGAGGTGGACAAGTTCAACGTCAACTCAAACGAGCACAATATTTTCACAGTATGATATCACGTCACGGTAAAAAATCATATTAAAACAACTTTGGAAACAGTTTTGAACTGATATCAAAAATATTGATTTCACAAAACAATGCAGGTAGCAGCCATGGACGACCACAGACGTTAATTTTGGCATTACATTTACACAGGTTTTGTTAGTGCAGGCTGTCATATTGTTTATTGTGGATCCTGGTTAGTTGGCGGACAAGCAACAGACTAGTCTTCCTGGAGTCCATATCAGTTGTGTGGTCCGTATCAGCATTATATTCAACATCAAAATATTTGCTGGGTAGCTAACTAGCCAGCAGGCTATTTAAGCAAACCTGTTAATGTTAAGATACGACTACTAGCCACTACTAACACTAGTCTCTACCTGGTCTCTACTAGATACAGTGATAGTTAGCTGACCAGATACTGTGGTTAGCTAGCTAACAAGCTGACATTATCTAAACACAAAATCAGTCAGATGTAGGGATCAAATGTTCAGCCCCCAGTCAAAAACAGCACAGAATACCTCTGCTGAAGTAGTGAGAAGTCATACATCTAGAAACGCCATCAGCCGTTGTTGCCCAAGAGCTATAGACCTGCATATGGCTGCTAGAGGGTGTGTGTTTCATCAGTGTTTCTCAACCTGGGGGTCGGGACCCCACGGGGGGTCCTGAGATAATTTCAGGGGGTGGCAAGGTGATTTATGGGATAGGGACAAAACATATTTCTACAATACAACTTTATCATGTCTATGTTTTCTGATTTTCTATAATTTTTGCTTTTTTTGTGAAATACTATAGTTTTCAGCTTCTTGGCCTCCACTGATAATCAAATGGGTAGAGAAAATGAACGCATGAATTCAGTGGAATGTGGGTTATGTTGGTCCACGTTACCCATACAACATCTACCATTACACAGAAGCTAAGCTGTGCTGTTTGGTGTCTCTACTGTGGAACGTTGACTTGGATGCTAGAGGAAAGTGTTGGTGAGTGAGCGTACGTATGCCATCAGGGTCATTAAGTGGACACTTCATCAAAACTCTCAGCACTGAAAAGAACTACACTACGCTGGCATTACCTAAACTTATACTTAGCCCACAACATTGCAGCTATTTACTCTAAGGTGCTTTATTTCACTGACATTCTCACAATACAAAAGCAATGACTAAAAACAAAAGGAAGCGGGAACCTCTTATAGCCCTGCTTTTGTGCCTTCTCCAATCATTTCTTCCTTTAACTGTAACTTGTCATATTCTCATCAGGCACTTGTAAACACCCTCATAAACGTCATGGAAACATGATTCTCTCTTGTGTAACTCATTGCCAGGGTTTGAGTAATGGATTACTGGCAATGGATAAACAGTCATTTGATGACAACAAACTACTTACTGAGAAAAACAGTAATCGCATAAAAAATAGGTGATCAGTTGCTGGATTACTCAAAAAAGGCAGCTAGACATTTATTCAAACGTCTTAAATTATTTGTGGATAATGGTTGTAAATGATGATAATACTTAGATTAGGTTAGACTGATGTATCAGTTTGCTGAAATTAAAAAAAATTTGGAGAAATTTTATGTTTTTATTTTTTGGCATGAGAATGGTCAGATTTAAATATATCGAATAATGGCACAAAATATAGATTTATTTCAAACACATTTGTATCGGTATCAATCAATTGAACCTTAACTGTAAGACTATTCTACAGTCTGTAAAGTGTAATTAATTGTTCATTTAACTGCATATTCTTCAAACTCAGAAGGCTGAAATCCAAAAGCAGCTGAAAGTAATCAGATTACATTAAAGAGTCTGAGTATTCCAGTGCAGTGCATTACTCAGGACAAGAAGCCGGCAATCAGTAATTTAATACATAACCATCCTCTGCTTTTTGTTCTCTTTTTGCCTACTTTTTAGAGTTGGAGGTGCAGCAGCAGAGGCTGGAGGAAGGATCCAGTGGATCTAGATTCTGTGGGCCTGACACAGAGAGAGAGACCAACCTAGACTGCATTTCAGTCCCACATCAGAAGATACAGGATCTCCATAACAACGGTAGGAAAATGCTGCCAGCGCCAATCACCTTCCTCCCCCTCTGGGTATTCTACTTACAGCAATCACTTATTCAGACTTATCAATCGCAGCACTGAGTGTTTTGTGGAGAGAGAAGAGGCATTTATTAACCTCAGTTTTACAGGTGAATGCAGCGGACAATGCACTAACGACAGACTTGTGAATGTGTGGCATGCGTTCATCCACTTACGCTCCCAAGGTCTTACATTGAAGTGCAGATGGAGGCGCATTGTTGGGTTTCGCGTATTCCAGACGACTATTCATGTTCAATAATAACTGATGGCTAATATCCTAAATTGAACTATTTTTCACTTAGTGCCGTTTTATTTGGCCGTCTGGTGCTAGTTGAAGAATCCCTCGTCTTGTTGTGTTGAATGCAGGCTTCCATAGGCTCACGTTGGTCAACACGTGGTATGGCTCGCTGCAGCCTCTCTTCAACCCCGAGGAGAACATCACCATGGTTCCTACCGTCACCGATGGCAGCCAGAGGTAACGCTCAAGCGCAAATGGAGCTGGAAATGGAGCTTTTTGTTTTTTAAATGTTTTCTCCACTGTGCCGCCCCCACACTGTCACAGTATGGCATGTTTTTTCCACCATATGTCATACCAGAGTAGGTACAGCCAGAGTCCAAAATTAACTTTTTGGCTCACCGGCCAAGGCTGGTAAACTAAAAAATAAATCACCTGCCAAGAATCATTTTTCCCAGCCAAAATAATGAATACACATTTTCATTGAAATATGTCACCCTAACCATTTTCAATGCTGTTTCATGTGTAGAGTCAGGTCACCTTACCTAAAATGTGACTGTGGATTAAAAAAAATGGATTGGCATCAAAATCACCTCTGTGAGTCCGGTAGATAGCTCTGTCCAGTGCGCATGCTAATGCTTTAGCATAGCCTACAGTTAATCCAATATTAAGCAATCATAGGCAATTAACATGATCCGAAGTATGAAGATAGATTTTAGTAAATCAGTTGGTATTGTTTTTTTATTCTATGGCCTGTAGATTCATAACTTATGAAAACAAAATCTCAATCTTTATCATTAATGAAGTCCATCACAAATCAACAGCATGAAAAACTTCAGCTGAATGGCTAACTTGGTCTCACTTCCTATGTAAACAAAACAAGTAGCGCTCAAAGTGTCGCGGGAAGAGAGATCTTCTGCCACTGAAAGTGCATTCATTTTGTTGAATATCTATTTTAATAATCCTCTAAACAAGTCTGGCAGGTTTTTCGCTCAAGTTTTTATCTTCTCACTTTTAGAATAATGTTAGTCACCTACAATTACTTAACATACTGTATGCTAAAGCGTTAGCATGCGCAGAGCTACAGAGATGATTTTGGTGCCAATCCTCGTGTCACATATTGGGTAAGGTGACCAAAGTCAATGGGCCAAACTCCAAAGAGTAGTACAACAAAATTCAAATGACAAAAAAAATCATATTAGAATGTTTCAGATTTTTATATTAATCAGGCAGCCAATCAGGAGCCTGTTTGATACAGAACCATTGACTTTATTGTCTCACAGTCAGAGAGAGAGTATGGTGGTCAGCGGGGACAAAGTTGGAGAACAGGCAAAGAGCAAAGATATAACCAAAGTATTCAAATGTTAGCATCTCAAAAAGTTAGTGACCACTGTGGTCCGTGACCATTATTGATAATTTTGGACCTTTGGTACAGCCCAATACTACACGAAAAATACTATACAAAACACTCAAACAAAGCTTTTATGATATCTTGTTATACGTGATTTTGCAGCAATATGTCACAAACTGGTATTTTGAAAAGATTAGGTGACATAAGTCTTTCGTTGATGTATGATAGTACTTTTACAGACTGTATTTTAGAGATATTGAAGTGAAGATATTCAGGTAATGATTTTATTATTATGTTTTACAAAATATAGCTTTTATAACATTTTGGACATGAACTCTTCATGTTTTTTAAACTGGGTAGATGTGAGATATTGCAACTTTGTCTCGGCTTTGGCTTTGTTTCAAACCCTACAAACATGTATTTTAGAAGTTTTCCATTGCATGTTAAGAGTAGGTGTTTTTGCATTGCTGCTGCAGGTCTATGAGGTACAGGTATTGGTTTTGTAGGAATGAGTGCCACTTTCTTCAAATGGAGGATGTCTCACTCTCTTCATACGCTCCACATAGCTAGATCGATTTGAATACACTTCATTTTCAAACTCAATTCATCACATTTGACCATTTCTGGGGTTTTGTTGCTGATTTCATTCTGAAGACCTACTGCTCCTTGTGACCAGTGTTGTAGTGTATGTATTTATCTACATGACCAGGTATTTGGGCACCATCCTGGGCTCCTCTGTCATCTCCACCACGGTCCTGGGAGACGACCAGCCAGTCAGCACGGCGGTTCGCTTCCACCTCCAACACAGAGCCCAGGTTGGCAAGTCTCACAAATGTCTCTCTTCCTGAGCTGATTTCTATTGAAAGCTCAGCCATTCCTCTCCTCATGAGATATCACATTCATAGGCTTTTACGTTCCCTATAGAATCCCACCAGTGCTGTGTATGACCCAGTGTGCGCCTTCTGGGATTTTGATCTCACGTAAGTACGAATGAATATCTTCAAAGAGCCAGCATGTCGGATAGCAAAAATTCCACAATAGGTACCAAGGTTATCTCACCGCTCTGGCCAAAAAATCTGACAAACGCAGGATAGCTTTTAGAGTGGGTAACATTTTCATTCTAAGCATTCCCGGCAGTTCTGTGTGTATGTAGATATGTAAGTATGTGTTGTATGTGTTCAACTCTAGTCCGGAGGCTGGTGGGTGGTGGAGCACCAAGGGTTGTGAGGTAGTATCCAAACAACATGGCTCCACCGTGTGCTACTGCAACCACACCACCAATTTTGCGCTGCTGCTGCAGGTCTACGAAGTCCAGGTAGCATTCCTCTCTCCCCACTCTAATTATCCCTTTGTATTTTCGTGTACGCTTTCACTGACAGTATGTGCTGCTATTTACGGCTATGTTTGTGTGTGTGTGCGTGTGTCAGAGGAGCCCGGAAAATGAAAAAGCTCTGCAGGTGCTGACGTTCATCGGCTGTGGAGTGTCTCTGTGTGGCCTCCTCTTCACCTTCATCCTCTTCATCGCGGTGGGGTGAGTCACAAACGTCAGGGAGTACACTCTATAAAGCAGCGAGGGTGAAAAGCCTTTAAGAAAACGCTGCTGGATTCGTGCTCTATAACTGGGGGAAAAAAATGGAACATTGTACTCTGTAGATATGTGAATAGCACCACAGTGAAGTGTTAACACAATGGCAAAAAAATGTGAAAAGAAGTTACTTTGGGTCCTCCGGTCATATATTTCATGCTGTGTGTGTGTGTATGTGTGTGTGTGCATGCATGGTGCAATGCGTGGCTATATGTATGGGTGTGTACATGTGCAGCGTCCCTAAATCCGACCGCACCACCGTCCATAAAAACCTGATCGTGGCCCTGGGGATTGCCGAGCTGCTGTTGATGTGCAGCGACTGGGCCTCGGCCAATGAGGTGAGACTCCACACATGATGCAGATGTAGGAGAATACAGTATTTGGTAGGAAGACTCGCAAAATAATGAGCAAGGTGTTTTCTCTTTATTGCAAAAGATAGAAATAAAGAACCACCTGAAGAGTTCATTTCCAAAATGGTTGGATGTATAGCGTCCATTACTGAGTCATAGGACCCAATCTAAAAGTGGATTTTATCAACCAAGAACTTCCACCCCGAAAATATTTTTTTATACGTATATTGCATATTCCCACGGATAACTGTACAGATGTAGACAACGTGACGTCACATTGAGATATTTTCAGCAGCTACAATGGAGTTTGATAGCAGAAAATGTTTCAGGATCTAAAACATCAGCGGTAAACGTCAGGTTTTGGTGTCAGTACCTCAGAATCAAAGAGCGAGGGCTTCTTTCTAGAGCAGCCATTTTGCACCAAGAGACGTTCAACAATCATACAGGGAGAAATCCATCGTAGAAGAGGAGAGAGACCAATTTCTTCCATGAGTTGTTTTAACTTTGTGCCATCATTTGTAAGAATAGAAGTCACCGTTTTCAAATGAAGGATATTGCATTTACGGCTCGACCAGTATGGGTTTTTGAAGGTCAGTACCAATAACAATATTTATTGAACCTGCCAATAGCCGGTATTTTGCACCACTACTCAACAACTTTAAATTTGACTATTTTCATGCCAAAAAGATTTCCAAACATTCCAGGATTTAGTGTTTACCCCAGAATGTTATTCTTGTCAGGGTGGAAAAGCCTCTGAAAAGGCATTTAGACCATCATGGGACGCTAAAACTCTCCATTGAAACCCAAGATAATACTACTTTTCCTGCTACTACTATTACTACTACTACTACTACCTTTGATAAGTTCTAAACACCCATTATAAATTTCTATACAGATTTAGTGTCATAAAGCGTGGGACTCACCAGATCAGCGAGGCCTTAGTCCAGTAGTCATTCAGTCCTGATAACATGACAATATCATACCATATCATACCTGTCGTTTATCCTCCAGGAGGCGTGCTTCGTGGTGACGGCGCTGCTCCATCTCTTCTTCATGGCCTCCTTCTCCTGGATGCTGGTGGAAGGCCTGCTGCTCTGGAGCAAAGTGGTGTCTGTCAACATCAGCGAGGACCGCAGGATGAAACTCTACTACGCCATCGGCTGGGGTTAGCGTGATCTCTGTCACAGTTTTTATTGTAGGACTGTAGGAGGTATTTTATTTTAAAGCTGAAATCCGGTATTTCCCCGCTTTGTCTCCCCCTCTGATCGTGAAAAGTATTTGAAATGATGTTCAGACTACAACCAAACAACCACGGAGATATTCTATTATCAAAGAAGGTAGCAGTCAGTGTTGCTCGTGTGCCGTTAGCTCACCATTAAACAGTTCCCACCCTAGTAAAAATGGCTTCCCCGGACCAAGTAGGCTAATTTGACTTTTAATTATGTAACTTTGAAATTAATGTGTTAGGAAATAACATCTGTTATGATGGTGTAAATTTTGTGACTTAAAAGTAACAGCAGCCTACAGTGTGTGCCACTAGCACATCAGTCAGGTTAGCCAAAAATGAAATTTTTTTTAGTGTAAGCCGTTTGGGTAGCTAGTATGCTAACTAGCTAGTAGCGCAGGTAACCTGTATTGGCTAATGTTAGCTGGATAGTTAGCAGACTTTTGTCGTACCCAGTCAAAAATTTCATTAGCTGTCTATGCAGAGTCTCCAACCATGGTAATACTGACAATTGGTATTGTGTAACCTGACTCCGTCCAGAAGGATAAAATAGCTAGGCCTACTTCTCGGAAAAAGTCTCGGATTCCAGCTTTAACACTACATTTGGGGCAATACTTTTGGATTGAAGCTACATGAATCATTAAATTGGATCATTTTCATGCCCCAATAATTCCCAAATACTCAGTGTTTCCCCCAGAATATTATTCTTGTCAGGGTGGAAAAGCCTCTTAAACAGCATTTAGACCATCATGGGAGACTAAAACTCTCCATTGAAAGTCAGACTAATGAAATTCTTTGAGGTAGGTTTGCAGCTCCTTAAGTCAGGGTGAGGCAGGTTTCACTGCATTTTACAGACTGTTGAGTAAAATCCTCCCACACCACACTGGAATGATTTCTCTGGTCAGACATCTGATATAAAAATAATAATAATTAAAACATTTTAACTAGCTGTCAGGGAGGACGATAGGCCTCAAAACTGAACCAAGTGAGCTCCGACCACTAGGTTAAAGTGGCAGTATTTACTTTAACTCACTAAGTCACACTTATGGAACATTGCTATTTCATTGTGTGTTACATTGCAATGTTACCGCACTCCCAGTCTAACAAACATCCTGACGCCGCTGCTGTTCATGTTCCCGAATCCATCTGTGTGTGTGTTATGTCGTAATAATAAGCCGAGAACAGCGTGTGTTCATTCACACACTTATACAAACAGCCAGTATTCAGGTGGCCATCCCAGCATACGTTGCAGATGTCTTGAATGTTCCCTTACAGACTAAATAGACAGTCTGGCACTACAGCAGTCACTGTTCCATAAATATGTAAACTCTTAAAACATGCTCCTTCTCTTATGGCAATACCACTTGTTATAGTCTCATTTTTCTTTTTTCTTTGCTTGAATTGTTTTTCAGGACTACCTGTTCTAATTGTTGGCGTAACATTGACAATATCAGTGGACAAGTACAAGGCAGACGATCACTGCTGGCTCAATGTGAAGACTGATATGATTTGGGCGTTCGTGGGACCTGTTATTTTTGTCTTGGCGGTGTGTACTGCAATCTCACTTTGTGTGTGTGTGTGTGTTTGCGTATGTGTGTGCACATTTGCACACATTTGTCTACCTCCTTACATTTCCCTGACTGCAAGTTTTATGGTTGATGCAAGTATCTTTGTGAACATATGTGAAGGAACAGAATAATTTGTTAAATACATTTTTCATTTTTGGTTAAAATCAGTTCCAGTCAGTGATCAACAAAAAAAATATCAACAAAAATCAATATTTTCAGAAAAGCATTAATTAATGCGTTTTTCCCTTTAAAAGACCCTATCTTCATATATTTTACTGGAGATAAATTTCACACTCACTGTGACTGCACTGTATTATGTATTTTCTTTGTCATCTTTATGAATGTTTTTTGTCTCAGGTTTCTCTTGAAACAGAGATTAAATATTGATAAAATATTGATTAAATAAAGGATATATGAAAAATGAAAATAACCATTTAGTACTATTTACTGATGATGTACACTCTGAATTTACCTCCTAAAGATTTACATCAGCCTAAAAAGGAGGGTCCACTTAGGTGGCTTTTCCCTCCACTCCATCCTTGCTTGAGGCCAAGTGGATGTGCAGTGGCATGTATCGTGTTTGTCGGAGGCCATGCTGACGCTGTTGTCGTCTGCCTACAGGTCAATGCGGTGGTACTGTGTCGGGTTGTCATGGTGACCGTTTCCAGCGCGCGTCGCCGGGCTAAGATGCTCAGTCCAAGCTCGGCATCAAAGATGCAGACCTTTGACCTGACCTGGTGAGATACAATGGCCTTTCTACCTCTCTGTCTCTCATTCGCTCTTATTTCTCCTCTCTCTTTCCTTTCTCTTCCCGCTTTTTGTGTGTTCTCTCATTCTTCCCCATGAATCCTTTTTTCTTGTGCACCCATGCTCTATTTCTGTCTCTCTCTCTCTCTTTCTCTCTCTTTCTCTCTCCCTCTCTCTGTCTCTGTTTCCTTTTTGATTTGGGTTGAGCCAGCTACAGTCAATAGAGGCAGTGTGAGAGAGAGGGAGTCTAGGTTCGGGAGTCTGCTGTGGGAGTTGTATGGGCTTATCAACTTAACACCTGGTCCCAGTACAACTGTGTCTGTGTGTCTGTATGTGTGTGTGTGTGTGTGTGTGTGTGTGTGTGTGTGAGCACTTGTTTGCGTGCAATAGAACCGCTGTGTTGGGATGTCTCTCTACCCTCAAAACTAAATTATGCTATAAATCCTGTTATCTTAACAGTGTGTTAATATTATAGCTACATCTAGCATTGTTCAGTTCCCCCAGACAATATACAACATGGACAAGGTCTTAAAAATAAGATTTCTACACATCCTGAGGCAAACACTGGAGTTGGAGAAACATTGGAATTTGTCCAATCAAGTCAAGTCAAGTTGATCCTGTTCACAGAGCAAGCCAAATGCCTGAAGGTTGTTTAATGGCCTTTTTGAAACACTTTACACTGCAACATCCTTATTCTACTTGGCTTTGTTGAATACTCAATTCTAATTTCTGAATAACAGACTGCTGTTTTACAGCTAATCATATCACTCCACAGTCAGACAAGCATGTAATTCATGATAAACTGCAACCTGCTTGGCGCTTGGGGAAGCCAGCATGCATGAAAAAATGGTAGTGCTAAATTGACTCACTTGGGACTGGAACTCTGGATCGCTCTTACCAACAAAGCTAAACTCAAAGTGATGTGACAGTAAGTGCTCATAGAGTCTTTATAGCTGTGCGGCAAGTCAGAGTCAGCAAGTCGGCACAGTAAAGTTTTTTGAAAATTTTGTCTGACAGAGTGACTTATACTAGCTGCTGGTCGCAGCTAAAAGTCTGGTCACTTTTGTTGATTTTTAATCAAATTAACTAGCAGCACCTTGTGGCAAAAAACTGTTACTGCTTGGTTAGTGCCAACAAACACTCCGCTACCTGAGGCTGGAAACATGGAAGACAATATTACTTTAAATTTATTCAGAGAGAACCAAACTTTTGATTACTGGTTAGAGGCTGAACAATAATCTAACCAGATTTGTTTACATTTCTATATTTTCAGTTTTGCTACGGTGTAGCCATGGATGCTAGCTACATATGTCTCTATAGTTACAGTTCTGTTACAGTGTAGCCATGGAGGCTAGCTACATACGTTTCTATAGTTACATTTCTATTATAGTGTAGCCATGGAGGCTAGCTACATACGTTTCTATAGTTACAGTTCTGTTACAGTGTAGCCATGGAGGCTAGCTACAAATGTTTCTATAGTTACATTTCTATTATAGTGTAGCCATGGATGCTAGCTACATACGTTTCTATAGTTACAGTTCTGTTACAGTGTAGCCATGGAGGCTAGCTACATACATTTCCATAGTTACAGTTCTGTTATAGTGTAGCCATGGATGCTAGCTACAAATGTTTCTCCGGTAGTTCTGCTACAGAGTAGCATGGATGCTAGCTACACACGTTCTATGGTTACAGTTCTGACAAACATTTTTTTGGCGAATGTTTGTAAATTACTTTAGCTTGTAATAAAACCATTTTATATCAAAATTTGGTGTGAAATGATTAATGTCTTTGGTAAGTAACGGTGTAATGAGTGGGATCATGTACAGTGAGCCTCTTCACATCAGGGTGTTAATTCACCCTGTTGGGATTTTTCTTGTGCTAATAGGCTACTGTATAATGTCTACCGTACTCGCTATACATACATCCTCATACATAATGCTATTACAAGACAATGGGAGGACAACGTGTACAAACCGTAATACATTATACTAAAAATAAGTATTAGGGAGATTTTCATGAAGTATTTCATTAAGTACACAGTATTAATGTGTGTATATGCGGCAAGTCAGAGTCGGCACCTCAGCACAGTAAAGTTTCTTATTTGAGGTAAAAACCCTTCAAGCCTTTTATTATTTTTACATGATAAATTAAAAAGCAGCACTCCTCTACCCCGATTTACTATTTCCACATTTGTCTTAGCCAGATGGAAATGCCACTACGACATTTCACTTCTCAGTGTGTCTCTTCATTCCCTCACAAACAGATTGAAAGTAGTCATCTGTGCCAGCTCTAGAGTGTTATGTGATTTCAGAAGATTAGAGGGAAAAGGACTTTCAAAAATAAAAGGGAAGCGAAGGAAGTGCTGGCTTTGTCCTTGCAGACATAGTGCAGACTGAAAACTCAATCTCTCTACCCAGGTGCAGCAGTATGACAACAATAGTGGTTTGAACAAAGGCAACCTTTTCTGCCTTGCCCCATGAAATGGTTATTGGCCGTATAAGCACCAAGATCATTGAAAGGATGATTGCAAAGGAATAGGAACATGACTGTGGTAGGCGGTAAAATCCATGGCTGTGTGGAGATGGAGAGTTTGCAGAGGATTCAAGGAGGAAATGCTCAAGAGGGAAAATCTCATCAGAATGCCTTGAAAACTCCACTTGGTCGTCTTTTCTGCTCATTTTCAAGTTTCTAAAAAAGTTTGAAATGAGAAAGATATATGGAGTAATTGCAAATCAAAAGGCGCCAAAGCACAGTGTGAAATATTGTGTCAACAATCATGCTAGGCTACAATTAAAACTCTTTTAGCCACTATTCCCATATCTGTCATTTTGTGTGTGCGTGCGTGTGTGTGTGTGTGTGTGTGTGTGTGTGTGTGTGTGTGTGATCCATTCATGTGTACTGTGTGTAAGTGTGTGTAAACCATGTACGTGTAAATGTGTTTAATCCATAGGGTGTGTGATCTATGGTGCATATGTTTGTGTGTGTGTGATGCATGTGTGTGTGTGTGTACTGAAAACAGTATTGTGTGTGTTTGTTGCAGGGCTGTTACACGGCCGGTTCTCATTCTGCTGCCAGTGCTGGGTCTGACCTGGCTGTGCGGAGTGCTGGTTCATCTGTCCATAGTAGTCGCCTACATCTTCATCGCTCTCAATGCCTTCCAGGTAAATAAAGACACCCAATATATACACAGAGGCCATCCGGGAACTTTTTGACCTTGTTATCTCATTCTCCATATCATAACACACACCTACACGCACACAATAAATGCCAAAAAAAATTGGAGCCTATCACTCAACATAGAGTGTGATGAAGTGATAGCATGGAGCCTACTATCACTCAACATGGGGTATGCTAAAGTGTTAGCATGGAGCCTACTATCACTCAACATACCGTATTTCCTCTAATAGTGGCCAGTAGTCAATTAAAAGCCGGGTCTCCGATAATGGCCGGGGCCGTGGTCGACACGAACAAATAAAGGCCAGCCTCAAATACAGGCCAGGGAAAAAAACAAAGGAAACAAGACTAGGTCAAAACCTAGTATATGGCTGGACCGTGTCCGTCTCCTCTCTCTGCCGCTGCTTCTCCACCGTGCCCACGGCCCGCCGTACCCATCGGGGACACCCGGTGACGCATCGGCATCGGGACCCCCGCCGAAATCTCGGCCGGATCACCGGGAACAAATTGGCGCCCAGCTATCGGCACTGGCCGGAACCGTGCCCCCGGGAAACTCCGGGAAGCGTCAGCCCTCGGCGCGCCGAAACCTCCATGCTTGTCTGTGTCTCTCTCTCCGCCGACAGAACAGAGGGCTGTCAGGTGGACTGAGCTCGCGCATATGCATCGAAATAAACAGCGATATGATATAATTGTATAGATTCTACTTTAGCTTCAGTTAGCTTCAGTTAGCTTCAGCTTACATGCAAACAACGGTGGATACCGGTAAACTCCTGGTGCCTGTTATACATGTAACTGTAGTTTGTAGTAACGTACAAGTGCCACAGGCCGGCGGAAGTCTCTGGAGCATGCCATCGTCGATTACCGTAATTATCGTAACGCATTGCAGTAACAAAAAAACGGCTACCTAACGTACCCCAACAGAAGCAGATCAGAAAACAAGGAGGCTTCATACTAAAATATGAGCAAATATATTTATCAAACAGAGGGAATTAGAAATAAAGGCCTGTCTCTAAGCCTGCTTCCAATAAAGGCCTGGTACCCTCTGCAGTTGAGGTAAATAAAGGCCCGGGCCAATATTAGAGGAAATACGGTAGTGTATGCTAAAGTGTTAGCATGGAGCCTACTATCACAACATAGTGTATGCTAAAGTGTTAGCATGGAGCCTACTTTCACTCAACATCGTGTATGCTAAATTGTTGGCATGGAGCCTACTATCACTCAACATAGTGTATGCTAAAGTGTTAGCATGGAGCCTACTATCACTCAACATAGTGTATGCTAAAGTGGTAGCATGGAGCCTACTATCACTCAACAAAGTGTTCGCAGTATGTTGTCTCAATGTGTTCTGGGGTACGATTTTGCGTGAAATGTACAGGATTGACTTGTTGCACGAAGATAGAGTACAGATGCTGTCCAGTCCCACGGCGCCTAGCTAGGTGTGCAGCATTAACCGTTGCTGTAAAGTTACTACAGTCCTGGAATAATATGGATTGTCACATCAGTCACCAATGTAATGTCAAGAAGAACAGATGAGTCATTATCTACTTAGAAAAAAAAATGGACAAAAAACTACAAGAAAACAGAACTGTTGTGGTACAGCTGATATATCAATCAAAAGATACAGTTTGATCAAAATATGCCCTTGGCTTCTAACCTCTGCCTCGCTGTTATGTTCACTCATTTTAGTTCGACATTAATGTTCCATCACTTTTATTATGTTTGATATTTTGTATTTTATGCACTAATAAATAAACTAAACGTAGCGTGTCCACGGCCTTTAAAACTACTGACAGGTTGTCATAAAGAAAGAGAAATGAGAAAATGAGTGTGTGTGTGTGTGTGTGTGTGTGTGTGTGTGTGTGTGTGTGGGAGAAGGCGGCCAGGCCTTTGAAAGACAGGTCATACCAGATCTACCTCCACCTCCCCTCCCCTGATAACACGGCAGCCACTTCCTCGTCTCGCACTCTCTCCTTTCTCTTCCCACTTTTTCCATACAATATTCTCTCATTTTGCCTTATGCATTCCGCCCACCCTCTATATCTGTATCTCTCCCTTCTCTCTTCCCACCCCCTCCCTCCCACCTTGCTCTTCCTGGGTCTTTAATTAATCAAAATGAGCTAGCCTCTGGGTGACCCCCAGAGAGCTGCTAGTTAATTTAGATTTACTGTGAGTGTCCAGCTGAGGGCAGATAACGCTACAGTAGGAGTTCTTCGGCCCAGCCCGGCCCGTCTTCTTACTTCTTACCGAAGAAACTCTTTTTCACTGGACTGCTTCACCAACCTGCAAGGCTAACAAAAGTAGAATGTATGATAGAGGGCTTCTGAAGGCAAATAGAGCAGAATGTATGAGGGAAAAATCTCCAAAAAGCTTTCTGTCACCAAAAATTCCAAACCAGCTTAAATCCGCTAAAGTTCTAACTGATGACTGACAAGATGTTATTGTTTGATCAATATGATATGAAAAAACGTCCATCTTAACAAGTCATTTAGTCTCATATTCAGCCTTCAAATCTTATTTTTCTTAAACCAAGAGAAACATTCTGCAGTGAGGAGAGATAACTCTTTTGTTATCTCTTTCCAATGCAGCTTCACTTGTTTTGGGAGTTTTCTAGAAATTAGTGTCAGTATGTTGAAACACGTCAGAATAAGGCAGATCTGCACTACTATCAAGAAAATGACACTTGATTCTACAAAATTCTTGAAACAAGTTTGATTTGCATTGGGAAGAATGCAAATCAACTTGTTTCAAGAACCCCACTGGCAGATTTCTTCACTTATTTTAAGAAAATTTAAATTTTAGGACTCAATAATTGACTAAATGACTCGCTAAGATGGAGATTTTTTGTAGTGTAGGTCATCAAACTATCAGCGCAAAGGGAACATTGGCTCTGAACACTCCCTGATGTGACTTTGTATTTCAGATTTGGCTTCCAAATTCGATTTCTGCCGAATTTTGCTCTCCGTGATAATGATAAATGCAAGATAAAATTTGGATTCACATCAGTGCCACACCTTACTGTATCCAATTGACGCCCATGCCAAAAAGGTGGAGAAACTCACAAGAATGGAAAGCAAATATATGCTGCTGTTTTTATTAAGACAGAAAATAGCTTAGTTTGACTGAAATGTGACCTCGCCTATTAGTTGCTGTGTGCTTTCTTTGTACAGGAGAGTGGGAGTGCTAAATGGTATTTGACCTGACGAAAGATCCACGTCAGCTCTCGTCAATAGGAAGCGTATGACTGGGGTTTATTCTTTTCCTCTTTCCACGTTTGACTTTTCTAATTTATCTATTCACGTCTATTCCTCCCCAACAGGGCCTGTACATTTTCCTAGTGTATGCTGTCTACAACAGTGAGGTAAGAGGACATTCAGGCCGTTGTCTTTGCCGCCGTTACAGAATGTCATAATGTATCTTTCTGTGGTATGCGGAGCTGCCAGCTATTTGGAGTGGCTGGACTAAACCGGTGGGTGTAAAACCTTCTTCTCTCTTAGGTGAGGAATGCCATAAAGAGGATCAAAGAAAAGAGGAAAGCCTTATCTTTCACGGTGAGAGTAAACAGCACGCGCCAATGATCCCATTCATCACCGCAACACAGAAAATCAATCTCTTCTGTAGTATTGTTTGAAATGTACATTTGATATTCACTCATGTGTGTTCTGATTGCCGTCTTTGCCGCCGTTCTGATTGGCTCGTCATGTATTCCCAGAACTGTTCCCAGCCAACCAGCTTCCTGCCGTCCCAGAGGGTCCCGGCCACCTCCTGGGGCCGCGGTCCACCGACCCCCTCCAGCCCAGAGACCAGCGAGACCTCCGGACCCCCCAGCTCCACCTCCACCTCTTTGGTCATCAAGAACGGTAGGCTGGGCCGTCCCCCTGGATGGGGGGGGATGTGAAAAGTCTTTATGCCTCTATTAATGTGTATATATGTAGGTAGACTGTATTTTGGTTGTACTTTTACTGACATTTCATTTAGGTCAGTATCTTTGAAAGATGCTTAGCAAGCTGTCTTATTCTATTAAAGGTGCAATGTGTAGCATTTTTACATGAATAAATTACAAATTTTAAGACATTAGTGTAACTAAAATAAACAAACAAGATCATCGCCAAGAAGATCGGCAGCCTCTACTGGCCTCTACTCTGCATTTTACATTGTGTGCTACCTGGTCAGATTTGGCAGGAAATCTGCTGGATTGCTTTACGGCACAAAACAGGACGAGGGCGCTGTTCTGCCAGAGCAAACAGAGCTAAAGCTTTCAGAGTTTCTGGCAATGGCAGATGGAAGGAGTGAAACATGTTTATCCTCTTCAGTAAAGAGAAAGACACTAGGAAGAGGAAAGGGGGACAGGAAGCAACAGGGGTTATGGAAAATGTGTTAATTTGGAGAAACTCTAGCACTAACAATAGCGGCTACCAATCGTCTTCACCGTAGTCTCATTAATTTACGGTAATTATACCAATGTATCAGAATTCATTTGACAATGATATATTGATGGTTAAAATGATACAGATAGCACCTTCAGCTATAAGCTAATGAGGCTAGCATTGGCTAACCAGCTGCTGAAACATTGGCTGAATATTATACTCCCATCTGATTATCACTAGTTTTGTGAAGCAAATCTAATATACAGCTAATTACAAATAGGTTTACTCCACAACAAATTATAGTGGTTGTAGTTTACTCACATGCTTTGAGCGCTTGAATGCCAACTTGGTGTATCATTCAAACAAACAGTAATCTAATGCAGTGGTTCTCAACGTGGGATCCCGGGACCACCAGGGGGTCCTTGAGGGGGTTCCAGGGGGTCCCCAGCAAATTGTTAAACTTCACCATTATTTCATTTACAAGAAGTTAACACAATTAGAGAATGTAGAAGAATGACTGTTTTGATCATAGTTTCTCTGTTATCTCTCTACCTACAATACAGATGGTCGGGAATTCGGGACAAAATCATATCTAACAATAGAAATATTCTCAGATTTGGGTCCAAGAGACAAAATCTCATCAAATGGGGGTCCGTGGCCCTAATGTGGACTAAATTAGGGGTTCTTGATATGAAAAAGGTTGAGAATAACTGATCTAATGCTGCCAAGCACTGAGCAGGTCTTAGTGAACTACAGGTCCACACGACATTCTTGCTTTTTATTTTGGCAAAAAACATTTCGACAATGCCCATAATCTCCTTTAAATAGCTTGTAAGGATATCACATGATCACAGAGCAGAAAAAAAATAGCCTACAAGTTCAGCGTGGGTTGAATACACCTGTCTACATCAGCATTCAAATGATAAATGACTGACTCAAGGATAAGAGGACCCAAACATAAAAAAAAAACATGAAATGAACAATGCACAATGGAATCATGATATCTGTCTCGAAATGTTACAATTGTGTCTATGATGTACACTACCAGCGAAAAGTTTGAACACACCTGATTGCATGTACTATGTTTTAACAACAAACTTGACGAACGATTGGGGAAAAGAGAATTCGAGGAGAAATGCAGATGAGTACAAGCGAGGGATCTTCACTGTCAGGCCAGATGGGAAAAGAGTTTTGTGCAAGAGAAGATTCTAGTTGTTTTCTTTTTTCATTCTCATAACGATCCCCTTGTCATTTATATTCATAAAAGCATTTTTGTTTGCATTTTTTTGTTTCTCTGTGTTCATATCGTAAAGCATTGTTTGTATTGTGCGCCGTATTGTTTGCATACCACTGTACTGTTTTTGTATTGCAGTTTTTTTTTTGGCCTTGCATAAAGAATGTGTTTGCCCAGGGAGAGAAATGAGAGCTATGAATAAAAGTAAATAAAATAAAATAAAAGTCTTTTTTGTCTTCCAGAGAGTTTCAGAAAGGAAAGCTTTGTGAGTTTCTCCTTGAAACCGGCGTCGGGAAACCAAGTAAGTGCGACAATCTTAAAATGTCCCACTATGTAACGCTACGGCAAAATGCATTGCCGTATACCTGGCTGTTTGATTATCTGAATGTTTATCTGTGTACAAAGCCCTTTCAGTCTCTACATAAAAGGTTTGTGTGTGCGTGTTTGTGTGTATGTGCTTGTGTGTGTGTGTGTGTCTTTTCTATTTTCCCAGGTGGTTCAGCTGACTGGGTTCAAGCCATCAGGTACTGAACTTCACTGCACATTGGTCACATAGCTTGAACAATGCCTGGTTTAGCATCAACAATAAGTTGACATTAACCATCTACAGCAAGAGCATCAGGTGGAATTGAACAAAAATTGGGTCACATTCATAAAAGATACTGGGTGGCTATCAATGAGTAGTGAGAGGAAAAATCACATTTACATTTTCTGTGTTTTTTTGCATTGAGCTGACACTTTTAAGTGCCACTTACAAGGAGTGAACTAAGTTGCTTTTGATAAAAGCAAAGAATAACAAACATTAGCGTTCCTAGATCATCAACAATACAACTGTACAATTGTAAGAAGCATTAGAATGTATCAGTATATGGGGGGCAATATTGGCCTTTTGTTAAAAATTAGATGTCAAATCAGAGTCGTCCATCTCTATGATGGATATGATGCAGTTTGATTGATTACATAGGTATTGTAGAATTGATCAATATTACACTGGTTGTCTATGGGAAGCCCATAAACTGAACTGATTCTAATGAGACATTTTGATCAGATTCCACAAAAGTATGCATTTCCAACCTGACAAGCATACAGTTCTGGGGGAAACACTGAATACTTGGCATGAAAATAGTCAACTTTAAAGATATTGAATATGGGCATAAAATATCGTCTATTGGCAGCTTCAATCCAAAAAATACTAGTATCGGCTTTCAAAAAGCCATATAGGTGGAACTTCGGGGGAGCGCGTGGGTCAGAGCAAAGCCCCCAATAATAGACGTAACAAATATTCCTATGTACTGAGAATACTCATGTATTATAAAGAAATGAAAAAAGGAGAAAGAGCAGAAAGGGTTTTATTTCTCTTAGATTATCTCCATTTACCTACATGGTGTTCAGTATTTTGTGAAAATTGCCCCACTGTCTTTTGTTTCTCAAAGCCGCTGGAGGAAGGAACAGATGGTCCCCATGCTTCCAGAGGGTTAAGTCACTCTCAATGGCTCCAAATTGCCTAGCAGTGGCAAGACCGAAGTTTGGAATAGATTCACTAAATGTTTTCCCCTCTGTGAGGAACGCCTGATGGATGGTGTTCGAGTGGCACTTGGTCTTCATTGTTGACCACCGAAACAAAGCAGAAGTTCATTCCCTTAATCAGGGATGGACAGGGCTAGCTATTCAAGCGATTGGCCATTAACCACTCAAACACCTGCTCTCTCTCACTCTCCCTTTCATTCTCTCTCTCTCCCGATCTCCGTTTTGTACAGGCGCACTTGCACCCGTGCGATGCAAAAACATTAAACGCAAGATTTCACTCAAGATACTGCCGCTACGAGTGGTACCTAATGCCTTTCACTTTATTTCACCACAGGTTGTTGAACTGCAAATGGAGTGGATCCTGATACTCAATCACTATAAACATGCAACAGACTGAAGGCAGAACTGGACACTGAATAACTTACTGCGAGTACACACAACGCAGTCACTGTCAAATAGCAATGCTACTCATGGACGCACACACGACTTAAGTGCTTTCAGGCACTACACACACTCTGCTGGGATGGAGTGTTTGAGGTAGAAAAGCAGACCGGAGGAAGAAGAGGAGGATGAAGAAGAGAGCTCCATCTCTCTTACCCCTCCTACTGTCACAATCCTGTTCCCAGATCAGATGCAAAATGAGGAACAGAGGGCTTTCAGGTGATGTGACACACCCTCTGGCGGCCATATTGCAGGTCCTCAGCTCTTGGAAACAACGGCTGAAAACAGATGATTGCGTTTTGAAACGTACCGTCTCAGCAGAACTGAAAGACATGCTTAATTTCTGTGCTGTTTATGACTGGGAACTGATCATCACTGATACATCTGATTTTGTGTTCAGATAGGCTAATGTCAGTTTCTTAGCTAGCTAACCATAGTATCTGGTTGTCAGCTAACCATCACTGTCTTGTTGTTAACACATCGATTTACACTAGTTAACGTATCTAGTTACAGCTAGCGTTAGTAGTCGCAAGTGAACATTAACATCAGTTGCTTTGCTAAAGTGGCCTGCTGGCTAGTTAGCTAGCTAACAAAGCTGTTTTCAAGCTACAACTCAGAGTGTTTTGGAGTAGAGACTAGGGCTAAAGACAAGACAGTTTACTGTGTCACAGTAACCTACATTTGGAAACAAATCCACCTTATCAGACTATTCACTTTTACTTAGAACATTACTGATTGCACCTGCACCCACACTATCTTTTTGAGACCTCTCCCTCTTCTAGCCCAATTGTATTTTGAGACATTATTTGTGTACAAATACAGTTCTCCAATTGACCTCCATGATAGCGCTAGACATGGTTGCTAGGAAAGTTGGGAAGCAACTGCAAAGCCTCTATAGCCTACTTGAATTTCACTATAATTGAATTCACTAGAAATGATCCCAATTAGAGAATGTATAAGAATGAGTATTGTAATCACAGGCTTCACTCTCACTATTATCTCCCCACTTACGGTGGACTGTTCTACAATTCAATACTAAATCAAAAGTAATAAAAACTTTATGATATGGGGTCTCTGGGACAACTGGGTTTGACTGGGTTTTACAGGTTACTCTAACCAGAATATTAAGTGAAGCATAGCAAGCATAAGAATATGACCAGACAGCAAGATTGTGCCGTCAGTGTAAAAACACAACAGAGACGCTCTTATGACTTGCTGTGTGTACAGTTCAGAAAGAGTATGTACATATCCTATCACCTGCTATCCATCTATCTATCTATCTATCTATCTACCTATCTATCTATCTATCTATCTATCTAGTCTCCAACTACAGTGTGCTTTAGGCACCGCAGAGTTTGGCAGACTCCCCAGTCCTTTTCCTCCCTTGGATTATAAAAAGCAGCAGCCATTTTAACTCTTCCCTATCTTTCCTAAAGCAGGATGCACTATACCCTGTATACCCTGTAACCGTTGCTCACTATGGCTCAAACTGTTACTGCATGCTGAATATCTGTAGATACACTGCAGGTTTGTGTTGTGCCTCTGCAGGTTTTGTAGACATAAAGACTTAGTCAGGAATGGTGTTATACCCTCTAATGTATATGTATTGTAAAAAGAAAGAAAAAAAAACTGTTCCAAAGTCCTGCTATGGTCAAGATGTGTTCTTTAAATTGTGTTGTTAGTCATGGCCAATTGTTGAGCGTGATCACTAAATCAGTATATGTTCACAAATGTGTTTGTGAATTGTTTGAATGTCATTGGCCTTTTGAGCCAAAATTTAGAATTTTCATGTAAAGACATTTCTTCCAAAATGAAATATCAGTTGTGACACCAACCGTTAAAAATTGAAAAAACAATTGAAAAAACAATAATACAAATGATGGTACTTTTTAAATGTTAGTAGGTAACAAGTCATTGGGTGGTAGAATGATAACACTTTTACAGGCAGGATCCTCTCTGTTTTAGAGATATTGAATGATGAACTTCAGGTAATGACGCATTTCCAAAACTGATGAATGTTTTGGAATAGAACTCTTAATACTGAGATGAATTGTGTTTCTAAAGTAAAAATTAGACATGGCTATACTGCAGCTACACTAAACATTGCATTGAATTGTATGTATGACGTCTTTATCATTTGTGTACAACCGATGAATGGTTCTACGATAATAACCGACACACAAGTGGAGCTTTACTTCATTGAATTTTATTGGTTTGATGCTATTACAATAAAATATATTTAAAGAAAACAAAATATTTTGGTCACTTTCTCTTTTGTGAGAAAAGCACTTCAGTTTAAGACAGGGGACAGACTGTCAACTCACAGGAAAAAAACTGAACAAAGAGCAAAAAACAAAGGCAATATCAAGAGAATCAATTCCACAATAGTAGCATTTTGACCTCAACATAAAGCAGAGAACCTTTCCGGTGTTGAAATGTATCTTTATCTTGCAGTAGATATTCACTTCACAATATAAATATACTGTACAGAGTGATAGCAGACACTGTCGTCTCAACTAGAGAACCCAGGTGTGTGTGTGTCTTCAGGCGGACATAAAGTTAAGGCAGGTGGAGTGATTGTCTACAATAACTTGAAACGGCTGACCCTGCCACGTCGATGGAGGAAAGAGGAATGATTTGAAATGTCCACAGTGAAATGCTTCAGCTGCACAATAATACATGTGTTCATAGTGCTTTAATTGTATCATGTTTCCCATTCATCTTCAGTGATTATCATTGACAATGCCCTAATCGCTGAGATTGATGCGCTTTTCAGAACGATGTGTCATTTTCAACATGTCTGCCTGTCCAGTTTGGGACAAAATACATTAGTGATACTTTTCAACACAAGTGCCAATAATAACTCCTATTGACGCAGTATATAGAATTATTAAGATTAGGGTTAGACCAATATTTCAAGTTGCTGATATATGGGGCCGATATTGGCCTTTTATTAAAAATGTGATATGGCATAGTCAGTGTTGTCCACTGGTTGTCTATGGGAAGCTCTGCATGAACTGATTCTCTCATAAGACATTATGGTCAGATTCTACACATAATATGCATGAATATGCATATTATAATCATTATTATCCTGGGTTTCAATGGAGAGTTTTAGTGTCCCATGATGGTCTAAATGCTGTTTCAGAGGCTTTTCCACCCTGAAAAGAACAAAATTCTGCCCACTGAATACAAAATTTTGGGAGATTTTTTGGGGCATATAAAAGGTCAATTTTAAAGATTTTGGCATATCGGCACTAAATATCATCTCAGCAGCTTCAATGCAAAAATATCGGTTTTGGTGTCGGATTTCAAAAACACATATCGGTCAAACAGATCCCATAGTTAAATGATTACTGGCATGAAAGTAAGACTAGTATATTTAATATATATTGAATACTGGCATCACATATCAGCTGTCGGCAGCTTCAATCCAAAAATATCGGCCTCCAAAAACCCATATCAGTCTAACCTTAACCGACATAGATTATGTTGAAAAGCAACGCAAATGTGAGCGAGCGTGAACATGACGCGTCCGTTTTAAGGGCCCATTGTTTTGTCAAAGACGCGGACCCGTAAATAGGATTCTACAAAGGGCCTCCGTTTTCTACCTTGAAGCGGGACCGCGCCTCGCGCTGCCAGATGCATATTTTCCCTCACTCTGCTGCTGAAAAAGGCCGTGGAGTCGGCCCGCGGCGCGTCTCTGGCCCGCCCGGCTGGGATCGCTCCTCGGTGAAAACTGAAGGACAAACATTTAACAATGAGTCTTTTGCTTTTCACATGTCTACTTAATAAAAAAAAACGCTGTCTTTGTTGTTCATTTCCCCCTCTCTGTTTGCACGTTGATGTGTGTCTTTTTTTTTTTTTTTCCAAGCGCTCTCCTCCTCCTCCTCCTCCCCGGTGCTCTGGCCAGTGATGGCTTCCTTTCATTCTCTCTCCCACACAGCGTTGCTGTGTACAGCTTTTCCTCGCTCTTTCCTTCCCTCTCTCTCTCTATCATTCTCTCTCTGTCTCTGTCAGTCTCCCTCTTTCCCTCACCCTTTCTCATCTCTCTCTCTCTCTCCCTCCCTCTCTTTTTCTAACAGTATTTTCTTGGCAAAACCCATCAAAGAGTCGGATGATTAACTGAATAAGAATGTGCCCTCATTAACATGTGTGGCTTTGATATATTAATATATTAACATCTAAATAGATAAAAACAAAATTATATTGAACCTCATATAGCTTTCATATTTAGGTTTTTTTTTTTTGTAAGGTTGGTGACAAAAAAGAACAAGTGCAGAGATATGAGTAGTGCTAGTCTAGTTTGACAAAACCAAGGTGTGCCATGTTATTTTGAAGCCTTTCTTCATCTAGAAAATCTAGGAATAATGTTGCTGACCTTGGAATCATAAAGTTGCATCTGACATTTTGGGCAAAAACGAGGTGTTTATATCATGTCATTCAACAGTTAGGTCTAAAGTTTGATTTTTGAAAACAGGGTACAAAATCCAGCTTTAAAAGGTCACATTGGCTTACCCAGCAAGAATTTGACGTACAGCGACATGCAGAAGACGGATAAGTCCAACCGCTTTAGATCGGTCCAAGATCGGATGCAGCTGGACGAGTTTGTAGCGTTTGAATGAAGCCATGAAAATAGCCTGAAAACTGACATCTAACACATTTGTGAACGTGTTAAATGTCGTGATACAACAACAGATCCTGCTTTCACGTAAGACAACAAAGCACCCTGGGTCCATTGTCATTTTGCATTTCTATTCTTGGTTTACACTAAAATTAGTATTTAAAAATAAAAGTAGATCCGGTCTCCCAAACAGGAACTATCTCTCCTAAATGGTATCCCTCCGCTATGTTCTCTTCTATCAATAAAAATGCTATTTGGCAAAATTATGTTCTAAAACGTCGGACCAAAGGTCCATTGAAAATCACAGTAGCAGAATCTGTTGTTGAATCTGTTCACCAACGTCAGTTTTCAGTCTATTTTCGTGGCTCATTCAAATGAATGGGAAGTAAATCCGAACACTACAAACTCGTCTAGCTGTATCCGATCTTGGTGATTAGTTTATATTCTGGTTTTCATGGTCAAGTGCCGAATAACCCCCATGTTAAAACTAAGTGGAATATTGCTTTAACCAAAGTTGTTTTACTTGCCTAACCTTAACCGTTAGCCAACCTTTAGCTGAAAATGCTGTGTTCAATTCGTGTTATTGTCACAGAATCCAATTTGTGGTGAAGGAATGTAATTTATTCATAACTCGTGTCCACAGCACATAAATCTGCGTTTCAGAGTTTGTGTTCATTTCACAACTTTTTATGAGATCACATGCAGTCTGTCGTATCAACATTTATTCAACGTCTAACTGTTGCTGGGTAGCTCTGTGAGACGTCTTCATCTAGAACATCTAGTAGTGTTGTTGACCTTGGAATCATAAAGCTGCATCTGACATTTTGGTCAAAAACAAGTCTTTCATATAATGTAGTTCAACACTTAGTTCTAAAGTTTGATTTTTGAAAACGGGGTAGAAAATCCAGCTTAAAAAGTTCTCATTAGCTTAGCTCTGCAGGATATGAAAACATGAACATTCAAAATCTCAAAGCCACCTTGAACGCAGATGGACCTTTATGATTCCAAGCTCACAAAGTTGCGTTTTCTTTCGTCCAACCCCCCGACAAAACCCCTCGCAAAATGACCAAATTTGAACCTGCAACCCCACGGCCCACAGCTGCGGAGTCTATCTTCTTCTTTTTTTTTTTTCATCTCACACACACTCACCCGCTCTCTCTCCCTCACACACAGACACACGCTCACTCCCGCCTACACAAGCGACCTCGCGACGGCGAAGCGTCCCGCGTGTCGGCCCTCACACGCACGCCCGCTTGGCGTGCAGCATCTCGATGAGCAGGTTGTTGCAGGGCACCTCGCCGCTCAGGTGCATGTAGCACAGGTAGTCCTCGGCCTGGGTGCTGAGGGACCGCAGCTCCGGCAGCCGGACCACCAGCTGGCCGAACTTCTCCTGGAACTGCGGGTAGGTGGACAGGGTGTACTCCAGCAGCGCCCCGTTCACCTGCTCCTGGACGCCCTCCACGAACGCCTGGTTCTCCAGCAGTTTCAC
The DNA here is from genome assembly GCF_048128805.1 of Centroberyx gerrardi. NCBI lineage: Eukaryota > Metazoa > Chordata > Actinopteri > Beryciformes > Berycidae > Centroberyx > Centroberyx gerrardi. The sequence goes on along the minus strand of NC_136004.1, from coordinate 3,985,319 downwards.
ATCTGCGGACGCACACATTTCTGGGTTATTACGGGTCAGGGAGGGAAAACATGCTTCTGGTTCAGGTATGGCAGGGTAGAAAATAGAAGCCCCATTGAAGGTCCACGTCTTTGAGAAGACAATGGAGCAGCACCAGACGAAATGCACACTCTCTTAAAGGGGATGTGTAATTTTCAGACACATTTGTGTTACTTTTCAACGCGATGTATGTTAATTCGGGTTTGGCCAGTGTGGGTTTTTGAAGGCCGATACTAATGCCGATATTTTCGCATTGCCCAAAGCCAATATTCAACATCTTTAAATTTGACCATTTCCATGCCACTAAATTCCACAAAATTACAAGGATTCAGTGTTTCCCCCAGGCTTCTATTCTTGTCAGGGTGGAAACAGCATTTAGACCAACATGGGACACTAAAACTCCCCATTGAAGCCCAGATTCACTTAAACACACTTGATCAGTTCAGATTAAGGACTTCCCATAGACAACGTGTAGTATTGCTAAAATTCTGCATTAAATATGTAATCAATCAAACTGCTTCATAGCCATCATATCAGAGGTGGACCACACTGACTGGACTACCGATTTTTAATAAAATGACAATATCAGCAAACTGATATATCAGGCTAACCTTGATCAAGCAATGGTGGAAAGCACATGCTGAAAACAGTAAATTCTCAGTGAAACATTTATTAGAGCCAGAACTCCATGTTTTGCAGTAGTCTTGTTTGGTTTAAAGCACCATAAACGTTTAAGAGTTTTCACATCTGGGCTGTAAGGACTTCTAATGCTCTATAGGAATGGATCAGAGAATATTAAACTCTGATGTTCAAAATAATCTTAAAATAATGTAAAAACTGTGATGATCTTCAAAACATCATAAAATCAGAAAGGAAGAGACGAACCAGAAATTGAACCTCAAAACCTCTATTTTATTAACTTTATTAATTTTAGGTATAAATGCTATCTAATAGGTTACATCAAAATATTTTTTATCTATGAAATGAGGAGAGTGTGTGGTGTGTGTATGTTCATGTGTGCGTATGTGCGTTGTGTTTCTGAGTGAGCGAGTGTGTGTGTGTGTGTGTGTGTGTGTGAGACAATAGCTGGGCCCTCCAGTGGACTTGCATTCAGCATCAGCTGAGCCCATCCTGGAGAATCCATTCACACAGTAATTAAATGTTTTGAATCAATGTTCTGAATCATCTTTTCAAACTGCTTAAGGGCAATTAAATTACCCCCGACAAACCTGACTCTGAAGATGAGGGAGAGCGAGAGCAAAGAAACCGACAGCAAAGACGGCAAATATTTTCTGCCTGTGACAAGTGCTCTCCCTATTCAAAAGCTCTTTGTTCGCTGCTTTGCCAGCGCTAAATAGCAATCACTTCTGGGAATCTGGGCAAGCCACATCTATGCTCTCTCCATATGCACAAGCCGCTACATGAATGTCGGTCCAGCCATCGAATGATAGACCCATCCATTACGCTTCTTTTGAATGCCATTAGTGGACAATGGGAGAGGATGTCTTTGTTAATATTGGCTTTTGTCAACCCCAGAAATTTAATTAAGTGTGTTTATTTGAGGGGAAAAAAGACCAGTTTGGAAAACACTTGTAACCTTCCAGATAAATAGGCACCGCAGATAATCCGCGATTGTGACATTTTTCCATTAAAATGTCAGTATTGCTATTCAAATTCTGCCAAAAGACAGCATCAGCGTTGGCCCCGCAGCCCAATAAAGTTGATTGATTTTTTGCATCAAAACCTGAATCCCATTCCGTTCTTTTGAAAATATCTAAGCTGCAGGCTGCTAATGTGAGTTCAGGCCTTTAAAAATACCCTCTGTTTTTTTTAGGTAAATCAATGATCAATCAATTCTAATTAAAAAACACAACTTCAAAGGAAGAGATACACTATATCTGCTGGGAAACCGTTTTTTTTTTTTTTAAATCGCAGAATAATGTATTTTCCTTTCGAGTTGAATATTTGTATTTATATGTATGGTTGGCTTGGGTGTAGTGGAGGAGTAAGCCTGACAAAAATCTTGATGATCTTAATTCATAGTATATATCATAATAAGATAAATCTGATGTAAGTTATATGAAGATAGAGTCTTTTAAGACAAAAATGAAGCAGAAATTAACACATTTTCTGAAAATATGATTGATTTTTGCTTCTATCGGTGGTCGTTTGCCTGACGATGATCACCGACTGGAGGTAATAATTTATGCACATTCATCACAGCTATGATGCACATGAGGTCCACTCACTGGGGTTGAAGAGGAGGAGGAATTTAAGGCAGGCGATCTCTCTGCGGTCCACCTGCAGCGCCTGCAGCCTCGCTGCCAGCTCCTGACCTCTCTGGACCAGGCCGGACAGAGTGGCCTCCGCTTGGGACAGGATGGACGACAGCTCCACCTGGAAATGACAGCGTTTATGTCCAAGATGCCATAGATCAAGGTCTCACACAAGGTGCTTTTGGAGGACAGGAATTGTACTGGAAAGAAATGACACCCCTGGAAAGAAATGACACCCATGGGACCATACACATGGGTGTTTTAATGTCTGACCCCTCGCCAATTAAAGGCTTTTAAACTTTCAAAACCTGGACTTGGATTTTTTTACATCACTAGAACATATACTGCCCATCAAAAGTTTGGGGACACCTGATTGAATGCTCTATGTTTTTCATTCTCTTAAAGCCATTTTGATCTAAAGGCTTATGCTTAAATGCTTGACATTTGTTTCTTAGACAAATATAAATACTGAAGTCTTGATGTCTTCACTATTATTCTAAAATGTGGAAAATAGTAAAAATAAAGAAAAATGTGGTGTCCCCAACTTTTGACGAGCAGTGTATGTGTGATCATAATATTTCCTATCTTCCTTTCTTCTTCCTTCTTTTCTTTCTTTCTTTCTTTCTTTCTTTACCTGAAGTTCATCATTCAATAGTGCTAAAATAGAGGATCCAGTCTGTTAAAGTGAGGAGTTAATAAGGACTTAAGTCATCTATCGTTTGTGCTACCAATCATTTTGTGTCACTCTTAAATGGGGGTTATCTCATATCTCAAACTCTTCATATACATACACATATTGTAGAGGTTATAGGCAAAAATGTAGTGGTAGCTGATGAGCTATACTCTAATCCTACCGGTCTATAGGTAGATATACTCTGAATACACAGACATAGAGGTGGGTATCATTCCCACATATACATTATATGGGGTGTATAGTATTCTATTATGCTAATATTTGGAAAATAAAAAAATCATATCATGTTTATTGCCCAATATTTCAAACCTGAAACCGATGATATCATCTAATGTCATTATTTTGCAATGAAAGGCCTTTCACTTCAATAATAATTCACGGTGAGTTCTAATGAGAGTCATCTTTTTGTAAAAGTATGCCACATTTTTAAACTGTAAAGGTGATGACTTGGTCAGCAGCCAAGTTCAAATCATCCCAATCACTTTAACCACCAGCAACACTGCTGAGCCTGTTGCTTTTCCTTTTACAGCAACAACCAACCAGGCTGAGGTATCAGTTTGCTGATATTGGCCTTTCAATACATATGATATATCAGATATCAGCCAGTCAGTGTTGTCCACCTCTGATATGATGGAGGCTCCCTACCATTGAATAGGTGGATGGGTCACCCTGCCTTAACCTGCTAACACTAAAAGAATTTAATTAGTATGGGTTTCAATGGAGAGTTTTAGTATCCATGATGGTCTAAATGCTGTTTCAGAGGCTTTTCCACCCTGACAAGAATACAATTCAGGGGGAAACACTGAATAATGTTTTTTTGGCATGTAAATGGTCAAATGTAAAGATAATGAAGGTCGGTGCAAAATATTGGCAAACTATTGTCAGCTTCAGTCTAAAAAGACCAGTAGTGGTATTGGCCTTCAAAAGCAGATGTTGATCAAACCCTATAACCAGCTCTACATAAAAACTTCTCCCCTCTGCCCCGTGAGCAGATCTAATTAAACAGCTTGATTCCAAAATGTTATACATCCAGTTTCAAAAATGGCCTTGGTTGACAGACTGAATTTTCCATGCACATTTGAACGGAGTGAACTGAAAGTGAACTGACCCTGCTCTGCATGGTGCTCATGGGTAATTTGTGTGAAGTAGTTTTTACCTCCTGGCCGGTCACCAGCAGGATACTGTCCTCCTTTCCATGCTGCACTTGTCTGAAGATGTGATCCAGGACCAGAAGTTCAGACCAGCAGTTATGGAGAAGCTTCATTTGATCTCCCACCTACAAGAAACAGACGGACAAAAAAGATGCATAGGCAGGGAGACAGAGAAAGAGAGCAAGACAAAGACTCAAAGACAAGACTCTGTTTACACTATTCCAATTCACGTACAGCTTAATTCTTTTTTCTTGGCGGTTCAAATCAATGAGAAGCCAGTGCAATATTCTCTGAATCTGTATTCCTGCTTATTTTTCCTATTACTGACTTCCATAACTTCCTATAGCTTTCTAACAGAGACCATGTGCATATTGCATATAGAAATCTCCTAAGTTTCTATATTTTCTATAATTTTATGTTATATCTAATGTGACCTATATGGCAGCAACCCACCACATCAAATTCCTTGTATGTGCAAAGTCACTCAGCCAATAAATCTGATTCTGATAAAAAAACATAAATAAAAAAAAATACTACTCTCGACTTGCTATCAATCTAACGCCAAAACCCACTAAAACCCACCTGAAACTGCAACATCCCACAAAAAAACAACCACAGATGGACAGAAAAATGGGGTGACCATAAAGAGAGGGAAAGAGGAGGAAGGAGGAGGAAGGTGGGGTGTGTGTGTGTGTGTATGTGTGAGAGGAGGGGGGGGTCCTGGTGTCATATTTATCCAGCGTCCAGGGTGTTTTTTCTTGCGTCTCGTCACCTTGTATTTACGAGCATCGTCGACGACCTCTCCAACCCCCCCCCCCCCACACACACACACACACACACACACACACCCACACCCATTACATCAGCTTTGGGGGATGTGTGTGTGTGCGTGTGTGTGTGTGTGTGTGTGCATTTCAGATTGAGCCCCTCCTCGCTGTCACAATATTGTCTGTAAACCGAAGGACACCGCAGTCAGTAATTCTCCAAGCCGCTGGTGCTAATAGGCCCGGACACACATTCAATCTGACAGGGGGGCCTGACAGAATTACTGTCCCTCTGAATGAAACTATATATCTGTCTGGGAGGAGAGGTCCAATCTGGTGGCCACGCACTCATCTGGACTCATCTGGGGAGTGGGGGTGGGGGGTGCAGTGATGGGGGTGTTGGAGGAAGCGGGAGAGGTCTCGGCGACCTGCTTGTGCTTCCCCTCCGAGAGGAATCGGACGCTCGGCCGCGGCCAAAAAAATCGCGCCGAAAAAACACTGTTGAACATGGGTGGAAATCCTGTTGGGGCAGACCTGGTGCTCCTTCATTTTTATCTAACGTGACTGTGGATTCTCTACTGTCTACGCAAATGCCTGAGAAATGGCAACAATGAGGGGCGACGGGCTTTTTGAGTGGGGAATTGGGGGTAGACTCATGTATTGATTCGGGCGGATGTTGTCTTAAAAAAAAAACGGATGTTGGCCAGTCAGTGTCATCCACTTGTGATAAGATGGAGGTGCCTTCCTGACAACTGCTAGTCGATATGTTTTTATTATTATTATTTTATATGAGATACAGTATCTGACCGGAGAAATCATTCCAGTGTGGTGTGGGAGGCTTTTACTCAACAGTCGGTAAAACCTGCAGTGAAACCTGCCTCACCCTGCCTTAAGGAGCTGCAAATCACTTAAAAGAATTTCATTAGAATCGAGAGTTTTAGTGTCCCATGATGGTCTAAATGCTGTTTCCAAGGCTTTTAAACACTGATAAGAATATCATTCTGGGTGAAAAACTGAATACTGACTGTTTTTTTGCATGAAAATTGTCAAATTTAAAGATATTGAATAGCACTCAAAAATATTGGTATTGGTATCGTCATTCAAGAATTAATACTGGTATAACTGTAGTGGGCAATATTGCCTGCAACAGGAACAGGGGCCTGCTCTGTTGGTGTTTTAGCTGACACCCTAATCCAGAGAGTTCATTTCCAAAACATCTTACATCCATTTCAGGAAAAAAGAAATCACTACCTCCGGTTTATCTTTTAACATCTCTAAGATATAGAGGAAACATGTCATTTTGTTAACAAAGGACTTTTTTTTTTTTTTGTAAGTTTTACCGTCTGTACAATCATTTTATTCTATTTGTTTTACTGTCAATCATTTTGTAAGAGTAGACGTCTCTGTTTTCACATGGTGGATATCTATCTCATTTTTGAACTCTTCAAATACAACAGAATATTCTCGGCCATATTATTATTTTTCAAATTGCCTATCTACAGTACATTGCCTCTAATTGTCGAACCCTTATGTCGTCCTTTGTGTGCACTTCCTCGCATTCCCTCAGCAGCATCTTCCATGTGCAACAGGTGAATGGGGGGTCAAATGCAAGACACGACAAAGGCCACCTCGGGGGCGTGGGGAGGGAGGTGGCGGTGGGGGGGTTGTACACAGCAAACAAGCAATCCCAGCAATCAATAGCTTCCATTCTGCTGTGTATTTTATAACAATGTAGACAAGCGAAGCGCGGAGCTGCAGTGGAGAGCTGACATTCCCCCGTTATCGTCTGCGTGGAATGTAATTATCCAGCCCGGGGAAACAGCTCTTTCTGCGGGAGGCTTTCTTGGCAAATATGCGCAGCTTTGTTCTCATACTGTCCGTGTTGGCAACCTAAAAATGGGCTGCGAGTCACCAAAGATACATCAGAGGTGTGTGACATGGTGCGGCCGGCGTGAGGAAAGAAACCAAAATCGGGCGCAAAACGCACCGGCGTGACTCTGATGAAAAGAGAAATGGTTACAATACAAGAAAAGAATGAAAAGAAACCAGCAAAATGAAGTATTGAGATGACTGAGGACGTGACCTTTTTTCACAGTTGGAGTGCCGTCCCTGTCCTAGTTTTCCCTTTGGGTAATTATTTGACGGTGCAGCTAGTTTACACAAATTGAAAACCTGCTTTTGTTTGATATATCTGTGCAGTAGCTTTATTGAAAAAGCTTTTGATAAATGCAACAAAGAGCAATTTAACAGCTCTGGAGGGATTTAAACAGGAATCAAACTTTTGCTTGCCATATTAGATGTCATTTACGTACTGGCACTGCCTGAGACTAGGAAATACAGGGATCAAGGATTAGATCAAATCAAATCTGATCAAATCATATTCTGGCCAAATGCATTGTTTGATGTAAGCTTATTTGATAAAACAATGCATGGATGGTTTACAGGGAAGAGATATTACAAAAGAAGTTATTGGATATTGATAGCTAGTGACTTTTTATGGAGAAATGTGACCTAGATAAAAGACCTAGATAGTAGCCTCTCACTCTGCTAGCACAATCTTTAAAGAGTATCAGTGGTAGAATTTGAAGTGTGTTATGTTACGGTAGGGAATTAGTTTACTGACATGTTTCTCAGATGGACAAACAGCAAAACAACACGGCTCATTCTGCCTTGACGCTGTTACTTTAAGGAGCAGAACATGCTACACCAGAAGAGAGTCATTTCACAATAAAAGTCCCATTCAGGATCAGCGGACAGTTTACGCAACTTAAAAATGCATTTATTTGAGGGGGATAATTAAATCCTCTTCAATATTGGAGGAGACATGTCCCTCCTGATTCCTATGGCCTTGACTCTATAAGAAAATGAGACGATAAGGGTCCAGCAGGCTCGACAGCTACACAATATACACTTGAGGAGTTCATGTCCAAAATCAGCGCTTGTTCTTTTACGTGATAATCCGCAAGATTCTTGTTTTTTCTTGATGTTGCCGACACCTTTGGTGATAACCGGTCATTGCTTTGGTGTTTTGCACTCAATGTAGGTACTGGCCCAACATACTGTAATAATAAAGACATTCAATGTAGACTACAGCTTCTCATATTTCTTCTACTTCTTATATTTATTACAAACCAACCGATGTTGTTGCTCCCATTAACATAAAACTCATCACTTCCTGTGAAGCAGAGGATTTTTCCCAGGAAAGACAGAATGAAACACTATTGTGTGGTATCAATTGGTGACAGAGAGTAGCAAAGCAAACATTTATTTCTATGAAAAAATTGAGGATTATTACTTTAATCTATAGAGCAGTTAACTTAACCTGGGGGTCGCAAGATGATTTTTGGGAGGGTTGTAATGTGATGGAAAGGCATGTGAAGAAATACATTTCTAATTTATTATCAAGTATATTTTTATCTTTGTGATAATTGCCTTTTCCTCATGAAATAATGAATAGCCTCTAGGCTTCTTCCAATAATATATCGGTTAAAGAGACAATTTGTGTCAAAAAGCAGCAACAAAGTGTCACAATTGACCATTCTGTGGGTCATATACAAATTGAATATGCATATTTATTGTCATTGTTTATTGTCTTTAATCTTAATCATAAATGCTATTTTCTGGTTAAATCCTAAACCTTTGCAGCCTCTAGGCATCTTCCAATAATCAGTAAATTAGCCTGAAAAGAAAAAAGAAAAATCATCTATTGGTACCAAAGTTGACATTATACCCTACCCTTATACCCATAATCCTTAAAACTACAATTGCCACAAATTTTTTATTTTTTTATTTTTTTCAAACAGTGGGTATCTCTCATTTTGGAATGAAACTCTTCACTACTATACTGTAGCAAAGGAGCAGCCAAGTATCCATCTAACCCAGCCAATATAAAGATACCAACAAGTCCTCCAACCCATACGACCACATAGGTCGTTTGTTCCTACCCTCTAATACGACCCACAGGAGCGTTTCCTAAATTAGCGCCCCTACCGGCGGCAGGAGATGGCTACGTTGGTCTGCGTCCACGTCACGTGACTGTCAAGTTTCTCTCTGCGGCGAAAAAAAATAAATGGCTGACATTGCTTTTATTCTCAGTGGAAAATGCAATATTTTAAGATAGTTTCGGCATTAAAATGCGTTTTGATAACATTTCTAGCGAGAAATGTGCATTTTATTTCCATAATCTTCGTTCAGTGAATGTATATGATGTTTAGTTTGTTAGTTATTACGAAGATTCATTCAGGCTTTCTATCGTTGCTATGGTGGTTGCTATGGACGCTGCTATCGCTGAAACCACGCAGTTGCATGTTGTTTGAATCATTGTCTTTGCGTTGTGTAGTTATCTGAGCTGTTATGTTATTTGTGTTATCGGATGTTATCCGATAACACCATATGATCATAAGTTCGGTTCCTGTCAGAGCGCTTTTTTGTCAATGGCTCTGGCTCATGTGAAGGACGGTCAACAGGCAGCAAACAGCAAACTGCTTCCCCACCTTTTAAACTAAAACAACCCAGTCGCCAGAATAAAATGTTGGCACACACACACACACACACACACATACACACCGTCTGACAACATTATGGAAAGGACCCTACAGAGAAATGAAACGTTTTTCTTTACCTTTCACTTGATCCGGTCTGTGTGTAACCAAGTCTCGCTCAAGTCTCGCGAGAGTTGAGTTGTTGCAGGAAGTTACACACAGACCGGATCAAGCGAAAGGTAAAGAGAAACGTTTCATTTCTCTGTAGGGTCCTTTCCATAATGTTGTCAGACACTTATAATAACAATCTGAGCCTGTCAGTGGCAAAAACAAGCACTTTTAGTGGACGTACATTGACGGTTCACATTTGCCCCGTCGGATTACATTGCAGCTCGTTTCGCGGCTGCCGGCTGACGCGATCTCGCTCAATACTGGACCAATTTCAAAAATTGTTGTCGCCTTTTGTCACTTAGACACAAAAAGATGGGAAAATAGGGTCCAGGTTGAAAAATACCGAAGTTACCCTTTAAATATCTAATTGTTAAATGGGTGAAAATACATTTTAACCATATTTTACCCATATTTGACAGCGCCCCCAGTTGTTGACTATACTCACATGATAGCTGAGGTCAAGAGCTCTCTATAACAGTTGGTCCCATGTCTGTAACCCCTTTTGTTGCTGAATTATAAGCCTTCAAACATGCACCGAGGTCAAGGTTCAAAGGTCACTATTTCAAAGCAGGAGCCATGTAGAAACTTCATACTGACATATGTTACTCTCCAGGTCGAGACCTTTCCAACGATGTATTTGGTTTAGCTCTACGACAAAGTTTTAATTTTCTCATTTCAGGGACACAAGCCATCCCAGGCCTAGTTTCACAGAGCACTTTGAAGGCCCAATATATAAAATGAAGCTTTTTGTTTGTTTGTTTGTTTGTTTGTTTCTTTTTTAGGGGAAATAGTGACCAAAATGAGTCACCTTCAGAGATTACAATTCTGCTGACAATCTAGGGCATTACTACAGGCTTGGAGGAAGGCCTGAAGTGCTTGGGTTAGGGCTGAAAATACCATAGGCTACTATTTACACAACCCTGGAGATTTTTTGTATCTTTATGATTCTTGGTTTTGGGATTTTATATCAGTATGACATAGCCCATTCAATCAGAATCTGTTTTATTAGCCAATGCAAGCATACAAAGAATGTGTCTTGGCGTTTGCTCCCAAAACACGCAACACAGAAGAATAAAAATAGACAAAAGTAAGGTAATGATAATAATAATGAAATAAACAAAGTAATATTAAAATTAAATTGAAATTTTAAAATCTATTTACAGAATGGAATAGTAATAGTTTTAAAATGGGATATAAAACTTGAAATGAAATATTGACTGTACAAAGGAAATGGACTGTGCTATGGACAAATAAATGAAGTGTATGAAATATATGAAGGTGACAAGAGCAAAAATTGTGCATAAATAATTAAATTATGTAACAGTGGAGGTTGAATGCAATGCACAATCTAAAGTCCAGTTTGATGAAATATATGAAAGTGACAAGTGCAGGGATTAAATGAGGGATGTGAAATGTAAAGTCCAGTTTGATAACCCCGTCTTCATCCCGTTTATATGGCCATGGTACAAGATTTGACACACACACACACACACACACACACACACACACACACACACACACACAACGTTGGAGTGCTTTATTGGATGACATGGCTCAATATTAATTGAGGAAGACTCTATGTTTTAAGAAAGATGATTTCATATTAAATATCCTCAGCCACATATTCTTGGAAATATAAAATTAAATGAGCAACTTCACATTTTACAATCACAGGCTATAAAACGCCTTTTCTTAACAGATATAGTTGCATTTGGATTCGGGTTGCGGCCGACTGGCGGCAATTTGAAATGGAATGAAGCCTACTGATGGCAGACAACCCAAAACAGGAGTCGAACACGTCCATAGCAGCGTCCATAGCAACCACCATAGCAACGATAGAAAGCCTTCATAATAACTAACAAACTAAACATCATATACATTCACTGAACGAAGATTATGAAAATAAAATGCACATTTCTCGCTAGAAATGTTATCAAAATGCATTTTAATGCCGAAACTATCTTAAAATATTGCATTTTCCACTGAGAATAAAAGCAATGTCAGCCATTTATTTTTTTTCGCCGCAGAGAGAAACTTGACAGTCACGTGACGTGGACGCACACCAACGTAGCCATCTCCTGCCGCCGGTAGGGGCGCTAATTTAGGAAACGCTCCTGTGAGTCATATTAGAGGGTAGGAACAAACGACCTATGTGGTCGTTTTTTGGGGGAGGACAGTCTCAAAGATACCATGTTCCTGTTAGTCTGAGGGAGTGTGACAAATCTCATTATGACCACAATGCACTCATTGTTTCCGAGATAGGGAAGGTAGAAAAGTGAAAAAAAAAAAAAAAAAGAGAAACCCTTTTGGATCTTGTCAGAAACCAAGAACAAAAGAGAGACTTCCACTGAAACACAGTGGAAGTCTAATGGTTAGAGAGGTGAGCTTGACACCAGAGAGTCAGTGAACTATGGGCAGGGAAAGTGAACGAGACACACTCTCCCCTCCCTCGACAACTACCAGAAGCTGTAGTAGAAGACTGTGGTCGTACTGGGTGGCTCCCAGGTATGAATGTCTGTAACTTAATGAGAGTGAAGCAGGAAAAAGAGCAGACTTATTCTTACCAGGGTAAATAAACTTAAATTTAAAAAAAGGATTCAGCAGGAGTTTTACCCAAGGCCAAAAAATGCTTTCTTTTAGTTAAACAGTTAAATCAGTTTGACCATGGCTTACTGACAAATGTTTGTCAGTGTGTTTGTCAGTATGGAGAAATTAAGTTCTGACTCACAGAAGAAGTTAACATTTCTTCTGTTTTGTAACTGGCCTTATTTGGCAAAACCATTCTCTGATGCTCCGTTTGCACTTTGAACAGTAGGTGTATTCAGCCATATTGTCACCTGTATGGCGGCTCCCTCCTAGCACCACAGCATACCACAACAACAGTATTGATTTCTGTGGCGTGGGGCTTCCATTTGACTGTACTAATAAATCATGCTGTGCCACGTCTATGGCGCGGCTCAATTACACCATTCAGTTGACAAAGAGAATCATTGTGCTGGAGATGATGGACTGGGACACTGATGCATGTTCTAATCATTATCCTGAGAGTGTGTAGCTGTGTGTGTGTGTGTGTGTGTGTGTGTGTGTGCGTGTGTGTGTGTGTGTGTGTGTGTGTGTGTGAGTGGCTGGCTCATAACTACCTACTGTTCAGCAGCAAGGAACTACAGAGACCAAACACCAGCCAGGAATAATTATCCATACAAGGCTAAAAGTATTCTACCACACTAACGAAACGCTTCACCCACACTTTAATGTCTCTTTACAGCAACAACATTACAGTACATTAAAGCTAATGTGTATTAGCAGGTAAATTAAGCAACAGCTGCTTCTGTAAAAGCAATACTGGCTGTGTCTGAGTGTCACTACGAATACGGATGAAGTGAAATGAATATACAAAAAATATCTCCTTTTGGACAATTCAAAATAGTCGGTATGAACAATCTACTGGTGACACAGATGATTTTCGTGTCTATGTTGTCATCACTTAAAGTAATAATTCATGACATGTTTATATAAATAAATGTATGCTTTGCTACCCTCTATAATAGTGATTCAACCTATATCCAGTTCATGAAAGCTTTAACATTTACTGTACTGAACACCTAGTGTCTGGTCTAGTCTCTGGCACACAGGAAGTGATACTTTTTATGTTTCCGGTTTGTGTAGAAAAAACAGAAGAAGAACTGGGTAGTTAGCATGAGCAGTGATAGCCACCATCGCTGAACAGACAAAGAAAAGAGCGCCACCTACAGAAACTCAAACTGCATCAACAGAGAATCCAAGGAAAAAGACGTCACAGTACTGGACACACTGTTTGATTGACAGGTGATCTCTGGGAAGAGCAGCAGAAACACCACAGCAATGAACGCTGAGCACCAAAGATGGAGACTAAATAAAAAAAAAAAAAACAGCACAGCAATGTCTAACCGCCTAGGAAAAAGTGGATTACCACTTTAACAGGTAAATTGACCAATTCTCAACAATTTCTCAAAAACTTGATGTTTTGCTTTAATTTGCATTAAATGTAATTATGCATGTTGTGCTAACCTTGGCGATATGTGTTCAAGCTGCACTAGGCAACGTCTCACTTTGGCAACCCAAAATGGCAGTGAGAGTTAACTGTTTGAATTTTTTTGAAGTTTCAAGGTCTTCATATGCCAGAAATTCGTAAGGTGACGTCAGTAAACTAATACTACATTCACATCATATCGGAAGAAGCAGAAGAATGGGATGATATCTTATTGCTACTTTGGAAGTGTCCACGTTTTTGGAACGGCCACATCCAAGATGCCAATCGTAAGGTCAATTGTTGTCATTAATAAGTTACTTTGAAATCAACCACAAACCAACTGAAGCAGATATTGCTCGCTTTTAGTTTCAAGTCGCTTCAGTAGTTGATTGTATTAGTGTGAAAAAATTGATAATTCTGCCTTTTATTACCTTGGACTGCGAACATCGGTGGATTCGCTACAGTACTTGTGGCCTGTCTTGACATGCTTACGCAATTTGTAACACCATATATCAGAGCCTACAAACATTTTCCCTGTTCTACTTGTAATCACCACTAGGATGCTATGGACGATGGTTTTTCCCGGTCAGCAGTTTGCTTGTAAATCAGCCATCGTTGGTGAGTCCAGCTTTTCTCTGGACGGAGTGCTCGCTACTGCTTAGAAGACACTTTTGGATTTCACTCTTAAGTTTTGATTCGTCACTTCCAATGGGTGGAAAAGATTTCCCACCAGTGACCACACCAATGCCAGAATTTAATTTTGGAAAACAGGGTGAGGGAGGGGACGCTGTTCTCTGTTGCAGCCCCACTTTGTGATTCAGACTGATAAGAAGGCTGAATTTCTACATAAACATCTTGTGTAGTGCAGCCTTTTCGTCATCATTAAGAGTGTGGGCATGCATGCCATTTGTGCATGTGATGATGGAAAAATGTGTGTGTGTGTGTGTGTGTATGTGTGTGTGTGTGTGTGTGTGTGTGTGTGTATGTGTGTGTTAGGCGTGGGAGGTACTTACCCTCAGCTCCTTGAAGAAGATGCAGCTCCTAGCCCACTCCACTATGGAGAAGAGCGTCTGGTCTGCCATGCGACACATGAGGCTGAAGGTACTGGGCTTGTCCAGCCGGCCTCGGCCGCTCTGCTCCTGCTGCAGATGGGCAACTATCTTACTCTGCACCACCAGCTCATCCGGATCGCAGCGCAGCAGCTCCAGCACCAGGGGTGGCAGGCTGGGCGGCTGAGGCGAGCCCGAGGGGTACATGTCTGGGTAGGGGTATCCTGTCAGCGACTCGGGGGAGCTGGTGTAGTCGGGGCACTCGGCCTTGATAGCCCTGCCGGGGAAGGCCGTGTACTGATACTGGGCGGTGAGGGGCATGTGGGACTGCATGGCCATGCCCAGAGACGGGGGCCCATAGAGGCTGCCCTCGTAGTCTGTGGGGGTGATGGAGGTCGGGGTGGAGGGCAGGAGGCTTTTGGAGATGGTGGGCAGGCTGTGCAGGGAGCCGGTGAAGCCGTAGTCGCTCTGGAGAGGGGAGGCCGGCGGAGGAGCCGCAGTCTCCAGCTTGAAGCCGTTGGATCGTATCAAAGCCTTCTTCTGCTGCTTCAAGGCCCTATCTCTCTTGTACATGGGGCCAAACTTATTCCTGCCCCCACGCATGCGATCTGCACGCACCGCTGTCACAGCAAGAGACAAGAGGTGAAAAACAGATTTAGAGATGAAATACCGGCTCTACTGAATTGTCCCGCCCTGCCAGGTTCCTATTTCCAAAACTCCTTGACGAGCAGAGGAGCATGGTTCCAAATAACACCCAAAACAAAATCATAACTCACTGCATCCTTAACAAATTCTGAAAATAGCATGGAGAGTAAATAGCAGGCTTGTCATTAATTTTTGCTTCCCTTTTTAGGGATTAAAAAAATCCCCACTGCCTCTGCAGTTCCACTCCTTCTTGTAGCCTAAATAGAGCCTTTGATTTAAAACAGGGGAGTCTTTTGGGCTTTATCAGTAAGTCAAGAATGTGTCGTTTTTCTACTACGGAAGCAGGTGCTTCTCTGCATTGCTGTCTGGGAATCATTGCAATCCCATGTGCATAGGAAGCAATGATGAGAGCTACCACAAGCCTGCAAATCAGGAAATATTTATTATGATGGCCTACTAATCCTGTAATAAATTTTAGAATGATAGAAATAACCCAGCAAAACTGGGTGTCCCTATAGGAATATTATGGGAATTTCATAAAGTGGTAGTGTAGGAGACAAACAATACCATAAAATCCAAGTACCATATAATCCAGCTATTGAATAACACTGACACAATATAGGAATATTATAGGAATTATTATAGGAATTCACGTTACAGTAATTTTATAAGACACTATAAGTCCCTGCTGCAATATTCTAGGAATATTATAGGAAATTAGAAACACCATAAAGTACCATAAAGTCACTATAAATTCACAAATGAGTACCACACATACAATAAGTCCCTTACAGCAATATTATAAGAATTATGCCATCAAGTATTATAAAGTCACTATTAACTTACTGTTGAGCACCACAGACACACTGTAAGTCCCTATAGAAAGATTACAGTGATTTTTTCGTTATGACTATTTCTCCAAAATTATTATAACAGTGAAAAAGAGGTAGCCTACACATGTTTATTTCTTAACCATTAAATAACACGGCTATATAAATGAATGGACGTTCCTACCGTACCTTCTAGCCGCATCCCAACGCTGAGGCATTTCTGGAAGCGACAGAAGGGACATCTCTTCCTCTGGGTCTTGTCTATTTTACACTCCTGGTTTTCCGCACACGTGTACCTCTTGTTGTTCTGAACTGTTCTCTTGAAGAAGCCCTGCACACGGATGGACCATTAGAAAACACAGAATACAGAGGATATACAGTTTAAAATGATGGACGCATTTTTAGCATTACAAGGAAAAGAAAAGATCAAGCAAAAAGTATCAGAAATTTAATTGAAAGTCTTGAAAAAAATAATAGGAGCATCAATGTTCCGTCTCAGCGGATAGTTTGGTGACCTACGTCTAATAATTTACCGTAATAATAATAATAATAATAATAATAATAATAATAATAATAATATGTTGTCAGTCCTCAGTCAGCAATATTCCATTCCGGGACTTTTCCATATCGGATCAGTGGATTGTCGCCCCTGCATCATATTTGAATACTTAATAACTATTTTTATAGACAAACTGATTTATTAATATCAATAACGCTTCATCCATTGGTTCTACCTTGCAGCTCTCGCAGGTGAGAAGACCGTAGTGGTATCCCGACACCTTGTCCCCGCAGACAGGACACAGCTCTTCCAGGTCATCGTCATATGTGTATTCCATAACCTTCAAAGTCACACCTGGCTCACACACACATAAAGCACAACCTGTTATACTGTAAATGCCCGCTCAAAACATCCGTTAGTTTTCTTTTACCCAGTGATTTAAGAGAGGAAAATCCGCCCTAAACCCTCCTGCAAGAGCGGATATATAGAGGGGAAAAATGTGATGGCTTTTATACACTTCATTTTATATTGTTTCAGTAACCCGGATTTTCTCCTATTTTAATTTATGCAATTATAAGGATGTGAAGGCAATTGTTTTTTATCACAAAAATCACGCAAATCGGCTCGCTTAATTAACTTCATTATAATATAATTGTATCTGTTATAAAATGAATAACGATAATGACAAAATATAATGAATGCTTATTTATTTCAAAATGGTCTAGGCCTCCCATAGGCTATGCAAAAAAAAAAAAAAAAAGTCCATATAAGGCTACAGGCCTACACCAGAGTTTAACACAGGCCTATATTGCAAAATGCAAATAAATTGGCTGTATTTATGAATAATATATGCAAGAAAACAATTTCAAAATGCAAGTACATTTAGGCCAATTTGTGTTTAATAGGGCCTATATCCTGTTATGGGCACATTTATTTTAAAATATCCGTACATATTCAACATATTCATAATAACGTATGCTGGGATACCTATGCTCATATTTTTAAATATAGGCTACTCTTGGTTTTTAGCATAACATACCTTTAATATATATTCAATATCGATGTATTTATGTACCATGTAAACTACGTAAATCCTAGAACATATGCAAGTGGCCATTTTTACCATATTGCCATACATTTCTTCCATATATTGTTAGCTACATAAATGCGCATGTATGGTTAAAAGATGCACGAATTTTATATAGGCTAGCCTACGTGGTTTCCACATGACCAGTAATGTAAAAAACTATGACCTCCAGTCGGTTATCATCGAACAACCACCAACGGAAACAAAACCTACTATTTTCAGAAAAGTATTAATTCATGTTTTTCCCCCTTAAAACACCCTATTTTCATGTAGCCTAACTTATCAGTGTGATATGATAGCTATGAATTTCATATCATAGTGACTTCTATCAGCCTAAAAAGGTGGATAAACTCCACTAATTTTTTTTTTGCTAGGCTATAGCTGTATTTTCTATCAAGTGTAGCCTTCATTTGTCACCTACCCTCGGTTATTGCGACCAATGAATCAATCAATCAATAAAAAAGGTATCCAAAATAAAAAATAAAAAGAACCCGAAGAATAGTTGTTTTTGGGCTAAAGTCAGCGCGGTCCGGTCCGGCGTCCCATCGGTGTAGCGGTGAAAAAGCCTCCCAAGTGTCCGCGCAGTCGGTCGGTGTGTTTCTGATACTGTGCCGCTTTGACAGCGCCGCTTTCGTCCCTGCCATGCCAAAACGCACAGTAGAATTGAGCCGAATTGAATTGGATTATATAACTGGGAGGAGGTGACCAATCAGTGACAGATGCGCGTGAGATAGCGGCGTCACGCGCGCTGTGAGCGCCACAGTCCCTATATGAGGTGCTCGCGAGGAGGTGAGATGGACGATGGAGAAGCCGCGTAGCGCGCGCTCAGCAACACATTTGTACTGATTATTGTTTATGAAAAAGACCAAACATGGACATCCTGAACCTAGCATGGAGAGATATAGCATTGTTATTATTATTAGGTTAATGATATTAATGTTGTCATTAATATCATTATTATGATATTAATGTATTAATAGGTCTATGTTTATTTATATTAGGCTGTTGCTTTTATTACTACTGCTGGGATTGAATCTGAGATCTTTCGGTTACGGGATATTCTCTAATCCAAGTCTTTAATTACTTTTCTACACTGCCGCTATTTTATTATCATTATTATTATTGTTGTTGTTTAAGGTTTTTATTGTAGTAGGTATTGTTATGATATTTTAAGTAACATTATTGTATTATTATATGCTTCTATTCAATTCTATTCTATTCTATCCTATTCTAGCAGTGTTTTTGAATTGTTATCACAAACCTACTTTATTGTTTGCCATGATTTAAATCTATCAAAAATGTTTCTTTACAAATAAAATATATAGCCTACAGAATATATATTTTGTTCTTTTTAAAGTAAAATATAGGCTGTAGGCTACTTTTTTTCTTAAAGTACCGTTCTATTCAGTCCTCCTGGGTTTGCGTCGTCATTCAATTTCAAGGTCGTTCAACAGTAGGCTGTAATGGGCTAAACGGTGTTTTTCTGTAAGAAATGCTGCCGCTTCCTTAGCATCTTGTGGCAAATATTATTCTGACTGATAGAAACATTTGGTTATAGACTTCTGGATGTTGTGGGAACAGTTAGAATGGCTTTTCTTTCGTGTACAGTTTATTATAGCCCATATTATACCATATGAACTGGGTTATAACTGGTTTCTTCGCTTGACAACAACAAGACCAAATCATTCTCAAATCAATCTCTATCTATTTTTGTTGAAAGTTTGCAGAAAACTGCACCGACTTACCTTGAGCCTCGTCTCCCAACATCTGAACCCCACACAGCAGCCAGTCAATGATGATTGTCTGATAATAAAAACCTGACTGGAGATGTGGTTGCACCCTCGCATGGGCCACACGAAAACGAAAAAAAAAAATATTTAAAAAGAAAAAAAATCCTGTCTATACGGAACCAGTAAGGCCAGTGTGAGTGTGATGGTGACCATTGAGGAGCACCGAGTGAAACTCCTCCAGTCCGCTCGCTCTTTACTGTCCTTTCCTTATCACAAAGTTTGGGCTCCGCCGCTGCTATTGGCGGACCGGGTCACGTGACGGACGCTCTGCCTCCTCCGTCTCCAGCGCCGAATGCCTGGACAGGAAAACGGTGCTGATGGAGGATTCTCGCTTTGATCAGCATGCATCTCGAAACGAAGTGTCACTAAAGCGTGACAAAATGGGGGGGAAATAGGAAAAAGTGAAGTTATAATCCATCCATATCTGTAGAGAGGAGTTTCTCAGCTAATTATCTTTTTCTTCTAAATTCAGTTTTAACCCGAGATATTGAGTTTAGATTGGAAACTGTTGCATACAGACAGCATTCAGTCTTGAGCATAAGTTATTTGACTAAAAACTAAATATCTAAAAAATATATTAAAAAATATATTAAAAAAATCAAAAATGTAATTAAGCTAACAATAATAATAATAATAATAATAGTTAGTGATAATGATGTTTGATATAAAGCATTGACTTAATAATAATAATAACAATAATAATAACGATTACAATAACAACAACAATAATAATAATAATCAGCATCATCATAATAATAATCATAATAATTATAATATGTTCTATATGAGAGATAATGACATTTGGTATAAAGCCTTGACATAAAATAGTGATCTTGGTATATATTTTATTTTATTTTATTTGTATTTTGTTTTCAATTATTTCTATTAGACATTATTTAATAGAAACACACAAAATCAACTATATGAAGATACATTCACTGCTTAATGGTCATAATGATGTACTCACATAATGATTTTTACAATGTAGGCCATTTAATTCTATCGATTTCTATATTTACCTGCACTGCTATAGGCCTATTTATATATATATATATATATATACATATAGTTCCGGGACATACAGTATGCTTCAGCAGAATTAAACACATTGACGTAAAAAAATGAATCTGCTGTGACAAGGCATTTTGCTGGTGTAAGCTATAAAGAGTAAAGCTGCCTATTGTTAGGTGAGACAGGAAACAGTGGGTTGGCGAGGGTCTGTCAGGCTGCTGAGGGTCATTGTGTGCAGACACTGATTTGTTGGAGAAACCGTGAACAAAGCTGAGGGTCCTTAAGTATAGACTACCTCGCCATTTTAAAGACAGGAAACACAAAGCTGACTTAAGTTTTACACAAAACAGTCGCATGATTTCACTGTCTACTGGATTTATTCGAAAAAACCTAGGCTTCTCTCTTTGCAATCCACTCTTGTGCCCATGATTTTAGGATTATAATTCCTATTAAGGGCAATATTTGCTAGACCTCTGGTTGCCAAATTGTGGTACAGGGACCTCCAGGGGTCCTTGAAGTTTTTCCAGGGGTCCTTGAGGAGGTTCCAGGGCGTCCCAAGGAATATATTCCCCCTCTAATTTACTTACCCCAATTGAATTACCCCAATTAGAGAATGCGTAATGATAGGTTTCACTCTCAGACACCCAACACTAAGTCAGTAACAACTAAAATCTTCCCATTTGGGTCCCTGATTAAAAATCTGATCATACATTTCACATTTTCACATGGCTTCACATTGAAGTCTAGGACATGTAAAAGCATAAATGAATTCTTGAATTGATTTTTTGCTTTTAATAGTGAATGTGATCATGGTTATACTCACCTCCACCTCCTTATAATAGTGAGTGTGATGCCTTATGATGATCATGGTCATAGTTTACTCACCTGTTACATCTGATAATGAACCGCATTGACCAAATAATAATATGCTGTCATTGCTCCACTTGCCCCATTGCAGAACTTTAGTCGATTTACAAGTTTTGGTGGCAAATAATATGAGACCCAGAGACTTTGCCATACCTTTAGTGAACTGTTGCTCCTGACCCCCCCTCCTCCTTCCCCTGGAAAAAACGTACACAGCACCAATCTCTGCCTTTACACTGTTTGCTCAGCAGAAGGTGCATAGGGAGATAGGTCATATCTATCAATCTGTTTCACCCCTGACCTCCCGGAGGCACGACAAGGTCCTCGATTAGCCTATACCCACTCATCTGACTATTAGGGAGCGCGGGCCAGAAAACAAGCCGGGGAGACCGGAGGAGGGGGGGGCCTTGCCGAGCCGGGCCCTCTGTCACTGGGGCCGAGAAATATGGCCTATCTGCTGTTTGTCTGTAGCACAGATTTGTTTTGCAAGTGTGCTGTGGCTACAGGTCAGCGGTGCCTGAGCATCAGACAAGCTCTGTCTCTGTCTCCCAGATATATTTGTACAATAAATAGAGAGGCAGGGCTGAGGCCCGGCTCATGTTTTGACTTCATCATTTATATTTTGCTCGTTGGTGTCCGCCCCCCACCCTCTGCCATTTTGTGCTGGAGTGGCAGGATCTTTGTGGATAAAGAAAGATAGCACCGCAATCATTCTGGGTGAAAGTTGCTACATTTGGGTGAATTTCTTTGCCGTGCAAAATGTTCAAGAAATATAGATGCTGTACTTGTTGATCAGCTGCCTTCACTTATTATTATATTCTATAGAGAATACAGCAACATTAGGCTACTTGGCTTGCTAGTTAACATTAGCAACTGAACCCATAGCTTTTAGCATAGGCTACACATACATAGAACCACTGCTGATATAACAATGTCCTTTATTAGCAGATTGAAGTTTTACTTCTACAAGCATTTTTTAGAGGCAAAGCTGCTCTAAAGGCAGAAATAACCTCATTGGTAGAGTTAATCCTCATTGGGTGGAGTTAGCTACGTGGCAAAGAGGGAACTCTGGCCAGAATAATCCAAATAAAAATATAAATGGCAATGACTTAATTTTTTCATTCATTCATGATGTTGGAAGTTCAGCAGCTAGCTAACTAGCTTACTCAGACAGCTATAGGCTAGAATGACTACTTTGAATTTGGAAGACCAGCAGGCTAACTAGCTCAACTAGATAATTTATGGGTAGATTGCATTTTTCAGTTAGTAGCAAGAGCACTGGACTTCATAATATCAGCTACCTCCTCTTTTACCCCTTGCCTTTTTCACTGGGCTTCTAGCCTAACTGTGGTCTTTGGCTCCACCCGCTGAGGTTTAACTCAACCTATGAGATTATTTCTGCCTCCAGGGCAGCTCTGCCTCCGGAAAGGTTTGCAGAACTAATGCTACAGATGTTGGAAAATCAGACATTCCAACTGGAAGGCCCTTGAAGTATGAAACTCGAGCTCAAGGCTTCTTAGCTAAAATTTTCAAGATGTAGTTAGCCTATCTGACGTCACATTAACGTGGCAGTACACACTGTAAACACTACACAGCATTACTTTTATCATGTTTATAATCCTCAAAATATTCTAGTTTTTCAGACACTTTAGATTTTCAGCATTGCATGACCTCAAATCTATCAAAACACCTGTGTGGTAAATGGTCAAACCTATGAATTTGAAAGGCAAAGTTGCAATTGCAGTTGCAAGCATTCTATACTACCAAGCTATCAATGCTACCAAGCTAGCTAGCTGGAACACTGGAACACGGTTGTAATTAACAATGTTCCAGTGTTCCAGGTTGTAATTACGACCTACCAGCTGGGAAAAAGACTTGATTTGAGTGGAACACAGCATTTCCAGTTGTTCTGGCTGAATTCGGCTATGTATAAATATTTAGCATATAGTCAGAGTTGGAATAGGCTACACCTCTGTCTATAGGCAAGGGAATGGACAGATTTCCAGAAGAAAGGCCTGCTTTCCACCCATGATACACAGTCACAACCTTTATACTTAACCAATTGGTTAATCTATACTGCAAGGAGAGCTGTGTGAACAGGTGAGAGCAGGCTTCATGTTCCACAGTAAAAAAAAGAAGAATAGTGAGATTTTTTTTGCTGAACAGCGTGTATTCAGTGTCCTCATGTCTGTCCTTGACCAAGCCAGGGCACAACCATAACAAACCACTTAGAAAAGGGAAATTAAATAGAACGAATACAATAGCATGCAGAGAAAGCAGGCATGGCAGGGGTTTCCCTTGGTGTCATCCTACAAGGTCAAAAAAAACCTCATCTATCTCTCTGATCCCCATGGGACACACAGCTTCTTCTAAATTAACTTACAAAAACAGCTTTCCCCAAGAACTCACCTGTGTTAGTATTGGAGTGTTTGGTTTAATTTGATGAAGACGCTAATAAATCATAGCTGTTGACTTCCCTGATTAACTTACGCCCCCTGCTGGTTGATTTTATCCACTGGCTATGTTCTGGTGTTATCTTTTTTTTTTTTTTTTCATTGAACCACAAGGTATTACAAAATGCAGATGATACATACATTGAAAACATCTGGGAAGCATGTAAAAAATGAATAAATAAATAAATAACCTTACCCCTATAAATAAATGGATAATGAAAATTAAAATAAAATAAAAATATACAAGTGAATTTAATAATAAATACATAACTCAATAACTAAGTAAACAGAGAGATGAATAGATAAATGGGTGTAGACAAACAAGCAAAGCAACAAACAGACCAACAGATAAATACTTAAAAAAACAAAATAAACATTATTGTTAACATAATTATTAACATTATTAAGGGGCCTATAGCCTACATTTCCTCACATGTTGCACAATACATTTCCTCACATGTTGGACAATTTAAGGACACTTTTTTTTTAAGATTTGAAAAGAGATATGGGTGGCAGTTCTATATAGTATATTCACTACTAGATATACTAGTCATTCTCTTTTTAAGTGGGTAGCAACCACTATGTTTGGAAAGATTTGTTTTTTTTTTTATTTTCTGTTGGAAAGTCATTATCACTACAGTGAATGCCAAATGAATGGCACAAAAACATCATCTTAGCAATGTATTCTGTGTAATGCAGAGCGACACTTGTGCAAAGAGCTGCACAGGGTGTGTGTAGGTGTGTGTGTGTGTGTGTGTGTATGTGTGTGTGTGTGTGTATGGTGATGGTGGTGGTGGTGGTGGTGGGGGGGGGGGGGCATCATTTCTTGCCCTTGACAAGATTCCTGAATTTCAACAGTCCCTGTTCTCGTCAGTGCTCTTTTCAGAACTTGGCTTTTGTATTCAGTGAACAATAGAGAAACGCTGTTAGTCTCACAAGGTTAAACTCAATTGCAACCTTGCGTGCTCTTAAATATATCTCTTGTATAGTAATCCATCACAGTGGGCAGGAGTTCTTGAATTAACCACTTGGTTTGCATTAATGCACTGTGAAGCAGTCGTAACTAGGTGCTTAATTTGTAAACATATACTGATTATGAAGGAACTTACATGTATTGATTCAACAAAAAAGAGCATACCGTAAATCCTCTAATAGTGGCCTGTAGTCAATTAAAAGCCGGGTCTCCGATAATGGCCAGGGGCGTGGTCGACACGAACAAATAAAGGCCGGCCTCAAATACAGGCCGGGGAAAAAAACAAAGGAAACAAGACTAGGTCAAAACCTAGTATATGGTTGGACCGTGTCCGTCTCCTCTCTCCGCCGCTGCCTCTCCACCGTGCCCACGGCCCGCACTGATCCTCCCAATCCAAGCCCGGACACCCGGTGACGCATCGGCGTCAGGACCCCCGCCGAAATCTCGGCTGGATCACCGGGAACACATCGGCGCCCAAGTTCAGTTAGCTTCAGTTAGCGTCAGCTTACATGCAAACAACGGTGGACACCAGTAAACTCCTGGTGCCTGTTTGTAACTGTAGTTTGTAGTAACGTACAAGTGCCTTCCAATAAAGGCCTGGTACCCTCTGCAGTTGAGGTAAATAAAGGCCCGGGCCAATATTAGAGGATTTACGGTACTTTATTTCAGACTAAAGCCAGTGTCACTGTAACCAAGGATGTCAGCTCACTGAACCCTATGGCAAAGTCCCTGCTTTAAAAATCATTTAACATCCAAACTTCTAAAACTGCTTATATCAACTACATTTCTGACTGACAAGATTATTATTAATTCATTTTTTAGGCTAGATAAATAGATTTCTGGGGATTTTTGTTTGATCTTTGCTCTTCTGTAATGATAAAAATGACAAAATTCAGGTTTTCAGATGTCTTACAGTGCAAATATTGTAGTAGACCATGCCAAACACCCCCCCTAAATCCCCCTTCAAATAGTCCTTGACCCAAACTCCCCTCGAGAATTTGGAGAGAGATCTTAAAGTTCTTGCATACATTTCATAACAACTGAAAAGAAGAAAAAACAAACTGTGGTTTGTTTTTTTAAATCTATTTTGCTTACCATGATAATTGCTGGGCTTATCGCTATTTAGATTGAAGGTGAACTTACTGAAAATGACATTATGAGTGTGGTGCTGAGGGATTTGTTATTATCTGGACACCAGCAGATGCTCAAGTGCAGATTCATGCCAGAATCGTATTCATTTTCAAGGCTACAGCAGGCTGGTTGGTAATTAGCTGTCATAAAAAAGACCTTTACAAAATCTTGGACATCAGACAAAAGAACAAGCAAAACATGGAGGAGAGAGAGGTAATTCTGAATAGACTTACTTTCAAAACACAGTGGCGAAATGTGAACTCATTTTAAATCATTTGAATCCCTTTCCTCGTCCATTTCAATCAAGATTTCCATATGAATCTGTATAAATACCTCTAGTGCCACTGGTCCAGTTGCTGGTTTATTTAACCAGACTTAGAAAATCATTTTGTGAAACCAGGGTTTATGATATACAGAAATAATGCATCAACAACAGCTCTGCATGCACCTCTGTCTTAATCGGGAAAGTATGGAATACCATGTCCGTGGTTATTTTTGAACTTTTGCATATGCAATTTTAATTTGATTAGCCAAGTTCAGGTTTTCGTCAAGATAGAGCCATCAGATACAAAACACGTCAAAGAAATCCATAAAGAAAGCATTGCCCACGAAGACCACTGTTAGTTTGTCTAGCTAGCTAGTAACGCTAAAGTAGTAGCCAAAAAAGTGACTTGCCTTCCAACGTCCTCCATTGCGATCCCTGGGACCAAATGACCTGACATTAACTCCAGCTGGCAGCCAACAACAATGTGCCAGTGCCAGTGCCAGGGCATCCATTGCCGAGGCCGCACCAACCTTAGATCTTCAGTGAAGACAAGGAGAAACTTTCAAGAAAAACCTTATGAGGAAAAAAGGAAGGAAAAGGAAGAAACCTTGGGCGGGCTAATTCAAAAAGGGATCCCTCACCAGGACGGCAGAGTATGCAATAGGTGCCGGGACGCAAAAATGGACAAAATGAACAATGACATGGGCAGTCACATTGGGATAAGAAAACAAATAAGACAAAGAGAAGGATGATGAAGCAGAAAGATGGGACTTCGGCCAGCGTCAACGTTCACAAAAGCCAGGTAAAATATATGCGACAGGTATCGGAATAATCTTGACGAAACAAATGCATGTACAAGGGTTTCAATGTCAGCCATATTTAACAGAGGGTGGATTTTTGGGATGTTGCAAAAGTGGAAAAAGATATCACAAACATATCTTTGTGCTTTTGGGCTAACAACTAACATCTCTGTTTTGTTGCAATTTAGGCTAGTAGCAGGAAATTTGAAGACATCTATTTTTTGACAGTAAAAGCATACTTCTTGTTGTGATCAATTATAATTGATAAGTATGTAGAATTGAGTATCATCGGCATAGCAGTGAAAATTGACGTCATAATTATGGATAACTTGCCAAGAAGTAGCATGTATGTAGAGAATAGCAACGGGCCTAGCACTGAACCTTGTGGTACACCGAAGTTAACTTTGGAGCATTCAGGGTGCTTTCTGACTGGATCCATTTGCCTAGTTTGTTTGTTTCACAACAGAGTCCATTTACCTCCTTGTCATGGTTACTTCTGACAAATGTGAAAGTGAATTCATGACCTGCTCCAAAACAGCAGGACCGGATCCGCATGGCAGAGGTAGTCTCAATTGCAACCGAGATGCATTTTGTTTCCCAGCAGTCTGAAAGCAATCAAGTCGCTGTCTTTGGCTGATGTCCTCCACCTTAACCAGAAAGAGACACCGCTTTCCAGGATGCTAACGAGCATTTTCATAAAATCTACCTGGACGTCACTGACTGCTGCATCAAGTGCCTTTCAATATGTGAAAAACATAGAGAATATGACGATAGCGTACATTAAAGGAGAAGGGGATCAAGCAAAAGAATTACCTCCAAAGACGTGGCCCTAGCATTCTTGGTGATGCTTGTCAAGTGCAAAATATCTCCATCAACTCCATGCAAGACCTCAGAGATGTGTTTAATCGGGAGCCAGGTTTTCAAGAGCTATTCAGTGAGCCATTGAAATTTATGAGCTTTTACACATTGCCATGCAGTTACAACATACACAAGAAAGAGATCCATGCTACCAGTGTTTGCATCACTCTGGTGTCAGTGATAAATGCTGTATACTCAGCTTTAAGACCAGAAGCCCCCACCAAGGGGTAATCAGGCAAAAACATGAGAGGAGAGAGAGAGAGAGAGAGAGAGAGATGTATTTACTTGGATTCATTATTTCATTGTTGCTGCTTCACTTTTTTGCTTTTTCTAACGGAACATTAATAACGTACACACACACACACACACACACACACACACACACACAAACACACACACATATGCACACACATATGCACACGCATGCACATGTTCATACACCCTAGGAATAGGAGAAACCTATCTTTTCAAAACTTTTCCCCCACTACAATTCCAGTGGGAAAATGAGTGTGCTACACTTAGGCAGCAAAGTATCTATTAACACATCTCAGATAGGCAAGACTTTAACAATTGAGAAAAAACAGAGGAGATGCAGGTTGCACCTTGCATTTCTGGGTCAATATTAAGATAAGATAAGATAAGATAAGATAAGATCAACTTTATTGTCCCCAGGGGGAAATTTGTCTTAATCCAGACATAGTGATAAATTATTAAATGTAGGTCACCAAACTATCATCTTAGAGGGAACATTAGTCCTGAATGCTCCCTGATGTGATTTTTTTTTCTCCCAGATATGGCTTCCACATACATTTCTGGCACTTTTTGCTCATCTTTGCTCTCCAGTGTAAAGATAAAAACTACAAGATTAATATCGACTCACTTACAGCAGCCATATCCAACTGACACCCGTGGCAGTAACTACTTTTGTATTGCATACCAATAAAGTACCTTTAAAATGGTAATCCATGAGGTCCTATAGTTTCTCTGATTCTTTTCTCTGACTTTTCCATCTTTTGTACTAAGCACTCATTGCTGTGGTCTTTTTGCACTGCCCTTCCCAGAGATCACCTGTCAATCTGTAAGGTGGCTATGCATGATTGTTACTTCCGCCAAGGAGGTTATGTTTTCGGTGCCGTTTGTTTGTTTGTTTATTTGTTTGTCTGTTTGTCTGTTAGCAGGATTACGGAAAAACTACTGGCCCAATTTTCATGAAACTTCATGGAAGGGTGTAGCATGGGCCAAGGAAGAACCCATTAAATTTTGGAGCGGATCTGAATCCGACTCACGAACAAGCAATAATAGCACGAACCTTGGCGGAGGTCTGCGCTCTCCGAGTGCCCTTCTAGTTTTTTATGAGTTTGCTGTGTCCTTGATTATATTTACTTTTGTGTGTAATGGTGCAGGTTTATTTATATTATAATGATTTTGTTTTGTGCATGACTTTTTGGTTTTATCTAGCCATACCTAGGCCTACCTCTCCCCCGCTGACTGAGGCAATTGAAATGAATGTAGAACAGGTCTGCCATATGGACCAATGTGAGTGGGAAGGGCGCTTGTTAATTGTTGTTACAAGTAGCAGAGGATGACGATGAGGAAGAAATTCCCACATTTGTGGAGTTGATTCTGATGGCGATTCTAATTGTGGGAGTCACTGGAATGAAGTCTTCGATTCCTATAGATTAAACCATGAGAAGCTACATTTGAGACTGCTGTGTACATGCAGCACCCACAAGGATAAGCCATGGCAGCACGAGGGAATAGCCTAAAGCTAATTCACATAAATCAAAGATATCTGAATAATGTGCAAGTGCAGTAATAATTTTGCTCCAATTGACCTTAAATGCATGAATTGATCTTTTCACACTCCATCTCCTCCATACCATTCTAATCCACACTCACCAAGGAAAACAGAAAGGTTGTGGAATATGATGGAATCAACCAGGAAAACAACAACACAAACTCTTTTGGTGTTTAGAACAGCAAATATAAGAGCTTTCATGAACTGACTATAGATAGAGTCCGCAATAGAGTCGCAAAA
Organism: Centroberyx gerrardi; assembly: GCF_048128805.1. Taxonomy (NCBI): domain Eukaryota; kingdom Metazoa; phylum Chordata; class Actinopteri; order Beryciformes; family Berycidae; genus Centroberyx; species Centroberyx gerrardi. The sequence goes on along the minus strand of NC_136004.1, from coordinate 3,955,462 downwards.
CTGACATGTATTTCTATGAGAGCGTTGTGGATCGTTACTTTAAATTGAAATAAAGTGGAGGGAGGGCTAAAGAGGGAGAGGGAGACGGTGTTTTCAGGAGCGCAGAGGAAATGTGCAGCAGAGGCATCGGAGAAATGCGAGGGAACAAGGTTATAACCCCCCCTCTGGAAGTGTGTCAGTTGGCGAGGGGTGAAGGAATGGTAGGGGCCGTTTATCCCGTTATCGGCGTCTAGGTCCCGGCGTGTCAGGGTCAAGGGGAACGAGATGAGAAGGAGAAGGGAGGGAGGGAGGAGGAGGAGGGGTACGGGGGGAGGGAGGACCACACCTGGCGAAAGGCACGCTTCAGGAGTGTGGCGGGAGAGAGGACGAAATAATGACGCCAGGGAAGAAGAGCTAGAGTTTAGGCAGAGCTTGCACAGCCGGTCCCCAGCCTTGACATGTTTCCTGACTGACGTACATACAGTAGGCCTAAACCAAACTGATGGAGGGGGGGGTGTTGTGTTTTCAGCACGCTCTACCCTGAATGCCTAATCTGCAGAAGAAGAGGACCCGGGTGTTGTGAAATTGAGTTATAAAACTTTGGATGGGGTTAGACTGATATACAGGGCCAATATTGGTCTTTTTATTAAAATATTATATATCAGACAGTCTAGAGGCTTTTTCATCCAAACCAATTATTTTATTTTTTTTTAATTAATTAATTTTTTTTTTTAATAATAATTGGTTTGGATGAAAAAGCCTCTAGAATTCAAATTCTCCACTGAAACCCATGAAAACTATGGGTTATCAATAGCTTCAATCCAATTGGTATTGTCCTTCAAAATCCCATATTGGTCTAACCCTAGTTAAAACATAATGACACTGCATTTCTCTAACTTGGTGTGAGTGATGCAAAAACACACCATGACAGGTTTCCATACTGTACAAATATCCTTCAAAACCGCTTATCTGACTGAATCAACTTTTGTTGTTTTAGACTTACAGTTCCCAGGTTTGACATAACTGCTTCATTAATTGTACAAGTGACGCAAAACATTCCCTCAGCTAAACAAGGTCACATGTTGCAATAACCAGCGATGGCATTAAGTGACTAGACAGTGGTTCTCAGTTAGAATGCTTTGTCTCAAATGCAAAGAAAATGAATGAACCCAAAACATTATATTAGAAACTAAATTAAAATATTGCAATATCTTGATGGACTTTCTAACATATGTTCTTGCATGTGACATTTCTGATAATTAGGTTATGCCTTGCAAATTTCACAGAAATTTCCATATGGACCTAATGTAATACTCCAAACACCTGCATGAGTTAGGATCAGGAATGTAGTGGAGGCTAAATTCTATTTTAATTTGCAGGAATTTTATTTTTTATCACTTTATAGATGTATATAGACTGATATAAATCTTTATTATGTAAATTAATATTATACATCATAGTAAGTAGTATCAAACCCATGTAAGGTATATGAGGATAGGGTCTTTTAAGGGGAAAATTACAAAAAAAAATTGTATACTTTTAGAAAATTTTACTTTTTTTTATATTGGTGGTTTTGGTGCCTTTTACCAATCACAGACTGTAGATTATAGTTTACATTCATTGTTGAACCCATCAAACACAGCAGTAGCCCTGCTGAGTGTTTGAGGTCCGGTCCAAACCTTATCACTGTGTATGAAGCCTATCAAAGAGAAAGAGGATGTTGGACTTTTGCCGCTGATAACGCAATCGCAGCGGTTGGCATTTCCGAAGGGCGGCTTCTGATGCTTCCTGCCAAGGTGAGACCCAGAAACACCAACACACCCGAAAAATAACCATAATACCATCTCTCTTGTACAAGACAACACAGCTCAGGTCCTCCTGGCTTGAATAATCCTGTTCGAAATCCATCCTCCTACCCCCCGAGACACACACACACACACAAACACCTCCACACGCTGATGGTGTTGCTGTGCCCAGGGGGGATCCACAGCCTTGACTGGGTCTGATCTGATTAGAGGCTCGTTGGAGGGGTGCGGGGGGGGGGGGTAGGACAGTCTGTCAAAAGCCACTCTTGTCAGCCTTGAGGAGATGAAGTGATGCCTCCTGGACCTCCGGCCTGCTTCACACTCATGATGCAATCAGCAGCCCCACTGACAACCATCAGTCACTGCCCAGATAACCTGTGGGTGGGTGTGTGTTTCTTACTGTTAGACCGATATGTCATGGTGGCGATATATGGGGCTGATATTGGCCTTTTAGTAAAAATCTGTATAATATAGTAGTAATAATAGTAGTAGTAGTAGTAGTTGTACTATAGTAGTAGTAAGAACTAGTAGAACTAGTAGCAGTGGCAGCACTAGTAGTAATAGTAATAGCAGTAGTAATAGTACAAGTAGTAGTAGTAGTAGCAGCAGTGAGGTAATAGTGATTTTGTTTGCAATTGTTTGGCTTCAGAACACTTGGATTATGCTGCACAAGCTGTTTTGAGTTAATTTATGGTCATTTTTTGCCCATTTTGGGACTTTAAACTAAGCACCAGATCCACTTTAATACTTTTGGAGAAGTCTGTTACGATACAGAGCAACGCAAGCAAACTCACTGTGTGTTATGTGGACATACAAACTTTATCAGTGTTTCGACTGACATGAGACTGATAATAACCATTCTCCATTTTCATTTTTGGGTGAACTATTCCTTTAATAAGGGCTTGGCTGTCCAAAATTTTTTACAATTAAATTTGGACAAAACTGAAGTTCTTATTAAAGGCCCAGAGTGCACATTCAGCCTAATTTAACCTGCCCTTGGTCTGCTAAATCAATGTATTAAACCTGCCTACCTCAGTCATATTTGTACAGAAGAGGATTAGGGCGACATGTGAAAAATGTATTTGAGTTCTGGGTTGTAAATCAGAATTCTGGGAATAAAGTCAGAACTCAGAATTTTGACTTTAATCTCAGAACTCAAATACTTTTTTTTTCTTCTGTATATTTAACCCTAGCCATCTCAGGAACATTGTCAAATTTAGATCCGTCATTTCATCTTTTTTATTGATCTTGCCTTAGCTACTGCAATGCCCTGCTGTAAACAAAACGAGGTAGAACGGCTCCAGTGTGTTGAAAATTCTGCAGCAAGGCTTTTAACCAAAACTAAGAGACGGGACCATATCTCCCCCATTTTAGCATCTCCTCATGGGTTGCCTGTCCATTTTAGAATTGATTTTGAAGGTACCATGTGCTTTTTCTCTCTATCATTCAGCGATTGAATAACAACAAATCAAAATAGCCACACGGCTCGGCCCCGCCCCTCTAGGCGACTGCTTATATTGCCTATGCCATTGACCGCCACTATAGTATTTACTATTTATTTACTGTCCCATGGTCTAAATGCTCTGGTGTTTCAGAGGCTTTTCTACGCAGCGCCAGAGGTGAAATGGTGTTTTTTAAATGTTTTAACTTGTGTGATGTATGTCATGGCCACGACTTACTAGCACGTGGGAATGAGATCATGATGTCATGGCCAATCCGATGTAACACATTGGTGTGTCAACTTATATCCCATTTGTTTTTTTTCACAATATGAAACTGCCACACAATAAATTGCCAATTGGGATAGTCTCCATACAGGATGCATGGAGGTTTATGGAACCCCTGAAGCCACATACTCATGGCGGCCTTAGTATACAGGGGCCCGTTTCAATTATCACAGAAAGAATGCATACACCACATTCCACACAGAAATTGGTATTTATATAAAAAAGACCTAAACCTCAACACATGCACCATGAGCTCTAAAGACTAAAAATCTCTTTGCAGAAACTTGGAAACATGCATAAGCAGTCTTTTCTTCAGATTTATAAAACCCTGCTTACGTGGTCTTCTTTATAAATCTCAGTCATCTTGAGCTGAAGATCCTGCTTGTAGAAAAAAGGATGAAGGACGAAGTTGTTCGAGCTTTCGCAGCACTCAGGAATAGAAGGTGAAGTTGTTCCAGACAGGACTTCGGATTAGTAAAATGGTGTTTGAACATATTTTTCGAGTTAGTAAATTGTGGCCATGACATATAGATCTCATTCCTATGCTTTCATAAGTTATGGCCACGACATACATCACGTTACCACAAGTTAAAAACAATAAAATATACCATTTCACCTGCGTATGAAAATGATCAAATTTAAAGATATTGAATATAAGCACAACTATCATCAGTTTCAATCCAAAAAACATCATTATCAGCCTTCAAAAACCCATATCAGTCAAACCCCAGTGTGTGTGTGTGCGTGTGTGTGTTCTCTATAGTAGTCTCTCCTCTTTATCAGGCAGTAAAGCTTAAAGAAACACGGACCACTCACAACACTAAAGTCATATGTGTCCATGCATTACAAGAACCAAATCCTTGATCTATGATGACACAGCATAGGAAGTGATAGCCTATCTTTTCAAGTGTCAAAGGTATTCATATTTTTCAGCATCAGCTACGGTCTATTCAGCACCGCAGTCCACAAAAGTTAACAATTTCAGAGCATGTTTGCCAGTGCAATTTGTGGAGTCAGTTTAACAATGTTGCAGGCACAGCTCAGGTGGTTTCACGTGAATGAATAAGCGATAACCTCACAGCAAAGACAGTCATGTTTATTGAATCCCGCGTGTGTTCTTTCACCAAGTGTCAATGTCTGCAAAGCAAGCATTTATAAATGCGAGTCCTGAGCCTGGACTACCAGTGAAAACCATCTAATATACCATCTCATTGCTTTGAAAGGGCCTTTGAAAACAGCCCTGTTCCACTACTTGAAGATTTTTGTGGTCTTAAAGCGAGTGGAATACTCGCTTTAAGACATAATTGTCAGCAATTTCCATTATTCTCCCGCATCTAAAGACGCCACTTAGAGGCATAAAGCTTTTTGCACACACTTATTAACTTTAAGAACATCTAATGAACCTTCAGTGCCAATCATTTTAAGGTCAGTTGGGAAAAAAATCTCATCTAACCCTCTCCTCCTACCTGAATGAAATTGTATATGTTGAATATGGACACGTTTTGCATTCCGACTTTTCATTTGTTCTATTAACATATTCAAATGAGCTAATATTTCATTAAAAAGCTCAACTTGACAGCAGGTTGCTTCACTCCTCTACATCACACAACAGGAGAATGGTTCTGGGTTCTTTGTCTATTCATTTACATATACAGTATATATAGCTGAATAGATATAGATATACAGCTGAATCCTTTAATGATAGTAAGAAAACACATACTCTAGCATCTTGTTTTGTGTATTCATTCATGATAATCGCATTCATGATGTTGGAAGGTCAGCAGCTAGCTAACTATCTTACCTAGATAGCTATAGGCCACTAGGCTAATTTGAACTTGAAACTTAGTATGGCTAAATTGCATTTTTTCAGTTAGTAGCAGAGCGCTAGGCTACATAATATTATTGCCTTTTTCACTGGACTTCAGTCTAACATTACCTAGTCACAAAAACTGTGGTTCTTTGGCTCCGCCCACTGAGGTTTAACTCAACCAATCAGATTATTTCTGCCTCCAGAGCAGCTCTGCCTCTGAGAAATGTTTGTAGAATTAAAACTAACCTGGAAATTTGCATATCAGAACAGTTTTATTTTTTATTTATTAAAGTTTCTGTTTTTATCTATATATAATATATATATATAAAAATGTAACATTCCTGATTTTCATTCATTTATTTATTTCATTATTTAAAAAAAGGGCTTTGCATACAGGGAGTAGCCTACATAATTTTAAGAAAATGGCTGTTAATTTTCTTTTAGCTAATTGACACAGCTGGTATAAAAAAAAACAAAAAAAAAAACTATTTTTGGTTGTTTTTGATGTTTGTGTATATTTTATGAAACTAGTCATAGAATCAAAATATTATAGTCTATCTCAAAATTGACCAATCCAGACAAAACCACTATTTTCACAATATGGTGCCTCGCCTTAAATCGTAGGGTTTAGACTATTTAGAAACAGATCACTGTCCAATAGGCAGGAACACTGTGTTTTTGTGTGTGTTTGAATGATAGGACCTCTCACTCTGAAAAACACATTAAGAGCGTGCTGGGCGACAGGTCAGGGACAAACATATCTGACACATCCAAAGTCTGCTGAGCAGTTCCACACAGCATTCATCTCCATGCCCTCTGCCTAGTTATCACTCGACAAGCTCAATACCACCAGAAAATGACTGAATAGAACAATATCTTCACTTTCTATGATCACCCGGTCTATAAATCTCCTGAATAATGGACAAGGGGACGGCCGATGTACAGTTGTATAACGTTCACATTTATTTGGTTTCAAGTCCTAACACATTCTAAACATGCTTTTAACACGTAATGGATCACATTCTTCACAGGTAGTTAAAGTAACAAGAGCAGACAAGAGATTTTTGAAGAGAAAAACATAGTAGGCTAAAAGGCGTTTCAATTGTCTTTTCACGGGTCATGACAATGCAAATCAATTTCTTCCCTGAGATATGTGATGATTTTTCTGCACTTTTACTTCCCCCAGACTCTTCTCATCTTGTGCTCCTGTACAACAAGGCTCTAAGAGTATTACAGAGCTGCAGTAACTAGGGTTAGACTGATATATCGCTTTGCCAATATTGTCCTTTTCAGATATAGTCAGTGTTGTCCACCACCTCCTGAATAGTTGGAATTTTTTTGGAATCGTTTGGCATGAAAATGGTCAAATTCAAACATGTTCAATATCAGTACAAAATATCAGCTATTGACATCTGAATCCAAAAATATCACAATTTTCATATCGGTCGAACCCTAGTAGTAACACTGCAACACTTGTCGGTGGTCAAGTGACACAGCATCAGGCTCAGATGAGTGAGGAAAAGCATGTAAACATGAGGAGATGGCAGTTTGATCAGAATTACATTCTCCAAATAATTAATCTATCACAAGCAGCATTGACGAAAGTCAAATATGATACTGGTCTTTTAGCCCCATCTTAACACTCCACATTACCTTGAAATGTCTACCAATGAACAATAGTCATGTAGCACAATAAAACTGGCATATCATCATGTGGTGAATATAGTGTACACAACAAATACCGATTCACAAGATAACAAGAAGTATTCATAAAAAACGTCAACACAGGAAAATAAACCACTGTTAACTGTAGCAAGGACGAATCACGCAAATGCTTAATCAGTATGTTGAAATTGTCGTTGACATTCTTTCATCTTTGGTATTGAATTCATGATAACAGGGCAGAGCGAAATCAAATATGACGCTAAATAACGTGAAAAGAAGCAAAAAGGAGGAAGAGGGTCCCTGAAATTAACAATCTCATAGTTGAAATGAGATATCGGCTTTGGTAGAGCAAGAAAGTATGATATCATATGGTACATAGCATACTTAATTAGAGGTCAGAGAAGGTAAAACCTGCTGACAGAAGACTAGCCTGAGGTAGCAAGGAATATGAGGCAACAAGTTTATGCATAAAAAAAAAGAAGAAAAGAAAAAAGCAGTAATCAGCGCTTGTTATAAATCTGAGAGGTCACTGAGTGAAATAAGAGACACAAAATAACAGAACATTGGTGCAATGAAACCAATAAATAAGATTTAAAAAAAATCACCTATTTGAAAGTAAGCAACATGATGACAAAAAGAGGTAGTTTCAGTATAGAAATTGCAAATGACATATCCCTAGTCTGTAAAAAATACAATTTAGAAAATAAAAAGAACACTTTTTTCTTCGACACATTATATCAAAATATGAATGTGGTACAGTTAGGAAGTCAGAGTGGTGGAAGTAAGGTAGTGGTGGTGAATTTGTTTTTGGTTGAACAGTAACAGAGACCCTTAATGGTATCATTTACTGCTGAGGGTCTCTGCATTAAAGGAAAAATCCCCCCGCGGATCCTCTTACACTTTTAAATATCATAAATCTGCGATGTTCACTGCATTCCAGGAGTTATTTTAGTGTTAAGTTTTTTGGTGTACCTACTTTCCCTCAACCTGCCTCAACTACATCTACTTCAGTTAATTATTTCCTACTTGTTGCTTTCATTAGCTATTAGCGTGTTAGCATACGGATATAGCTAGCTAGCCAACTAGTTTGTGAACATTGGGATGTGTCTATGATTGTGGCCGAGCCTCTTACTCAAAATCCAACATATATTGTAGCTGCATTGCATTCTGGTCTATTGAGGCTCCTGTTGTTGGAGAAACTAGCATCTCTGCTTCTTCTACGATGGATTTCTCCCTGTATGATTGTTGAACGTCTCTTGGTGCAAAATGGCGGCTCTAGAAAGAAGCCCTCACTCTTTGATTCTGAGGGACTGACACCAAAACCTGACATTGATGTTTTAGATTGCTGACATTTTTTCTACACCACTAAACAACAAAATGGACCCAGAAATGCAACGTATATCACCGATAGCTGTTTAACAGTGTTAAAGTGTTTTAGGGGGGATTTTTCCTTTCACGTGATGCATGACATCACTCAGACTTTCACACTTTGAGGCAGGCTGTGCTCTCAAATTTGTCCCCTAAAAAGTACCGATCCCTGAGATTAAGTTTAGTGTTGTTTAAACCCAGTCCTGAGGCTGTTCCTCAGTAGGCTGAAACCCGTGTGATGATGAATGACGTACACATGATGAAAAACAGAAATGGAGAGAGGTAATATTCTCCAATATTCTTCTCAGCTGCTCTGAGAATCCTAGTGTCAGATAATGAATAGGCTGCAAGAGTGTAATTTCACCCAGGTTTGGAACAGAAAATAGCTCCAAACACAAAATAAACAATTTAAATCAGACGTCAGATGATATTTGGGGGTATAAAAAAGGCCATATAAGGCCTCCAAGTTTTCTGCATTGTCCATATAAACTGCAGCAGACATTGCCTCAGTAACACGTTTTTCATAAATGAAAAGTTAAACACTTTCAAGGAACAGCTTGGACAAGGGAATGAGTTATTAAAGTCATGTCCAACAAAAAAAAAAAAAAAAAGAAAGAATTCAAAGTAAAGCAAATGATAGGGGGTTGTCTTCACTCCAAAAAACTATGAATACATGAAAAACAACGAAAAAACAAAAACATTCACGATAACTACGAGGTACATGAAAACGTATAAAAATCAAAAACGTGAAAAGGAGGCTAACTGAAGCGTTTGAAAGAAGAAGACTGCGTCGGACTGGTGGTGCTGTTAAGGCTGCATACAGAGAGGCAGACGGAAACAGGAGAAGCGGCAGCATCAATACAATCCCAACCATTGTGTTGTGACCGCACATTCTGAAGATGCCACTCGCTTTTCGGCCCGATCCGTCTTCGAATGCCATCGAGAGAAGTCCACCCTGCGTGTCTCACCTTCAAAATAAACCACATCCACTTTCACTGAATGGAGGGGGGGGGGGGGGGTCGGGGGGGGGGGGGCCTTGAGGGAAAATAAAGTGGAAAAGAAAACACTTTCTACAAAGGACCTACGATGTCCTGAAACCTACGTCTACTAATACTACAAGTACATCAGCGTGATCACTGAGTAACTCCTGAATGCAATACATAACACTCACTTTACCCTGTTTAGATCCAGGTCGGCGGGGGACCTGAGAGAGAGGAACACACTGGGGTGGGCAGTGGCCGAGGTCAAGGGTCAAGGTCTCCGAGCCTCACCGTCGTGTGCAAAAAAGAGAGTCGTTGCGAGGACTGCATTTCGCCTGCGTTTTTTGAATGTTCACGTCGCGTATGGAAACTTGAGGAATCGGAAAAGA